>NC_046314.1:64072778-64414135 GCF_009819535.1 Lacerta agilis
TTCCCTGGGATGTATTATGCTGCCATTCATGTATATGAACATTTTTAGCTTTTGTTCTGCTTTGGTTTAAATTGGTTTTGTAATCAGATAGTAATGGTAACAACAACAACAGGACTTCGGCTCAGCTGCCTGCCTGCTTGAAGCACTGTTACTGCCTTCAACCACCAAGCACAGCAGGGCCTATAAACAGAGGAAGAGATCCACTACAGGGCTCTCTGCCAAGGAGCACCTGAAACCTGAAACCAGTCCTGCAGAGACAGTGGTGAGGGCTTGTTCTGCACTGAGGGTGCTGTGGTGCATTTGGAGGCCTCTAGTTCTCCACAGTTCCTTGATTATACAGTGATACCTTGGGTTACAAACGCTTCGGGTTACAAACTCCGCTAACCTGCAAGTAGTTACCTCAGGTTGTAAACTTTGCCCCAGGATGAGAATGGAAATCACATGGCGGCGGCAGTGGGAGGTCCCATTAGCGAAAGCATGCCTCAGATTAAGAACGGTTTCAGGTTAAGAACGGACCTCCAGAATGAATTAAGTTCATAACTGGAGGTACCAATGTACATTTGAAGTGTGCTTTTGCACTATGCTGGCTAAATCTGAAATTAATCTTGGAGATTTGGTCACGTATGTGGTAGGGTCAGATCACATGTAAACTTGAGTATCTGTATATGTGTCTGTCCACCTGCCATATGAATGGCTTTCTTCATTTTTAACTAAGTCTGAAATGTCCCCTTCTCTCCCTACCCAACCCAAACAAACTCACATCAAGGGAGCATTGTGAAAGCTTGGCTAGTGTAAGCTAACCACATGCATAACGCTTGCTTCAAGGAATCATTATTTTTAAAAATCAAATGTTTAATTTTGTAACAAAAACCCTCCCCATTCTTACCTGGTACTTCTCCTGCAAGCTTGCTTCCACCATTTGTGCTCTTGTCAAATCTCTTTCAAATTGTTCTACCCATATTTTCAGGTCTCTTAGCATTAGTCTGTCCTCTCTCTATGACAGATAAAAATAAACAGGCCAAATGAAAACCACATCTTGTTTAAGATGCAAGACTGTGTGTTCTATAAATTGTGTTATCATGCAAAACCAGTTTCACATTTTCCAAGTATGTATACAGTTTTTACTCTAATTTTATGTTGTGAACTGCCCAGAGATCTACAGATATGGGGTGGTATACAAATAATTTCTTTGTTTCCTCATGTGTCCAGGGCAGCTGTCTACCAGCTCCATCTGATACGCAGACTGTCTTGCCAGAGTGGTGCATGCTCTAGTTATCTCCGGCTTGGACTAAAGCAATGCGTGGGGCTACCTTTACGTGGGGCTACCTTCGAGGTGACCTGGAAACTAAAATTAATCCAGAATGCAGCAACTAGACTGGTGACTGGGAGTGGCTGCCGAGACCATATAACACCTGTCATGAAAGACCTACATTGGCTCCCTGTACGTTTCCGAGCACAATTCAAAGTGTTGGTGCTGACCTTTAAAGCCTTAAACGGCCTTGGCCCAGTATACCTGAAGGAGCGTCTGCACCCCCATTGTTCTGCCCAGACACTGAGGTCCAGTGCTGAGGGCCTTCTGTCGGTTCCCTCACTGCGAGAAGTGAGGTTACAGGGAACCAGGCAGAGGCCCTTCTCGGCAGTGGCACCAGCCCTGTGGAAGGCCCTCCCATAAGATGTCAAGGAAATAAACAACTACCTGACTTTTAGAAGATATCTGAAGGCAACCCTGTTTAGGGAAATTTTTAATGTTTGATCTTTTATTGTGTTTTTTTAAATCCTGTTGGAAGCTGCCCAGAGTGGCTGGGAAGGCCCAGCCAGATGGGTGGGGTATAAATAATAATAATAATAATAATAATAATAATAATAATAATAATAATAATAATAATAGCAGCAGCAGCATATCTTCATGTCTGGGCATTCTCAAAAATCATGTGATAGTTATTGTGTAAGTGGAAGAGCTTGCTGGCCCCACTCTTATCTTAGATTCTTCACTGGCCCTATGCCACTAGTACTCATGCATGTTGCAGCAAGCATTTGCTTTCACCTTGATGCAGCACCATTGAGTCAGATTGCATGAACCCTATTCTGGTATTCAGGCCTCATGAGACACTCACTGCACTGCACTCATTGTCCCCACCCAAGGAACAGAAAAATCTGCCTTACACTGAGTCAGACTATTGGTACATCTGCACTGACTGGCAGTGATTTGCCAGGGTTTCAGGCAGCGGCCATTCCCACTCCTACCTAGATGTGACTGGTTTGAACCTGGAACCTTCTGCATGCAAAGCAGATGCTGTGCCACTGAACTACAGTCTTTCCTCTTATGTCAGACTTACACACACAGCGGCAGGGACACTTAAGGATGTGACAGCACGGGTGGGGATAGTGAACAGTGTTCTGCTCTTCCCCTCATTTGATTACTATCATGTGCAGTATGAACACTTAAATAGGGATAATGCAATGGGACTCTAGGGGACTTCATGGCCATGAAAGCAAACTCAAGACTGGGGATTGGGAACCCATTGCCCTTCAGATGATTTTGAACTCCCATCAGCCCCAGAAAATGACCAATTGATAGATGGAACTGATATTGCTGTGAGAGATTGGTGTCAAACATAACTAACAAGCACAGTGCTAGTTAGTGCATGAAGGAGTTGATTCCTAGACTCAGTTACGTCATGCCCCCTCTCCTCTGGAGAGGAAGTGAAGCTTATTTCATCTTCCTTCCTTCCTTTCTCTCTTGCTGTATAACGTAACTAACTAAGGAGGATATGTGTACGCTTGCATCTGAGCTTACAGAACATATGGAATTATATTCTATATTTTCTACCCAAGAGTATTTTGCCGGTATTATCCTTGCTGCTGCATGGAACAATGGAGGACTGAGATGTTAAATCTGTAAGTAAAGCATTTTTAACTTACTTAACTTTGTGTAGTCTGCTCATTGCAAGAGGGGCAGAAAGAGGTCTGCTGCTGTGTGCAACTGAATTTGGTAAAAAGGTTTAACAACCTATATTCCTAATACCATACTGCTGTTTAACAAACTGAACTCAATCCAAGCAAATATTTGAATTTATACTGTATCTTCAACAGATTAAGGTGTTATTGAGACAGAACTGTACCAATTAAAAAACCCCATTTTCTATTTGGCACCTAAGGAAATGTTTAAACAGGAACAAATGCATTAATCTAAATGAACAGAAATAGATGCAACATAGACATATCCAGGAAGTAGCACAGGTACTTGTGATGCACAATGTGGCATTTGCCTGCCAATCTTTTTACTGGGAATCAGGTTATCTGATGTCGCCATGGCTGCTTCCAAATTCAGCGTGTAACATACCGTGTTACACAATAACAAGGTGGTATTCAAAAAAAGAAAAGGGGGGGGAAGCACAACTACAATACTGTGCAGTTACAATTCAGAGTAAAATAGCGGCCACTAGGTTAACAGCAAGAAAGCAGCTGGTTTTAAAAGAAGCCGGCTAGTGTTAGTCACTGGGAAAGGCCTCAGAAAATAAATGGGTTTTCAGCAAGTGTTGAAATTGTAGGACCACCCGGTGATCAAAGTGAGATGGAGTGGAATTATTTATTTATTTATCTGTTGCTTCATGGCAGAATAGGTTTCTAAGTGGTTTACAAACAAATAAAAACACATAAAGCCATTAAACTATATCTATAGTTAAAATATACATACATTAAACAGTACATACTGTACAGCAATTAAAAGATAGGACACCAAGGACAGGAAATCAGGGGGATTACCTGTGTTAACAAGTGTGTATTCAAAAGCCAGCAGAATGCCAACACAGATGAGGCGTCTTACAGTGCTACTAGTAGGCCTACTACCATCCTCAATATTACTACAAGTTGAAAATGGTCAGGCGGTGGCAAGCTTAATCAGATTCCATTTGTTGTCATTTTACTTGTGTTGAGGCAGACCTTAATCCACCCTATGTCTTTGTAACTGATGCAATTGAAGCTAATGTGATCTGAAACCATCCATTGCCTTTTTCCTTTCCCCTTTGAGCACCATAAGTAGCTTTTTTGCACCCACCCACACTCTCACCATAACGTTAAAGGAGAGCCAGCAGTGTAGCAGTTAGCATATTGGGCTTTGATAATGGAAAGCTGGATTCCTATCTCTACTCCACCACAAAACTACTGGGTATCACTGGGGCAATCACCATTTCATCCTAACCTAATATTTTTATTTTCAAAGAAAGTAAAAAAAAATAGTTCTCATGGAATATGGGAACTCTTTGGAAGAAGAGCAGGATTAAAATGTTATAACTTTTTAAAAGTTATTTCTTTACAAATATGTATATACAAATTTACTATATGCTTGAACATCAGGATGTAGTGCAATGTTGTTGCTGTTTTGGAAAATAAAGTCATTTCTCATGAACAATGGGTGATATCCAACTAGGAGACCTACTAAACTTAATGAATTTAAGTTACTACGGAAGTCTGTTCTGAGCATGACTAACGTTGGCCATCACCATGTAAAAATAAAAACTTAACAGTTTTTATTTTTACATGGTGATGGCCAACGTTAGTCATGCTCAGAACAGACTTCCGTAGTAACTTCTGAGCATGACTAACGTCAGAAGAAATTTGAAAGGGCAATAGGAGCTATATATGGGAATCAAAACGCGAGATTATTGATCAATAATAAATTAACAGAAAGTATAAACATTACAAGAGGAACGCGACAAGGTTGTCCCCTATCACCATCCCTATTTATAATGGTTTTGGAAATGCTATTAAAAACGATAAGAGAAGATGAGAAAATAAAGGGGGTGGTGATAGGGAAAACGAAGCATAAAATCAAAGCCTTCGCGGATGACATACTTATAACATCAGAAGATCCCATAAATAGCATCCCGAATGCTTTACAGGTTATAAAAGAATATGGCAACCTAGCAGGCTTAAAAATAAATTACGAGAAAACAAAGATGATGGTAAAAAATTTGGAAAATAAAGAAAAAGAAAAATTACAAGAACTCACAGGATTAAAAATATCAAAAAAATAAAGTATCTAGGCATTTCAATAACAACAAATAGTTTAGACCTGTTAAAAGAAAACTACGGGGAAAAATGGAGACAAATTAAAGGAAAATTGGAAATATGGTCTAAATTAAAAATATCACTACTTGGTAAAATCTCACTGGTGAAAATGGGGGTACTATCTAAAATGAACTATCTGTTTCTGAACTTACCACTATTAGGGGGGACAGACTACTTTAAAGAATGGAAAAAAGACATCGCAAAGTTCATCTGGAACGGGAAAAACCCCCGAATAAAACATAAAAATTTAATAGACAGCAGGGAAAGAGGGGGTTTCGGATTACCAGATTTAAGATTGTACCATGATGCGGCAGCACTATATTGGATCAAGGACTGGATAGAACTGAAAAATAACGATTTATTAGACTTGGAGGGAGAAGGGCTGGGGTTTGGCTGGCATTGGTACCTTATGAAAGAGAAAATAAACAAACAAAACATCTTTATGAATAATATCATCAGGAGATCGTTATTTGGAATCTGGCTAAAATATAAAAGGTACTTTGAGACAAAGGTTCCTTGGTGGTTATCCCCCCTAGAGATGGTGGCAGTAAAAAAAAGGAATATGGATTCCAATTGGCCTACTTATAGAGATTTATTGGAGGAAAAAGGAGAATTAAAATTAAAGACATATGATGAATTGAAAGAGTACTTAACTAGCTGGCTCCAATATTTCCAAATAAACCAAAAATTCCAACAAGATAAAAAAATTGGATTTGCAAAAGGGAAATCAAAATTAGAGGAAATTTTATTGGATTCGCAAAAAAGCTACACAAAAAATTTATATAAAATATTATTGCAATGGGAGACAGAGGAGGAACAAATCAAAGAAGCTATGATAAGATGGGGCCGAGACGTAGGCCGTCCAATAATGCTAGAGAAGTGGGAAATATTATGGAGGAGGGATAACCATCTAACCCCAAATTACGACATCAAGGAAAATTTATTGAAGATGCAATATAGATGGTACCTCACACCGGTCAAACTGGCAAAAATTTACAAGAACGAAAACAATGAATGCTGGCGATGTAAAAAAAGAAGTAGGTACATTCATGCACATGTGGTGGTCTTGTAAAGAAATTAAAGTGTTTTGGGAAATGATATATAAGGAGATAAAGAAAATGGTCAAATATTCCTTTAGAAAAAATGTGGAGTTATTCCTTATAGGAATGATGGGGAATGAAATACAGGCTAAAGATAGACACCTATTACTATATGCCACGGTCTCGGCGAGATTGCTGGTAGCGCAAAATTGGAAGACTCAAAGAGTACCGGAAAAAGAGGAATGGCAATTAAAATTATTGACTTACTATAATTGGGCAGTAAAATATGAAGAATTACAAGGGAAAGGTAAATTGGAGACAGAAAAGAATTGGGAAACGCTTAAAAATTATTTTAAATTATATGTGAAGAGAGCCAACCTCTTGGCAGAATGGTAAAGATCCAAATGAATAAGATGCAAGAGAAAATTGGATAGACATAAAGACGTGCGAACAGACTAATGGACACTAAGGACAACATGTAAGGTAAACTGTGAAGCAAAGGGGAGGGGAGGGGGGGAATGAATGAAGGGAGGGGGGAGGGAGGGAATTTGGAATAAGTTGTAATAAGTTGTAATGATTTGGCAATTTTTTTGTGATGCATATTTTTGTTATGATTAATCTTTGATTGTGGTTTGTGTAAAGTTTGTGTAAAGTTTGAAAGAAATAAAGATTTTTTTTTAAAAAAAAACTTAACAGGATTTGGGTCTCAAAATGTTTGTGTTTTAGCTTTGTATAAAGAAAAGTGAATAGCTTTCTGAAGATTTGCTGAATATTCTATAGAGTATCACTAATAAAATACAAAGACCAAACTAGACACAATGTTGGAAAAGTGCAAACACATCTCCAGACCAGACATCCTTTCCTCTCTTCATTTTCTGATAAAAGCAGCTGCAGACGTGTGGGTGACATTTGGTTCAGAGCCATGGGAGAAGGGGGGGGTTACCCCTTTCCCACTGTGCTGACCCCTTGATTTGAATTGTCCTTTCAAAGCAAGTTTTCCGCTCCTGCCAAACAGCAACTCTGTCAAGGGCAACAACACAGGGGAAAGGGCTCCAACCTTTCCCCATGGCTGCTGTTTTTTTGAGTGGTAGTGTGAAAGGTGCAAGAGGTAAGAACATAAGAACTCTGCTGGATCAGGCCAAAGGCCCACCTACTACAACACTCTGTTGTCACAGTCAACAACCAGATGCCCATGGGAAGTCCTCTCATATGAAGCAGGCAATTAGTCTGATACATTGACACATCTCCAGAGTCCAAACAGAAATATTATTTCAAGTTGAGCTAGCAGAGTATATGCTGTGCTTGCACAAGGTCTGAGGTTCCTGGTGAGGTAATGGCCTGTGTATGGTTCATTAAGGTAACAAAGGAAGTGGTTCTGTGCCAGACAGAAAATGGCTGGGCCCTCCTCTCTCAACTGTCTGGTAGTTTGAAAGACAAAGGCCAGAGTTGAGAGTTTGTGTTATGTGAGCCAGAAGCTGGAAGCAAGCTGGGAAGCCAGAAAGACAGAGCCATGCATGATTTCTGCTGGAATCCAAGGCTGTGGCTATGAAAGAAGCAAGGCCCTCTTGGGGTGTTAATGCTGTGAACCCTTCCATTGTAGACTCTGTTTGTATATACGTGTAAATAAACCTTATCATAAAGACTCCACAGTTTCCACTATATCTCATTCCAAATGAAACACAGACCCAGGGTAAGCAGCTGGAACCCCTGGAACTTCACACTGCTCAGAAACTGGGTGGCATGACAAAATATGTACTGGTACGTATATTAATCAATCCACTGATATATGGAACAAGCCAGATGTGTATCCAATTGTATGGATATTGCTCTACTTTGCATTTTTTAAAAAAATATTGTTAGTGACCTGGCTGTTTTAAATCTGTGGGGGTTTTTTATTTCACAATGTTGTTTTATATTCTTTCGGTTTAGTTACTTTATTTTATTGTTGATTTTTCTTTGCATATTGTGAGCCACTTCAAAAGTTAACCTGGCAAAGGAGACTAGTGTACAGAAGCAAGTTTTTGCATGCAGATTCTGCATCCCTTATTTGGTCAGGAATTTCACATCTAGCAGCTGCCTCTGAATGTAATACTTTCCTGATACTGGACCAAGACTGGCTGCAAAGTGTTGAATGTTTGACTTTTGTTGACAAGAGCTGGTTGTCAGCTTTGTCAGCACCTGGGGACTATTGAAATGTTCTTTACACAGTTTTGCCTTGAAGAGTATTTTGTTATTATTTGCTACATTAATCTAGCTAGTACTGTATATGTAACTTTAGAAGACATAGAAAGTGTGTTATAAAATGTTTAATTAACCATCTGTTATATAAGGACGATCAGTTAAATATAGTGTCTAGAGTAAAGATAAAAGGTGAAGACACCCCACACACACAAACACGGGATAAAATACTTAATATCTAGCAATGCCAATTAATTATAGGTTTTTTGATGATCAAGTGGTTTACATGCATAATGATAAATTAATAATAAACTAGTGAGTCAGTTAAATTCACCATGTTTAAACCTTACCTTGTATTTAGGTTTAGAAATAACAAAAGATGAAATTGCTTGAAGTGGCTTCTAGCGATATGAAGAAAAATGGATAGCGGGAGCAGAGAAAGGCAAGTGAATAAATAAACATAGAAAAAAGAAAGAAAGAAGAGAGAAGTACATTGAAAAATGTATGTACATTATTCTTCAATGCACAGGAAGTTGCTAAATCTTCAAGTTCAGACCTCTTGGAAGAGAGAAGACTTTGAGTCTTGGCTCCTTGTTGATCAAATATTATAACTTATCTCTACAGTTCTCAATTGTAGATATGTTTCTTGGTAGCCATAAAGCAGATGTGAGGTGGGCACAAAGTTCTAGGGAGAAATAGGCTCCTGAGACATGAGATGCCTTCCCTTCTAGGCAAGACAAGGCAAGATAAGGGTAGACTGAATGTCCCTAGTACTGAACCCTCACTATATTTGGATTTACACTAAATTAGTGTGTGTGGTTGCACCTTTGCTAACCTCTTCATCCTAACACAATTTTGGAAGTAGGGAGAGCACTGTTTAGTTCTTATGCTTTAAGGCACATGTGAATACCAATGATAAACAATTTTACAGGTAGAAATGGTTAAGTACCAATCAGCACAACTCTTTGAGACTTCACATGACTAGTCATACCAACTAACAGAAAATCTCTGAACATATTTTACTGTATCTCCTGGTGTAATTGCATGAAATAAACCTTTGTTCTCTGTGAAAACTAATGAACTGCTAGCCCAATGAAAACAGAACTAAAATAGTGATCACACAAAATAGTATGAAAACGTTAGATTGAAAGCATTAAGTAGCATCTGTGGGACAAAACAGTACAACAGAGGCACATAAAGTCAGACAGTCACAATCACAAGTGATTTTTGTAATCACTTCATGATAAGATTCATGTGACGAGTGAATAGGTCTATCATGCTACCATCACTTCATGTGAGTATCCATCTTAATTACTGGCCTTGTAGCAGGAGATCCAGCAAATTACTTGACTGCTATAAACACTTATTTCTGGGTTAGTAATAAATAATTATTTGGCTCCTTTCTACTTTACTGATGGCATTTCTCTCCTTTCATCTACCTCTGGTTATTGCATTGTCAATGCCTGGGTTATCCACTTGAGTTGATTGTGTTCTGCTTTTTGTTCAGTCTGGTTGCATTATTTCTTCCCCTTGTATTGTATATTCCCCTTTCTTCTCAACACTTGTGTTTAATGGCACTCAATGAATGTGTCTTTAATTTTAAAAAACTTAAATTAAAAAAAAATGTTTAATGTCTTTTAAAAAGAAACAATATGTCTGTTCTGAGAATTTTTCAATTCCTTTTTTCATATTATGGGATGGAGAAAGAGAACACAGCCTTATAGTACATGGGTGGCCAACTTGCAAACCTGATAAACCACAAGTAGCACTAAGAGCAAGATCATTTGACACAACTGGGCAGAAACAGCAGAGGTCTTCTGTCTGGCTATTCCATAGGGAGGGCTGCACTTCTGTC
The DNA here is from genome assembly GCF_009819535.1 of Lacerta agilis. NCBI lineage: Eukaryota > Metazoa > Chordata > Lepidosauria > Squamata > Lacertidae > Lacerta > Lacerta agilis. The sequence goes on from NC_046314.1 coordinate 64,082,922, forward strand.
TGCTGCTCTAGCATGGTGCAGCCTACATGCTTTTGGGGTCAGTAGAGTAGAGTTGCTTCTAGATCAGGCTTCCTCAACCTCAGCCCTCCAGATGTTTTAAGACCACAATTCCCATCATCCCTGACCACTGATCCCGCTAGCTAGGGATCATGGGAGTTGTAGGCCAAAGACATATGGAGGGCGAGGTTGAGGAAGCCTGTTCTAGATGAAAAACCAAAAAAGCTGGTGGGGGAGAGATTTACACTTCTATTGTGTGTTCTCTAGTTCCCATGTAAGGTGCAACACATAAGAGAAGGGCACGAAGGGGGCTGTGATCATAGTAACTTTCCTTCTTTTCCACTTTGCCTGCTTACTGTTTTCTCTGCCTAACACCAATGGGGAGAAGTCAGCTGCTACACCACTATCTCCAGGGTTATCTCATCATCCAAGCCACCAGTCATAGTTTCTTTCACTGGAAGGAACGAAGGCAAAGAACAGAATGGAATGGTGTTCCCAGGTGGGGTGCCAAGTTGGAGGCATCTGGTGGAAGGAGTGGCGCTATGCACTTGTCTCTCATCATCATCATCATTTCTGAACTTACCAGGAAGGGGAGTTTGCATAGGTCCAGCAGCAGAACCAATCTGCTGATCCAGCTGCTGTGCCCACGCCAACCTCCCCGCCACCATAACCCTCTCACTCCCAGTAAGTGCAGGGATGCCACTGATGGGAGACAAAGTGAGTGGCACAAGACCCTTCCAGCTGCCTCTGCGCCAAATAGAAAATGCAATGAGCTATGAGGAGAGGGGAGTATACACAGAGCCACAGTGTGTGTGTGTGTGTGTGCCCCGGATAGACGAGGATTTTCCTGGGAGAAGCCTGGTGAAATTGACAAGCCCTGTACCAGGTTTCTCCATAGGCAGCATTGATAGGGAAACTCCTTGTTAGTGTGCATGCATGCATGCATGCGTGAGTATATATGCACATATATTTGGCAAAAGAGGCAGGGTGAGCTTTGCTAGTGCTGCAGAAATAGAAAAATATGTGACCACCAACCATATCACAAACCACTGCTCCACACTAAATGAGACAACAGTGCTATATTCTGTGTTATGCCTGAATGCACTGCACTGCAACTGTGGACAAATCAGCACTGGAAGAAAGATGAGATGACAACAGGGAAAACACAGAAACCCAAAGGAAATGCAATTTTCCTGGTGATTTTCAGTAAAAACTGAGTGACTTATTGGTATCAATAATTTGTATCAATACAAATTTGTCTAGTAAGTAATTTCCATTTCCTATTCAAAAAGCTGGAGGCACATACATCCTGAATTTTATGGTTTTGTTCTTTTGATAAAAGGCCTCTTACACCACATCCATCTTCTACATAGAGGACATGGCAGAGTATTTTAAAAGGCAGTTGCCAAGGCTCAAATACTTAGAGAGCTCTTACTGTAGGACTGCAATGGACCCTGCCTCCAATGAATTTAGCAATACTGATTCAGCCAATAATTGCACCAGAATAGCCCCAGATCCTACTTTTTACATCTAGTGAAATCAATGCCCCAGCTGCCCCTGAAGTCCTATAGCAAATAGTTCTTATTAGAAGCATGTGAAAGCTATACTATGAACCACTGATCTACCAAGATGTAAATAACAATGTTATTTTGCTCTTGGTATTTATATCCTGAGGGGGCATAAATATTTAAATATATGTGTGAGCTGCAAAGAAAACGCTTTGCATTATCCCTTTACATTGAATGATTCACAGTCACTGCTGAGAGCTGGGCTGGAAAGGACAGAAAGTCTGTACACTTAAGCCACAGAACTCATGGGTTATTGCTGAGAAGCACCAGATGTATTTTCTCTGTCCTGCTGCTAGTGAGAAGCTGAACAGATTGTCTCAGTAGTGGCACTACTAGCCCTTGCCAAACAAAAGTTGGTATGATCATACCAAAAGATGGTATGATCAGGATGAAAAGCCAAATGAAAGATTGTTTGCTGACAAAATATACTACAGTTAGGCCAGTCCAACAGGAAAGAAATACACAGCAGAAACAGATTTTCTAAAGTCAACAATCCAAGTGAATTAGAAAGGACAGATGAACGTGCATCTCCATGTCAATTATTTGCACTGCAATAAATTATGCATTCTTTACTTATATATTTTCCCTTACGTTCCAATCCTACACACACTTAGAGAGGAGTAAACGCCATTCAGCTATATTAGACTTACTTCTGAGTAAATCTGCACAGGACAGGGCTGCATATAGCTTAATAGTTGATAAGAAATCAATCCGATTAAAAAAAAAACTTATGGAAAGCAATTATTGCAATTATATCCATAAAGCCAAGTTGAAAAGTTTATTTATTAAAAGGTACTTCTGATGCTCCTTGAGATTAGACAACAATTCAAGTCCACTGCTCCTTCTCTTTCTATTGCAAACATTTATTCACATTTTTCCTAAATTGTACTTCTCTCAACAGCTCTCAACTCAAACTATTCCTAGCTTATTTAGAACCCTATTGTGCTTTGACATACAGAGAGAATACGGAATAAGTGTCTATGTAAAATATTGTCCGCATTGCACATATTGTGTAAAAGTTGTGCAGTCTATGTAAAATAGAATTAAGAACATACGTCTGTCTCCTGTGCATCACTGGCTGCATTATGAGGATCTGGGAGGTGTTTCAGGAATTGTGCTACATAGGTCATCACTGATTTCTCATCTGGCTTATCCACATCCACATCTGAAAAGAATAAGGAAGACAGTAAATTAACACAAAGCTGAACTATATAAAATATTGGGACATACACTGCCCTCAATCATGCAAAATTAAAATATCACGCACGCGCGCACACACACACACAAGTATTTTAAAAAGATCTCCCTCCCAACCCCAAAACTAATATGAGGCTAGGGTTACAGTTCAGCAGTGGTTAAATTCAATGATATGCTACCTTCAGGATCAAGAAGTCTTGGAATTCCTAATTCTGACTCTGCAATTGTAAATGCCTCTTCCAAATTTTCCTTGTTAGATCTCGTTTTCAACCTCTCCAAGTCCACTAGTTCTGGACGGATGGCATGAATAACTGAATGAAAGGCAACACCACTCCTCCAGCTTCGTCCAAAATCCTTGACTTCAATTCCAGCTTGCCTTCACAACAAGAAGAAATTACTTTGTAACAACCTGTTCTGACCCCCCAACCTTTATCTTTACTTATATAATTAACCTGTGTTTGGGTTGCAATTTTTGCAATGCCTGGAGCAGAACTTACTTTTCAATTGAATTAACTATAGTTGCTGTTCCTGGTTTTACATAAAACACCCCAGTCATTCTTTTCAACTCGTATTCATGTGAGCTCTCATTTATGTATGACTAAATAAACGTGTGGAGGCAGACTGAATGATGGACCCCAGCAGACTTTGTTAATTCTGCCTATGAAATAGTTAACTTCTAGATAATAGCCTTGATGTCCACAACAGTAATGGGGAAGTTGGGAGAGTTCTTTACAAGGCAGAGGAATAAACAAGAAAGGGAACAGAGAGCATGCCCTGCAGTTGTCCTTGAAAAACTGAAGGATTGGTGTCTGTGTCATATATACTATGTTTCCATCAGTACATCCCAGGACAGTATTTGCCCTCTGTTGCAATGACATGATATTGCTGTCTGCTGCTCAGTTTCATTTCATTATTTATTGCAGAGTTATCTAATTTATCAAGGTCATATCCTATCCTGGCCATATACTCAGAAGGTGGCGAAGAAGCTGCAAGCAACATAAAGCCACACTCTGCACTAGTGAAACTATCTAGAACAGTGTTTCCCAACCTTGGGCCTCCAGCTGTTTTCGGACTACAATTCCCACCATCCCTGAACACTGGTCTTGCTAGCTAGGGGTGATGGGAGTTGTAGTACAAAAACAGCTGGAGGCCCAAGGTTGGAAAACACTGATATAGAAAAACATACATCCTCTCTTGGCCAATCCATTCTGGCTATTAGACAGCAGCTGTCCAAACTGACTAGATGGATAGTACACCAGCACTGCCATAATCACAGGCAGTTGAATTGTAGGCTGTTCATGTCCACCAGCTATTCAAAGCAGGAATGAATTGGTTAATATTTTGATTACATGTGTTATTGATTAATGTTGTTAAGAGATTCAAACAGCTGAAAGCTGTTGCTATACACTGCTCCAGTTCCTTGCTTTCATCTAAGTTTCTCTGTCTTGTCATCTTCCTCTGATGCCTTATACATCCCACACTCTTCTGGATTCAGTTAAGACTAAACAAAGGCAGTGCCACAAACTGTAGGCCAAAGGTTTCTTTCCATTACGTTCTAAAAGCTTAAAATTGAAGATACAGAAATACACATATTTTTCTTTACGTGCAAATATGAAATTAAAGCTGGTATTGTAAAATTACTTAGATGTTTACAAAGACAATGTTATATTCAATCACTGGCCAAGTTGTTTTGATACATTGGCAAAGTGAAGGAAAATTCAATTAGTGAAGTAAGGTACAAAATCTGATAGCATTGAATTGCTCATGATTTCAAACTGGGAAAAGAATTTTAAGTGTTTTGACAATGTATTGCCTCTTACAGCCATTCTGACAGAAGCCAATTTCCTTTTCAATTTTTATTGATCTCTCTGGCACAAACCTTCTTAATTTTCTGGTGCCATAAATTATTACTACATCATTTAGCTAATATCAATTTACAGATTACTCACTTTGCTGCTGTATACTGCACCCATTTTAGCAAAGCCTTCTTTGCATTTCCTTGGACTTTGGTGACCACTTTACGCTTGGATGGTGGACTGGCTGTCTCAGAACTGACAACACTGTCCACAGACGAAGCACTATTGGAGAGTGACTGGAGCTGAGGGAGGTTGCTTGTAAGCTCCTCAATCTGTTTGTGGAATAAAGTTGGTTAAGTGCAATGGAAACAGTCAATTTACAAAAAAGCCTATTTCCTTCTCAGATAATAGTGGGGCAAGATCAAATGAACTCTTGTTGTTGTTGTTCAGGCGTGTCCGACTCTTCGTGACCCCATGGACCAGAGCACGCCAGGCACGCCTATCCTTCACTGCCTCTTGCAGTTTGGCCAAACTCATGTTAGTAGCTTCGAGAACACTGTCCAACCATCTCATCCTCTGTCGTCCCCTTCTCCTTGTGCCCTCCATCTTTCCCAACATCAGGGTCTTTTCCAGGGAGTCTTCCCTTCTCATGAGGTGGCCAAAGTACTGGAGCCTCAACTTCAGGATCTGCCCTTCCAGTGAGCACTCAGGGCTGATTTCTTTAAGAATGGATAGGTTTGATCTTCTTGCACTCTTACCCATATTCTAAATTTTAGGACATGCCTCAAAGAATGTAGGGCAGATTCACACTTAGGAGCATTGGTCATACTTTGGCCAAGTTATGGCTCAATACATATGCTATTTATGTGTAATATACAAAATATAGAGGCCACATATACATCCTCTACACACAGTACTAATGCACTCACAAATGCACTTCCACATGATAGTGGTATGGCATTTTTAGTAGCCGTAAACATGTCTGAAGTGTTCATGGAAGTAGGCAGCACTGTGAACTAGATCTATGTCTGGAGCATTTTCACAGATGTCTCACATCTGGGCCACTTTCCTTTTTGCTACCAAGCCTGAGTTACTCAAGTAAACATAGGTTGAAGGTTTCTGTACTATGATAGCATCTCTAAATAGAGGCAAGGTTAATGCTACTCCAACTCCATTCTGCCCACTGAATCAATGCACGGGCAGAAGCAGCTAGTGAAAAATTCTTGCCAGCAGTATCCTGCAGAAAACTCCAAAAGAAGGTGGAAACTGTCTGAGCTAGCCAGGTTTTCACTGGATCCCTAGCAGCCCCGTGACATTAAAATTAAATTGGGCTCAATTGCTGCACCAGCTCCAGGCTGGCACAGTGATTTGCCTTTCAGCCTGGGTGGCATGAGTGGATGGGCTGTGGAAATAGGCTCATTGCTTTGTTAATGTCTGCTGCTGCCCAGTCAGGGCTTGCATTTCAATGAAACGTACTCTTCTGCTTTGTACTTCCTGTAAGGCCTAAGGAAGGGAAGACTGCATAATGCATTGCTCCCGTTCCTTTTCCAACTATATAAATCATGCAGATCTGATTTGCTAAGTTGTGGCCATTAACTTGGAAATGATTCAAACTTATTTGTACAGGACTTTATTTCAATTAATTGTCCTTAGGGCTGTAGCCAAAGTTTCTTGGCTTTCACATACAACCTTTGATGGGAATTGTATCGATTCCATATTGTAGTATCTATTTATTATTAGTACCGGCATTTATTAAATTTATATCCTCTCCTTCCTGCCAAAGGAACCCAGGGCTACATTTGCATATACAGTACAGCCACATGCAAATTAGGGGTGCTAGTTTAAGTTTGGAACTGATCTTGGATAACAGAACCAAGTATTTTTAAAATATGTACAATTTGACCAACAATGACCAATGAAAAGTGAGAAGGGAAAGCCACATTATAGCAATTGCTATAGGTCTTTCTTCTGATCTAGCTCTTCAAAATAGTAAAAACAAAAAACCAAATCCCTGTCAGATCTCTTTATTGTTCCAATAGCATCCTGAATGAAGAGTCTCTTAGATGGAGTTTAAATCCACCGCCTAAGGGCCAAAATACACATTATATTTGCTAAAGTCATTTATATATAAAACAGCTGTGGGGCAATCCATTTTTGGTTGGAGCAGAAAGCAGCATGGGGAAATTTTAACCCTTTGTTCCAACTGCTCTAAATGCCCATTCCACACACCACAATTTCTTAGGAGCTAATTTACTTCTCATGATACACAAGCAGTTCCACCACAGCACATTAGTGCCCCTTGACAAACCACTTTGGAATTATTGCTATAACTACTGTAGGCTTATCTCATACATTAAAAAAAATACAAAAAACTGTACCTGAAAATACAAAATTATAGTCCACACCAGCCCAAGCACAATAGAAGGTCTACCATCAGCAATGTCAGTTGAATTAATGTTGACAAGCTTAATCTGTTTTAGGGAAAGAAAGGCATACTATTATCACCCACAACAGAAAGCCACAGTAACAGAAGTGATCTTTATAGCAATGTGGATTTTTTTTGGGGGGGGGGAGGAATGAAGCTTAATAAGCATAGTATATAGTATTTTTGAGAAAGAGAACATATAAAATAATCACAGAAATGAAGTATAAAATTATGCATGTACTTTTGAATTTAAGATTCAATTGTCCTCAATATACACAAATGTAACAGGAAAGCTTGCCCTGTTGTGAATGCACTGCAAATATGCCTTTATAGCTGAACTGGCATTAGTGGCAGGGTGCTTTGTTTATTTTCCCCAGCTCAAACAGAAGGACAAGGCAATGTGACAAAGAGAACAAGTGAGCACGGATGGTCAAAAGCATGGCTGGTGAGGCCAATGGCCCATCTAGTCTAGCATCCTGTTCTCAGAGTGGTCAGTCCAATGCCTATGCTATGTAAAGCCCCCTCCTCCCCACCCACCCACTGCACCCCTGAAACTGATTCTGGGGCAAATAAGGAGAACCCTCAGAACAGTGTGCAGGAGAGGAGGGTTCCATCTGCACAAGCAGGACATTCATAATAGTGCAATGTTGAATTCCACCTACACCTTTGCTTCGTACGTGAAATATTTAGTAATGTGGCTAACAGCAGATGGAAAAGTTGTACTATTCAGGCTGCAATCCTAAACTCATTTATCCAGGAGTAAATTCCATTGCACACAGCTGTGTTTCTAAGTTAACATGCTTAGAATTGTGCAACTCATTTTATTGACACTCATTTTATTCAATTGACTCATTTATACGGTTTAATGTTTCATAAAATTATTGTACCAACCGGTGATCCTCTGTACACAGACTAGCATGAAAAACAAAACAACATATATTTAAAATGAATTATCTGAATAATGAATAGGACACAGAGATGAGAGAAGACAAAAATATACCATGTTGCCAAATACAGAAATCAGTGAATACCATAAAGAACCTGACATGCTTATTTCATGTTCTTTTGTTATATCTTTATCTCACATGGTTCCTAGGAGGCCACCCATCCAGGCACTGATCAGACCCAGATTTGCTTAACTTCATAATGCTAGAAGAAAACTAATCTATATGATAAAAACAGTAGATGCAATCCAACTATCAAAAGCATCTACCAAAGTAGAACTTTAATATTGTATTAAATCAGCTGGATAGCTCAGTTAGTTGGAGTATGGTGCTAATAATGGCAAGGTTGCAGGTTCGATCCCCGTAAGGGGCAACTGCATATTGGACAGGACAGGGTACCTTCCAATTCTATGATTTTATGAAATATTATTTGCTAATATATTTATATTCAGTTTTAGAATTCTATAATTCTTGTTTTCTCTCCTTGACCTTTTCCATTTCATATGTTTCTTTAAAAATTCTTGTTAGAGAAACAGATTAAATGGAAAAGTCAACCAAGATAAGGCCATAGCTGTCAACCCTTCCTGCTATTCCCCACTGCTATATACATAGCTGTCAACCCTCCCTACTGTTTCCCACTGCTATAATAAAGGAGTTTCCCGCAAAAAAGGGAAAGGTTGACAGCTATGGATAAGGCAGTGGCAGTAATAACAGCAAAATTTATAGCAGCTGCTTTTAGAATTAGGACCATGCTAATGCACTCTGAACGAATGTAGTTCATACAGAAATTGCAACAGCTGATGCAAACATCTAACTATCTGTGGGACTTACCCGCCGTCCTTCCAGGAACTTAAGTGCTGTGCCAATGTTGGCTACTCCATGAATTCTCTTCAGCTTTCGGCCATGTTCACAGGGCTTTTAAAAAGTACAAACAACAAGGACAATTAAGTACCAGCATGGCCTGACAATAAGATCCTAAACACACTCCTCTTCAAAGGAAACTCGGTGAATTCTATCAAGATTTGCTTCCAAGAAAATGTGCTGATTTCCCCTCCTAAAGTCAATATTCTGATTTTTTTTAAACAACAACAACATTGACCTTTTAAAGTCCTTCGTAATTTTTTTTCTGACTCAGCATTGGCTCCCTACTTCCAATTATGCATGCAAACCAACTACATATAACTCAATCACTGTAAGGTAATAAAGAAGCTTTATTCCCAGAACAAGGAAGTGGCCAGTCACAGATCCCAAACGTGATAAAACACAAACCCATTTTATTTTATTTTATTTTGTTCTTAATACCTGTTTCTGACAGCTAAAACCTGCAAGAGAATAAATGGTTCTGGAACTAGCCTTATCTACACCTCTTTAATGTCTCACAGTCTTTAAGTCCACACAGTAACTACACTTTAATCAAAATAATCTGTCTCTGCCTTTCAATGTGAATGTGGTGCATTTTGTTAAAATTCTACCACAAGAGGGAGAATTTCCTTATCAAAACAGGAGAGACCACAATCAAAAGTGCAATTTAAACAAGTAAAAATAAGAAGAGCCATGAGAGCCATATGCCTCAAAAAAGATGCTCAGAAGCAAATTTCACTCAGAAAATTGTATGTCACTCCACTAAATTGTCTGCAGTCTATGACTAACTTTATGATAAAATTATTTAATTTGCTGAAATCATGTTTCATATTTTATATAGAATGAGTGTTCACAGGTTTCATACAAGTGCTTGGGGAATTAGCTCAGGACATCGTCACATACTACTGCCTCTCAGCTGCTTCCCTGCTGCATCCCAGCTGAAGGATCTGTATGACAAAGTTGTCAGTGAGATGCACATAACTGAAAGTTTGCTCATTTTGGTGCAAACAGCTCCTTGTGAATTGCTACTGCAGTCCAGCACTGGAACTTCTAATTGTGTACTCTGAATACCTGCCCTAGCCTGCCTCTGCCCTAATTTGCTCCGGGTTGTAGCAGCTCAGCTTGCCTGAGATGCTGGAATAGATTTCTACAGTATTTTCTATTTTCTAAACTGTCTGTTGAAGAAACCTGCTTTTGATCAAGATTCTCTAGTTGTTCTTGTTTTCCCTGGGAAATCCTTGCCTTGAACCCGACCCTAAGCCTAAATATCTAAATATAGATATAACAAGCAACCTAAATATCGCTTGCTGTCCACTGAACTAGCTCTTTCTGAAACCACCCACTGATTGAACCTGATCCTGCCAGGACTGCTGGTTCATATATTAATCAGAAATTGGAGACTCCATAAAGTTTGTACACATTACTTATTGAGTGGCACGGTGTGTGGAGGGGGGGCGGGAATCTTGGCATTTCTATTCCTAAAAAATGGTCACATATCTGGAGCTGCACTAACACGGCATATTAGTAATGATAATGCAAATGAAAAATACATTATAAATAATATATATGTCATAGGAAAATACTTGCCAGTTTTTGTCCTGAGAGAACCTCCAAAAGGGCTATCAATACTATTCCATCTTTGATGTCTTCAAACAGATCATTGACCACCATGGGAGGATTGCGCTGGGAGGAAAAGAAGTGGGAAGAACTCAGATGCAGAAATTGAGTTATGCGTTGTTTCCCTGCCACAGGTTAAGCATCTCTATCCTACTCGCTGCTGCTGGCCGTTCTATTTACATTTGGAAGATTTCTTGTAAGGGTGGTATAATACATTCAGTGGTGTAGTGGAAAAGAAATGAAGAGGAGCACAGCTACAGAATGTTGCTTTTTTTTTTTTTTACAGACCAGCAGTAACAAAAGTCATTTATCAGCATAAAAAGATAACTGGTGGACCCTCCATGATCTGGAAACAAAGCTTTAAAATCTCACAACAGTTTGTGACAGATTAACGCAGAGGAAGTCAAAGGATGAGGAAAATAATCAAACAGAAGGTGAACCGTTGTAGAATGGTGACTCCCCCCCCCCATTCTATTGACTTGAAAATGATGACTATGGACTTGTTATGAAGAAACCATCCATCCAAACTATTTATAGGAATATGCACATGCAAGTGAGCTTGCTCTGTTTATAGCTGGGAATGGTTATTCTGCTTGATGAAGCAGAATAACCCAGAGACTTGCAGAGCCTTTCACTGAAAGAAGGGATTGCCTCATTCTTATATTTTTAAAAGCCTTGTAAGGAGATACAGGATCTACCCCTCGAGGTGTTCTGCAAACAGAACACAAAGCAACATGTTTTTGATACAGCATAGGATTTTCTTTTTGTTGTGGCATATTTTTCTGATTCTTAGGCAGGGTAAACTGGTTAAGTTTCATAAAGGTAAGAGAAGGCATGACAGCAGAAGCAGTAAGACTGACAGTATCATTCTCCTAGCTCATAACTGTTGCAGTTATTTATGATATTAGCTGTCTGCTTTATTCTGAAGTCTCAGCGGTGATGTTGACAAATGTCAAACTATTACCGTATGTACACCTACTGTATCTTTTTCTCTCCCATTTCCAAAGAAGCCAAATGCTTTTAACTTACACAAGCATTTGACTCTGTTCATGTAATGACATCTGAATATATAAATCTTTGTGTGTTCTCTAGCTGCTTGGTGGATAATAGAACAGCATTGTCATAAATCTTAAGATGCCTACTTTATTGCATGCAGCCTGTGCTTATGAAAATGCATGCCTGTACAGCACACACAAGTCTCCTGTGCTGCTCCTACAGATTAAAAGTAGATGACTGGAGGCCTCATAAAGAGTATTTCCCCACAGGATGCTAAGACAACATAACTGGGCATAGCACTCCTATTCTGCAATAGGTTCATAAAGCAGAAAATATTATAGCTTACGGCTGGATCTTTTGTTACAGGAGTCACATTGTTTGCTGATACCTGCTGGTTGTGTCTCTTACTGGTCTGTTATAGTTCAATCATATTTAGTTGTGGCTAACCATACAGTTATTCACCATATCAACATCTCTCCTCTGCAAAGGAAGGCTAACACTAGTATGTGAAAAAACTCAGGGTAGGTCAAAAATAGCTTCCCGTTTCCACCAGTCCATTTGTCCCCCATGAAAATGATGGGATTGTTATTTGTAGTTTTCTGGAGGCAAAATAAATGTTCCCACAAATTTTTGAAAAGGGGTGGGTGGTTTAGGCACACTTACCTTTCTGATGTTGGTGAGGTGCCCAAGAGTCTTCTTTCAACCTACTCTTTTTATTTTATTTTTAAAAATGGGCTCCTGGTCATATACAAAGTCTGCATTTCCTATGGGCCAGGCAGGAATATCTCTGAGTACATGGTTCCCAGGGAAAGCAGAGCACGTTAAAACACTCTCCCTGCTTGGGTGGGAAGGGGGAGACCAGTATGACTATGCCCATGGGGTCTATGCTACGTCATGATGCAGGTAGTACATTTCTGGCCCAGCCCCAAGAAAATGCAGCCTTGCCCTATGTTTGCAATGCTTTTTCTTAAGGTTGAAGAAGCAGGGTGGGGAAACGTTGACCACCTCATAAAGTTAGGTCAGCTAATCATCTCCAAATGTCCTACCCTGGAAATTGAGGGAAACTTTCACCCCCTTGTATTTTGCAACACTCCTCCCACAAATGGTGGAAAACAGATGACCTGGAATTTGAACCCAGCCCTAGAAATAACTATCTACTTAGCCCATCCCACGTGTTCTGATGCTACTCTGGCAGTGTAGAAAGCAAACAGAGAAAGCATGAAACCACCCTGATCCTGTAATGCAAGAACTGACTCTAAAATGGTTTCATTCAGTATTGTTTGTAGGAAATACTCTCCATGAAATATGAAAAACCAATTTTCTCATATAAAGCCATTAATAAACATCAAACGACCTTATTCGAGCAAAAAAAAATCCATCTTGTATGTGAATAATTAATAATGAATGTGATAGCTAGAAAGAAGAAAATTGATATGTGGACAAGCTGTCAATATATTCTATAATAAGACTACTAGACTATCATGTAAACTGTTTTGATTTTAATAGAAAAATGCTAGTACACAACAGAAGGCCGAAGTTAGCAATGTTGGTTCACTGTGTGAAAACAAAAATGAACTTAGCACACACACACACACAAACACATGCTACCTACTAATACAGTTGTACCTTGGATCCTGAACGCCCTGGAACTCGGACATTTTGGCTGCCAAACACTGCAAACCCAGAAGTGATTGTTCCGGTTTGCAAACTATTTTTAGAACCTGAACATCCGCCGCAGCTTCCACCCCTTCTGATTGGCTGCATGAGCTTCCTGCAACCAATCAGAAGCTGTGCTTTGGTTTCCGAACGTTTTAGAAGTTGAACAGACTTCCAGATCAGATTCTGTTCGACTTCCAAGGTACAACTGTAGTTCAATAACAAAGCTATTAATACAGTACAAATAATGCTAATTTAAGTTGGTGAATGCGCCATTAAATCAAGACAGTCTAGCCTTTATGAAATTTGCAAGCACAAATGCAAAATAGGTTGTGTAACACAAGGATTACAACAACTGTGGAAGAGTAATATAAATTTTATGATAGATCTCTGATAAAGCAGACCTAGTGTGTGCACCTCCAGTGTCCCAGGCCTCCCCATTTGATCTACTAGACTATTCAGCCAAGCCATACCCACCTTCCATATACCTGTTATATATAATGCCAAATGCAGGATAGGTAAAAACCTAGCTGGGCGGGGGTGTCTGCAAACCCCATTCAGAGTTCTCCACAAGGCAGCACATTACAAGTGGCTATGCAAGACCTGACAATCAGCTGATTATCACATCTTGGGGGGAAGGGTTTGTAGTCAGTTATAAGGGGAAGAGGAAGGGGAGTTCAGTGGAACTCTAAGGAGTGGGAAGAGAGGATCTGGGGCAAGCTGTAAGGGGAGAGGGTTGGTCAGGTGCGAAGGGACGGGGGTTGACAGAGGGTGGGGGGTAGGCAACATAGCTGTCAACCTTCCTTTTTCTTGCAATGGGAAATGGCGCCGGAATAAGGGAATTTCCCACAAAAAAGGGAAAGTTGACAGCTATGGTAGGCAAGTTGGCAAGAAATGCTAGCAGGGGAAGCAGTCCCTGCTCCAAAAATAAAAGTGCACTAGTGTCATGGTATTTTAGATCATAACTAATCTTTGTACAATCGCAGCACATATGGTTTGGGGTTTTGATCTCAGCAGGTCTGATATTTACGAGGGTGTGTGAGCATGCAACTCTGCTGTTAAGGAGCCATCATCACAAGTAATTTTGTGAACACAGTAGGAGGCATATAAATTAAGTGGAAGCATTTTTAAAAGGTCAGCATGTTGGCTTTCCCCACACTGCTTATTCGCTGAAATGCGTAAAGTCAGAAGTGATTACTAATTAAGCATATGGGTTGTGATGGCTTTGGCAATGGTGATTCTGCCTAATGAAAGTGCTCAATTACACACTCGTATACAGGCACTCAAGCAATGGGCATGATCTAGAAAAACTCCAGCTCTCCTATTTATTTTAATTGAAGAGATTTAAGCACATTCGTAATACATTTGTAGCCCACCTTTTTTTACTACTATGTGGTATCCACAGAAAATGCATATAAATTAAAAGAACTCACCCTGAAACTAACCTACAGGTGGTACCTAACACCAAGAAAATTAGCGCCAATACGCCCAGGAACTTCACCAAAATGCTGGGGAGGGTGCACCTCCACAGGCACATATCTCCAGCTCCACATGTGGTGGGAGTGCCCCAAAATCCAACTTTTCTGGACAACAACCATACGAGAAATAGGTAAGATAATCAAGCAAGTGCTAGAAATCACCCCAGAATTGGTTTTACTAAACATCTTCCAAGACAATAATGCCCACTTACAACACAAAGAACTAATAATCCATCTACTCTCAGCAGCCAGAAACATCATAACCAGACACTGGAAAGACCTGCCAGGAGTAAGCATGGATCAATGGTACCAAGTAGTATGGGAAACAGCCCGACTAGAAAAACTAACCAGTAAGCTGAAACTGACATGGGGACAAACAGAAGAAGACAACTTCACCCCGATATGGTTCCCCTTCATCACACACACAGCCCAACAAGACAATTACAAAAATCTACCGACAGCATACAAATCAATATGGCTAACCTGACCAAAAACACTCACCCACCCCACTCACACAGAAAACCAAAGACCACCACAGCCAACCACAAATGAACAATCACATCCTACACCAACCCCGACCTCTCTCATCACTAAAGGAACACAAGTGAACAACAGAGAACCTGCACAAACAATGCTGACACCAAACCCTACATATATTAAGTAAAATAGAAACATTGTCACCCCACCCCACCCCACCCATCTCCCCATCCCACCCACCTCTTTCCCCCTTTTCCTCCTAATGTCTCAACAAACGAAATTGACTTGTAAAAATGTTACATGGAAAAAATACGAGAGACATTGCACTACCTTTTTAAATCAAGAAAATCTTTAATAAGAAAAAGAAAAAGGAAAAAAAGATATGCCCTGTTGTCCTCAGTTTCATTAAAGACATTTTCACTTAGCCATCAGATAGCTTTATTTTAAAGCACTTGTTTCATCCCTCTGCATCAGGAACTCCTATTTCGGAGACCTCTAGGCTCAAGGTATACATTTTACTTAAAATTAAGTATCACTGAAAGTAGTCAGGATTTTTCCAGGGTAAACATAGCCTTACAGCTGATTCTGTGCGTGTTTATGTGTAAAGTTCCAATAATCTCAGTGGTAATTATTAAATTTGCATAGGATTACACAGTGACAAATCAGATGCCTAGAGGAAGCCAGCAAGCAGGATCTGAGCATATCAACACTTGTTTCCAACAACTGGTGTTTAGAGGTTTGCTGCCTCTGACAGTAGAGGTAAAACATAGCCATCATGACAAGGAGTCATTGATAGCCTTTTTTAGCCATTCACGTTGGTGGCCATCACTATTTCTTGTGGAAGTGTTCAACTATGTGCTTGGTTGATCTCAGATTGCAGTCTTAGTGGTTCCTATATGCTATAGAGAGGAAATATCTGGGCCTTTTCACAGGGCACTTCAGCTAGGGATTCTTTTTTCCTGGGGAGAGGTCAGGAATAAGCCTTAGGTTCATGTGCTCTTGCTCTTAACTTTCCAGTTCTCCTCCTCTGACTCTGAGAAATTACCCCAGGTTTTGAAACATAGGATCCATCTGGAGCCTTGGGATAACTTTTAGAATATGAGTTTTATCCCATAAGATCAAAGAAATAAAAAGTTTAAATGAACACAGGATCGTGAACTTCATCTGCTCTTCCCATATGAGATGAGGAAAGCAAGCAATAGGCAACACACAAGCTCAAAGCCAGCTATTCCTATGGTAATATTTCCTTGAGGTTGCAGAGGTGGGAGGATAGCCTCTGAAAATGCCCACAAACATTTTTCAAGAAGTGAAGCCAGAACCTAACATATTTATTTTGAAGAATGTATGAATTTGGGATTTTCCTGTCATAATGCCAATAACAACACGATGGGAGGGGGGGATGGATTGTAAGTTTGACTTACTTCTAATAATGCACACCATAATCCCCCCCCCCCCCCAGTATCCACTCATATTTAGAAACTGAGGCTAGAAAACTGAACTGGAAAAATATTGAGTCATTCCTTTCAAAAGCAACTGTAGTGAAGTAGTGCAGTAACATTTTCATTTCAGTACACAAATCTTTGATGTGAAGTTAATCCAAATAAAGCATAGATAAATAATGTATTTAAAAGTACATCACACACACACACACACACACACACACACACATCCACACACCTGTATATTTAGAAGTAGTCAAAACATTTACAAGGCTAACTTTCCAAGGTTGTCACTATGAAACACAGGGAAATACTTTATTGTTAGAAAATTGAAATAGAAGCCCTTAGAAGTATAAGTACATCCAGTTCTTCAGTTTCCCTTTTATTTCCTCCCCAGCATTATACAGGAAACACAAGTTTTTACTGATAATACCTAGCAACATCTATTGCCATACATATTTTCCACATAGAAGAGTTTTGGGACTTTCAAATCATTGCAGTTACGGAAAACTGCATCCGCTTTCCTTCCCTCAAAGCCTCAAACAAATTGGATAAAACTACAGGAGCATTCCTAACCCTCTGGGAGGAGCAGGTCTGAGCAGAGAGGCAAAGCTGTGGTTGCATCTGAAGCCCTGCCACTCATGTGGGCTGGGGCCGAACTTGCGGAAGTAGTTACACCCACTGAGTCCATTGCCCATCACTGGACATGCAGAACCTTGTTTGGCCCTGCCCTGCCCCCTTCTCACCCTAGAAACACCCCATTTGGGGAGCTTCCACTAGCTCCCACCTGCCCATCCTTTCAGTGGGTATAGTAGGGACCTCCCCTGCCAGTGAAGAGCAGCTAAACCAAGCTGAGCCTAGTGGTGAGGGTGGGAAAATTTTGCCACATCTAAATCTCCTTTAGTGTGGTGGGATTGCTTGCTGTTTAGGGAAGTTTTTAATGACTGGTGTTTTAATGTATTTTTAATCTTTTGTTGGAAGCCGCCCAGAGTAGCTAGGGAAACCCAGCCAGATGGGCGGGGTATAAATTATTATTATTATTATTATTATTATTATTATTACTACTACTATTATTATCTGCTAGTTTTACTGTAGGTCGTAGGAAAAATCAGAAAAACGTATTACCTTGGCCAGATGAGTGTTGATCCATTTTGTGAAAGTCCTCTTTTGCACTGACTCCTGCTCATCTAAAAAAGGAATAAATAGACCATTATGTTGCACTGGTATTCTAGTCAGACTTGTTCTGGCAGTAAAAGCAGGTATGTCCAGTTCAGATTTTTTTAGGACCCAGTTTTAAAATGAAAACCAGCATACTCACCTGACAAGCTGAAGAAAGCAATATATTTAAAGCTTTAGAAAATGGAGGGCAACATGTAGAGTGGCACAAAACATACATTCTTTGCATCGTTTTATATTTATATATGGATGTCTGTTATCTTTATAAATTGAATGCAGTTCTAAATAATAATAAAATAAAAATTAATCTGAACAGGCATGTGTGCTAGATGGATTTTAATAATGCATTTGATACACTGTACAGCAAGGGTGAAATCTAATGAACAGAACTTAATGGTTTCTAATTCTGGGTATTAACTCTGCTGCATTAAATTACTGCATTAATTTTAACACAGGCTGGGAGTAGGGATAACAAATGGTGCCTGATCTGGTAAACTTGGCAATGGACCACCAGAAGATTTCAATGAACACAAACAGCTCTCATCTACATATATCTATCTATATGTATTCACAGATTTCTCTGTTAGTAATACCATACTATGTAAACGTCTACAAAGTCTGCAAGCTCATCTGCCTTACACACCAACTTGATTACATGTATCATTTAAGAACAAAACATACCAGCTCTCAGCTTCCTGACCACTTACTATAGATAATAAGGCATGCGGTTAATTATTTGCAAGACTATCACATTAAGTATTCGTAAAGTTAATAAAATTAGTAATGAAACTATAATATGATTTTCCTATAGGTGCTTGTATAACCATATTGAGTATAATTACAGAAGTATGGGGATTGTCACATTGTAACATAGCAAGCCCCTCCCCTTTCCCCACTGCCCTGTCTTACTTCAAGATTCCTTCAGTATAATTGCCATGAATGCAACCTGGGAACGGAGGACAGCTCAGTCGGTAGAGCATGAGACTCTTAATCTCAGGGTCATGGGTTCAAGTCCCACATTGGGCATAATATTCCTGCATCGCAGGGGTTTGGGCTAGATAATCCTTGTGGTCCCACTCCCTTCCAACTCTATGATTCTAAGGCAATGGTACCCAAAATGATTCATTAATTGATTAATTGATTAATTAATTATTAATTCCATCTATTCAGTTACACCGCATTCACAAATGCTCTGGAATGATACAGTAACACAATTTTTTAATTCATTTATTTTTTAAAAAACATAAAACATGAATATAAAAAATGTTTAGATCCTGTCAACTCATATAAATTAACAAGGTGGTGTGCCACAATATATACTAACACATGTGTTGTATTGGGCTTCCGTTGCTGGAGTGGCTGATTCACCCTGCCCCCACCCCCCCATGGTTTGGCAAGCCTTGATCTCAGTGTTTTGTCCATTTGGATTTGTGAATCAAACTGTACTGTATAAATGAAAATATGTGGATTCTACTCACTCCCATGTTGAACCTAAAGAGGGCTATATTTATTTTCCCCATTTGTTTGTTTCAACAAAAACAACCCTTTTAGAGTATATTAAGCATGTCAAATTACATTTCCAAGGGACTTTGTGGGGCAAGAAAATAGATTTACTTTCCTCCACAATCCTTTAGGAGGGGACTTGTCTCTTGCTTCTTAATTATTTTAAGCCAAGTGATGTGCATTCTTGCTTGCACATTTTCGATACATTGTCAGTTAAGGCCCTTCTCTTGTTAAGGCGCTCGAAACCTATCACAGTTCTGGAGAAACCTGTGGACTCTGGACGAGATAATTTCTAATTCCCATACCTCGGATTACAGAACATCTGGAACTACTGGGTGGAAAGGAAGTGCTGTAAAAGTTGCAGGACCTTGATTTAAAACAAATAAACAAACCAACAACAAAAACATAGCTACTGTTTTTTACGGTGCCTTTTTTATCTTTTAAAACATGAGAATTCGTTCCCATGAATTTGTTCCATTGGCTTTGGTAGTTTGAAAACTGCCCCAAAACAAGACGCATAAAGGCTTTGGCCAAGTCAGCCAGCAGAATTATTTCTAGGCATTTCCATAGCAACTCTTTTGCACAGGCATCTCCACCATTGTTCTCATTCTCACAGCTTCTCTTCTGCACATGTGCCATGATTTTCGCATAGTTTTCAGCAGAGGGAGCAATGACTTTATATCAGTAGTCTGTGTGATAATTATATATATATATATAATATGAGTATAATGAATGTATGCAGTGTGGATTTTTAGGATTGTAACGGCAGGTTGCAGTCGTGATCCCGATGTGTTATGCATACTTTAACATGGAACGGAGGGAACAAGATAGAACAGGAAAGGGAAAAAAGTTTATCAGGGTGTTGAAATGATTAGTTTGGTAATCAGTGTAGAAGTGATTAATCTGGCAAAATTGTTTGTGCAACAAAAAGACAACATCAAGTACAAAAATGTGTTGGATAGTTAAAGGTTGGTTGTGGCTTATATAACTTCTGTCTGGTGTGTTAAACAAATTCGGAATAGTTTAATAGCAAATGAATGTGGTTTTTAACAAGCAGCAAGTTTTATAAAGCTTTCAAGGATCTAGCTCAACCTGCAGCCTAACTTAACTAACTCCCTCCTTCATCCCTCCATTGCAAGGAACACTGAGACAGAGGAGCTTTCCCCTTGGTGAACTCAGTCAATGACTAGTCTTCCTTCTGTCTATGAGCCCTCACAGCTGTCAGGTTAATGTGCCAAAAAAAGTGCTTCACATTGCCTCAATCATCTTCCCAGTAAGTCTCCATTTTGTTTTAACAAGGCTTGATTCTTGTCCTGACCCTTCCCTTCAGCATGTGTTTTCCCACCCCCTAGGTTCCCTGCATGGATGCAGGAAATAGGACAAATAACTAAAATATGGATGGACTCTTCCATAAATGTTTGGGTATTTGTGTTTTAATGATTTGTTTGTTTATTTATATGCTAACTAACTAACTAACTAAGGACTAACTTAACTCAAGAGTTTTGGATTTATTTTTTTATTTCATTTCAGCAATTCTGAAATCAAGCCAGGCTGCCATGTATTGTGATATATATTTAGCCTAAGGCTCAGAACTGCCTGAGCTTTACCCCAATTAATACTCTGAAACAGTCTCTGAAGTGGATGAATTCTTAAAGCAATTGAAGCAGGCTGCTTCCTATATTCTTGAAATGCTGTATTTAATAGGCTCACCAGTTTCTGTTATCCTGCCTCAACAAAACCCTCTAATTATTTTGAGGCAATTAGTACTAATTATAACTAATTTAAGAAAATAGCTCATTCGTTTGAAAAATGTGTGGTTTGACCAATAGCATGGAGCCATCCTGAAGGCTGCTAGGCTAAGTATACAGTATATCACAATATATGGCAGCCTAGCCTGATTTTGCTTAAGCTTCAGCCAGTCCCATTACCTTCTGACAGTGAAGAATAGAAACTAATAGGCATTAAAAATAACATACTGAAACAGCAGGGGCTTAACAAAGGGCTGGGCCATTTTTCTTATCTTCACCTTTGAAAACACCTACATTAAAGAAAAATGCTGATAAAGTGCATGAAATAGCAATGGTCCCTCATTTTATGGGTGTCTCATAAAAATGCAAAGAACCTGTTTTGAAATCAGAGTAATAGTATACATAGGATGGCATAGCAAATGCATTTTATGCCACTTTCAATGGAAAAACAGTATGGAAAATCATAAACCACAGTCATAATGTAAAGAAGCTTTGCCATTGCACCAAGTACCAAGGCACCAAGTAATAATTTGCAAGACACAGTAGCATTTCTTTATAATGGCAAACATTTTAGCTTTATTGAGATTTATTTATTACTTCGGAAACTGCAGTTAGCTCAATAGTTTAACTATTTATTTGTGCTTTTATCTTGTAATTTTATCTTGTGAATCGAGCTTAGATCTTTTGATGAAAGGTGCTATATAAATCCTAATAATAATAATAATAATAATAATAATAGCTATAACAATGAATAGACCAATCAGGCTATGCCACTGCAAGAAATGAACAGTTACATAGAGTATGAACCAAGTACACAGAGGATATGTGAATAGCCTAAGAGGTTTTTGTAAAATCCTAAGGCTTTTATACTAGTGGCTAAGTCATTTTTAAAAGTAATTTTTTTTTAGTCCTTGCACATTAATTAGAAAGTGTGCAGGCAATCATGGTTAATGGACATTCTCAGTAAAACAAGTTACTTTACATAGTGATTGCTGACCCACAGATATGAATGCCAGAATCATAAATAGTGTCTAGTTGCAAAATTGCTTCTTGGATATGTTCCTGCATAAATGCTCCAACATTTGGCATGATGCTGCCTTAGTTGAATATACATATATAAAATCAGCCTAATCATTATGGAAATAAGAGCTTCTTCACACTGAACTCAGGCACGTTAACCAAGCCAAGATTGTGGGAAGTACTGCAGTAGCAATATCATCATGCGTACTGACTTCTGTTATAGCAGGTGGTATGTACTGCTTCACCACAGCAATGCAAAAAAGGATGGATTAATGAAACCAGTTATCTCTCCATTGTGACACGATGTCTGCAGAGAGGAAAATTTGTATGTCTAATTTCACCCACAAAATGAACAGGATGTGGCACAGGTAACCAAAGAAACTGGTCGCTAGAAAAAAACCAAAGATATTCATAGCTTAGAATGCATTCCAAATGCCCAGCAACTAGGACAAAGACGAAATACATTGTTGTTGAAACTGGTGAAATCTATAAAGGAACTTACTTAAAACTGAGGTCTACTGTACTGGCAATCCTCCTTCTTGCTACATTGTGTAGTATTTCCTTTTTAATTCATGAAACAACCACTTATCAGAAGTGTATTAGTCAGCTTGAGTAACAGTGACAGACTCTATCCCTTATTATAGAATTGGATTTCAGCCCCATCACATTTGTGTAACACTGCTGTGCCTTTGGTCAGCTTAATCACTATGAGCATTCAGGGGCCAGATGAAAGCAATTCACCCAAGAGGAAAGGATCACAGTCGAGAGCTCTATAGTTGTGTACAACAGAGAAACAGCCAGCAGTTGCAAGTTGTGAATTTGTAAAATATTTGTAAACCATCTTTGTAAACAAGACAATCATCACAAAAATAAATAAATGATGCACTAATGCTCTTTCATTTGGAGGAGAAAGAGAAAAGAATCAAAAACTTCTCATTGCAAGGGTGAAGCAAGTAACAAAACATTTTGAGCAATTGGCTTATTACTCTGTCTCCTCTGTGGGTTACTCCCTTTTTCAAGTACAGTAGCCTTGTTATCTCCCTCCCTCCCTCCTCCCTCTTTCTAGGCAAGCTATTATTTGAGTATTATTTTAATTAACATGGGAAAGTACCCTTTCTTATTGTCTATGTTAGAAAACCAAATAGTGTCTCATAAACAAGCATGCCCAGACAGGTTTTTCTGGACACAGTGCCATAGTACGCAGAGCTCAGGCATTTTATTCCTCTACTATATTGTATGACCCATTTCCTTCACAGCTTTGTAAACTCTTTGCATAGTTTCCTTTCCTATTAGCTTTTACTTCTTTGGGATACACAATATATTTAATCTGCCACAATATATATATATTTTCCCTTGAAAGTTAAGAGGTGTTTGAGATCATATGCGAAATGCACGAAATGTTGCCACAGGAACCTTCTTCAAAAGTCAAGGAGAATGCAGTGGGACCTGAATAACTAATTTATTAGATAAGAACAGAGGAAGCTTCCTTATACTGAGTCAAACCATTGGGTCCACCTAGCTCAGCATTGTACCAACATATAGCAGCTCTATAGGGTTTCAAAGAGGGTCAGTGGTTACTGAGGGAGGGGCTTGGTTAATGTTTATGTGGTAAGAAAGACATGGCACCAGTTTGAGATTGCTGGCTGATTTCTCTATCAGGGTTGATCCTGGCAAATGGATAGCACCTATTGACACAAATCTAATGGGGTAATCCCACCGGGATTCCATTCAGGAATGTTCTATGGCCTGCCAGCTCCCAGCTGGGCTTTTGGACCACTCAACCCCGAGGTTTAGACTAAGGATCTGACCTCATGCCTTTTTTCACCAAAAGTTGTTACAATTGCTATGAGGAAAACCCCAGATAGGCCGAGTAAGTCTACTGGCAAATTCCTTCCTGGTCCGGAATTCCTTCCTTCCAGGTCTGGAATACGGCGACTGAGCAGTTCCACAACAAGGTCATATATGTGCACTACCTGCTTACCCACTGGGCATGGCCACTATATGCAGGGTGGGTGGGAAGACCAATTCCGACTGCACTGCCAGGTACCAGCATAACCGGCAATTATGCCCCACAAGCAGACTCGACTGAAAACTGGTTCAGCCAACAAAGCATTGCCAAACTCTCTGGGCCTCTGGTGAATTAAAATTTAAAATTATTTGGCGGGAAATCCTGCCAGTCCCCACAGCCAGGTGAGGTCAGTCCTGATGTCACCTGACCATGTGGGCTAACTTCCACCATCCCTCAGCTCCCCAGCAGTTGTACTGGGCCACAGTGGCCGCTACCATTGGAATTACAGTAAATGGCTTTTTCATAAGCAGGGGTACAGTAAGTTCCAAACATGTTACAGAAATAAAGGGGGCTGCTAGGATAGAAAGGAGAAAACAGGGAATTGGGACCTTTTCCTTTGTAATAAAAAATAATAAAATAAAATTCTTCACACTGCATCCATGCATTGAGATTAACACTGCAAAAATCCTCTCTCATTTAGTTTCTCCATATGCGTACATGCACACACATACATTGGCTCCGGTTGAATTAGCCTAGTCTGTCCTCTTTGCTTGCATGTTACCCTCGTTTCTCCAGCATGGCTGCAAGGAGGAGGTCAGGAGCTTTAGCTTCTATGTTAGATTAATCTCAGTTTGGCAAGTCATCTGAACTCTAAACTGTCCCCAAGAAGCAATCACATAGCCTTTAATATAGGCATAACATATTACAATATGACATATTCGTCCTGTGGCAAGTCATATTTTAAGTAAGAGTAATGCAGCATGACAGTAGGCCTAATAACGCTTTGAAAAAGGAATGTTTTTAACATATATAGCACAATCATATAAGGTGTGTACACACTCCCTGTTGCTCTGCATCAAGTTCTCTCCCATCACTGGTGTTGGACATGGGCTGGTTTTTGGGTGTAAAAATGGTGTCAGGGAGGAATTTTGCTGGGAGAACCCAGATGTACGGTGATGCAATGGAAAAAGCAGTGAAAACAGTTTTGAAAGCTAAAAATCACCTTGGGGGGAGGTTCCCAATAAAAGCTCAACAATTTTGGGGTGGGTTTCTTAAAAAAGCTCAACAACTTCGTGACTTTGTGGGTGTCAGGAATTTTACTTTTTGCCAGGAGTAGAGTATGAGACACTTAATCTCAGGGTCATGGGTTCAAGATCCACCTTGGCAAATATAAAGTAAAGTAAAGTAAAGTAAAGTAAAGTAAAGTAAAGTAAAGTAAAGTAAAGTAAAGTAAAGTAAAGTAAAGTAATTCCTGCATTGCAGGGGGCTGGACTATATGACCCTTGTGGTCCCTTCCGACTCTACAATTCTATGAAAATGGCTTTACATGATCAGAGATCCTGCATAATTGAGGAGCATCTGGTTTATTCTATTTTCAGCCATTATAAAGATTTGTCATTGCTGAGTCTCTTGCACAGGCATACGGATACACAAGGCTGCCAAATCATATATAAAATCTGCTAGTCCGCCCCCTTAGTAGTAACAGTTTAATAAATAAGTGTTTAAAATGATATATTTTAAGTGTCCTCTGCTTTTTCAAAACAATTAGACTAGTACTTCAGTTTTGGAAAAACTACCGTACACACGGAAGGTCATAATAAATTCTGAGAGGGAGAAACTAATTACCTATATACTAATCTCTACCAGGGAGCCTGTATCAATCTGGCTCCTTGTCATCTTTGCTTTTTAGGAAGCATTTTGGTATTGCTGCTAAACCTGGAAAGCTTGTCAGTTTGGTGATGCACATATGGTGCACTGAATAAATGAGCTATGATTAATTTTCAAGCAGTTAAATGACAAACACACTCCATCTGCAGTGGAAAACAAAATGAAGTTGTCCTTGATTCTTTGTTTTTGGTCTGCCTTTTTATTTATGGACAGATCAGTATGTGGATCCAAAGAAAAACTGATTAGTGTGGGCATGTGAGCTGTGACTTTCCTTCCTACAAATAACTGCAAGCTACATTGACAGCTGTTTTTTTGTGACAGCAAAGCCCAGCATAAAGTATTATAGTAGATATTGGCAAAAAGAATTCAAGAGGTCAAAAACATAAAACACAAAAATGTCCAGCATGTAATGAAAGTGACCCAAGGAATTAATAAAATTTAAGAAGAGAATGTGGGGTTATTGACAAGAAGTTATTCCACCACAAGCTTTGTTGTTCAGTCGTTCAGTCGTGTCCGACTCTTCATGACCCCATGGACCAGAGCACACCAGGCACGCCTATCCTCCACTGCCTCCCGCAGTTTGGTCAGACTCATGTTGGTAGCTTTGAGAACACTGTCCAACCATCTCATCCCCTGTCGTCCCCTTCTCCTTGTGCCCTCCATCTTCCCAACATCAGGGTCTTTTCTAGGGAGTCTTCTCTTCTCATGAGGTGGCCAAAGTATTGGAGCCTCAACTTCAGGATCTGCCCTTCCAGTGAGCACTCAGGGCTGATTTCTTTAAGGATGGATATGTTTGATCTTTTTGCTACTGTATGTCAATTGCTTCATAAAGCTAGACAACCTCAAGTTCTATTGTTAATTCTTTTTGAATGTTTTAAACACTTGTTTTTAACTGTTTTGCTGATAATTTTGTTGTTTTATTCTTTACATAAACTGTTTTATTGCAATCAAGTGGTGTAGAAATGTTGTGAAATAAAAAGAAGTAAAATAAATCAAAGCCCCTTAAACTAAAGTACAAAAGTATAATGAATAAGCACATGTTTATTCAGAAATATCAGCTTCATTAATAAATGTGATGAATTGCAACCATAGTTAGATCTCCCTGCATCATACTTTAATATTATTTAGACAGAAGTCTACCCATTCTCCCAGCTAATATCATGGCCACAGCAGCTGCCTGCACCAGATGAGAATGAGGGAAAATAAACATTTGACATTACTGTAACAACTAGGGCAGGGGTGTGGAATTTCAGGCCTGAGGACCAAATATGGTTCTCTATGCCCCCATATTCCTCTCTATCCCTATGGCCATGCCCCCTCAAGCCACACCCCCACACCCCCTTTGACTGCTTTTTTCTGGCTAGGATGTACCCTTTCATGGTTATAATGTTGCTTCCCTGGAGACTGAAGGTGCATGTGTGTAGAAGTCTCTTGTCTTTCTTTTATAGGTGAAATGTATAGCGGTAAGAGTCATATCCTTTGCTTAGCCTGCTTTTGTCGCTGATCCTGCCCACCACTGTCATGTGGTCCCCAAAAGGGAATGTGAGCCTTGGACTGAAAAATATATACCGATTTCACAGAATATCAAGGACAAAGAAGTTTGAGTTAATGCCACTTCACCACTCCACCTTCTGGTTCTTCACTGTTTAAACAATGGTACAATCTTTGCAATTAATACATTACCCATATACTTTATGTACATTAAAACATTACCATGATTGTGTGTTCATGTATGTATGCCAAAATGAATACATAGCATTCCTGGCTCTAGTGAACTATTCTGGTTTATACTGTGGCACCTTGGTTCTCAAACTTAATCTGTTCTGGAAGTCCATTCCAAAACCAAAGTGTTCCAAAACCAAGGCGTGCTTTCCCATAGAAAGTAATGCAAAATGGATTAATCCGTTCCAGACTTTTAAAAACAACCCCCAAATCAGCAATTCAACATGAATTTTACTATCTAATGAGACCATTGATCCATAAAATAAAAGCAATAAACAATGTACTGCAGTCACTCACTCAATCAATCATTAGCTGAACTGGGTTCCACAAAGTTGCAAAAACAAAAACGCAAAATAAATAGCAAAAACAGACAGACTGCAGTGTAACACTCAAATTGGAAGCATAACACTCAAAATAGAAGTGTGGCACTCAAATTGGAGCACATTCAGCTTCTGAAAAAAGTTTGCAAACCGGAACACTTACTTCTTGGTTTGCAGTGCTTGGGTTCCAAGTTGTGTGAGTACCAAGGCGTTTGAGAACCAAGGTATCACTGTAGTAGAAACTAACAGTCCAGTTCTATATATGTTTAGTCTTTTGTAATTTTAAGAAGCTTATTCCAAGATAAGTCTCAGGCTGTTTTGAAAAGAACACTAAGAACATATTTTGCTGTTTGGCATGAAGCACTTGACAAAGTTGTTAATTCAATGTAAAATGAGAAAGTTAAGTTTATTTTCAACATTTGATTTTAAAATTAGGTGCCCTTTACTTTTCATTTTAACCAGTGCAGAATGTTCATTCAAATTACAGACACAAGAAAATAAATTGAAATATCAGATGTTTAGGTAGCGTCAGGATTAGTTCATATGATAATTTTTTTATGAAAGTGTGTTTAATCAGAACACACTCTGTCAGCAAGAACTAATGTTTCTGGTATCTTATAGGAAGATACATGCAAGTCACAGTAGAAGTGTGCCCTGTGGAACACCCTCGTACCAAATGTCAAAGGCGAGGGAAACTACCAGACTTTTAGAAGACATCTGAAGGCAGCCCTGTTTAGGGAAGCTTTTAATATCTGAAGGACTATTGTATTTTAACATTTTGTTTGAAGCCGCCCAGAGTGGCTGAGGAAACCCAGCCAGATGGGCGGGGGATAAATAATATATAATCATCATCATCATCGTCGTCATCATCTGACAAGGCACTCTCCCTTTCTTCCACCAAAAAATACACTAAAACATGTCTGAAACACCCATTTATCATGGCAGTTATATTTTCTACCCTGATTTCATTTTTGGAACAGTGATGATGGGTGGAGGGCTGTGGAAACCAGAAACATGGCTATGACTTCATCTGTTCCTGGTAAAACAAAACAATTAGACCTCCTACACTGTGAGTGTTAATGATGTCAGATTGTTTTTATAGTGTTCCTTAAGCCGAATTCACTTTAAAAAAGGGGGGGGGGAGTAAAACATGTGTTGTATCTTACAATCCCAAACAGCACTTCTAATACAAACAAATCACACTTTAAAGACTTACAGATTCTGCCTAATTTAGTAGTGCTTCACATATAACTGGAATTTCCACCCCTATTCATTTTATTGTTTTAGTTCTTGCTGGGTTTTTGGCTGGCATTTTTATAGTTGTGTAAGTTACCATGATTTTTTTTTAAAAAAATATGATGATTCATAAATACATACACAGTTGTAGGGAAAATAAATGTTTAACTCAACCAAGTGTTTATGATGCAAAGGGTACAATACACAGCATAGGTCAGTGATGTCAAGTCACCACACCACCCCTCCTTTTTTCCTTCTTTAGAGACAAAGAACATTTCTCCCCCTCCTATGTATTTTCAGTAGTGTACCCACAGCTGTGAAACTCTGGTTACTACTATTCTTCCTCCCTCTACTACTATTCCTCTTCATGATTCATAACAGCCAGAACTCCACTGCTGCTGCCACACTGCACCACTGAAGCCACTAGGCAAAGCCAACAGCTCAAAAAAAGAAAAAATGGAAGGGGGAGTTGCAGGGGGTTGACAAGGGAGACTTTAATTTGCACCTGCACTTACATTTCATTTTGGAGTTACAACCCTCCCCCTGACAAAGCTCACAATCCACTCCCAAATTCAACTGAAACTCTGAAGCAAAATGATAGCTCAGTCAGTAAAGCATGAGATTCTTGAACGTGGGGCTCAAGCCCCACATTGGGCAAAAGATTCCTGCATAGCAGGCAGTTGGACTAGATGACCCTCGTGGTCCCTTCCAACTCTACAATAAACTCCAGAGGTTTTTCTCACTTGCCTAAGCTCCCATCCAGAAAACATGGGAAACAATTTTGATTTGGTGATGTCACATTACTCACACACCAGGAGTGCATCATATCAATATCTACATCAAAAATAAATAAATGAAAGAGTAAATTAGAAAGAATAATTTCTTCCTGTTGCCCCAAGTCCGCTATGTTTCTAGGTGGTAACTCAGCGACATGGCAATAAAAACACAGATCAGCCAATCTGAAACACACTTCAGAGCACAGACCAGGATTCCAGCCTTGAGGTCTTTAACACAAACCTATTCTTCTGTATTAAATAGACAGCTCCATTTGAGCTATCCTGCCTCTGCTCTCTTCTTTCTGCATGTAATATCAATAGACCTCTTCACAACTAACTTTCTGCAGAAGGCCCTCGTGAATAATAAAATTTCTACTCTAAGTCACTGTATTTCTTCATTTAGTACCTAGGAAGAAAAGACAATCATGTACACTATGAGTAGCTATTTCTGGTTATGTCAGTTGACTACCTACTTGGGACCAACTGCCATTCCTCTTCTTTCCTCAGAGACTGGTACCTGATTTTGTTTATTTTCCTCCTCCCTCTCCTTTTCTTTTAAATCATATTTCTTAGTTGTAAGCCATTATTATAAACTGTAAAACACTCCAAGTGCCTTAAGGTATTTAAATATATAATGCATAAAGGTAAAGGTAAAGGGACCCCTGACCATCAGGTCCAGTCGTGTCCGACTCTGGGGTTGCGGCGCTCATCTCGCTCTATAGGCCAAGGGAGCCGGCGTTTGTCCGCAGACAGCTTCCGGGTCATGTGGCCAGCATGACAAAGCCGCTTCTGGCGAACCAGAGCAGCGCACGGAAACGCCGTTTACCTTCCCGCTGGAGCGGTCCCTATTTATCTACTTGCACTTTAATGTGCTTTCGAACTGCTAGGTGGGCAGGAGCTGGGACCGAGCAACGGGAGCTCACCCCGTGGCAGGGATTCGAACCGCCGACCTTCTGATCGGCAAGCCCTAGACTCTGTGGTTTAACCCACAGCGCCTACTTTCCCCCAAATTAGCCCATGTTTCATTTTGGTACTTCGTTCAGCACAATGCAATTCTGTTATAGAAATTACGTATTTTAGTCATTCCAGATTTCCCTTTTTGGCCTGGATGTGGTATAGTTTACAGACAATAACTTTTATTGTAACATGAAACAAACAATTGTGCAACAAAATGCAATCTTAGGAAATGTTGGCTGACTACTTAGTTAAAACTTTAGTGATTATTTTTTTTACAGACTTACAATATGTCTGTTAGTACATTCGAGACAAAAACCTTCTAGGTTTTCCATTACTGGAAATTTCCTTGCTGAGTAGTCAGATTTAATAACAGGCATAATTAATTACCTCTGGAAAAACGGGAAGAAAAATTACAGTATTTAATTTTATGTTCTGTTAAGTATAGGGAGCTAGGAGCCAATGTAAACCTGAAGTGTCTAATGCAGAAAGCAGTTCAACTTCATATCATTTTCTCCAGCAGTCATACTGCTTGCCTCTACCAATTCCTTGTTGTGCAGACAGTGTGTGGGATTCAAAGCTACTGGAAATAGGCTGTGTTTTAAAGAAGGATTATAGACCCACTAAGACCACCTGCAATTTTGTAAAATAAGGAACATGAAAATAGTAATCTACTTGTGGTCTTGAGACAATAAGCTTCTCACATAAAGCTGTCATGATGGATTGTCCCTCCTTGGCTTATTTAGCTGCAGTTCAGAGTATACAGCTGAATTATGAGGGTAGACACAGCGCTGAGACACCTTTTATTGTTACTCAACATGTTTGTTAAATGTGACTGTCATGGTCCTAGGCTATTACTCAAAATACACAAAACAAAACAAAAAACCAAAACAAAAATATACACAAAACTACCGGTAAACTAAACTAAACTAAACTAAACTAAACTAAACTAAACGGTGAGGCAGGGAAGCCCAACCCCCACTAGTCCTTGCAGGCTCAGATTGCGCACTCCCCCCATTTAGATGAGTCCCAAATAAACCACACTATTGAATGGGATCAAATCAGGCCACAACTTTATTGACTACAGATGAAGAGGTCTGGCATAGGCAATGGGTAATCATTTATTTCTGGCCCACTTGCTGGAAATGACATCAAGGGTTAACCCGGCAGCAGGGATTCCTATGACTTACATCAAATAGGGGGATCGTGAAACCCAGGCCCCCTCCTGGGCATATATGGAAAGAAGCAACTCCTTCATGGAACCCTTTAATGGGATACCCTATTACTGGAGGGGTAGGTGAGGGGACAACCCCAGGGCAGGGAATTCCAACCCCGCTAGGCCTTATCAGGGGTCTGTCCCTGCCCCAGTTTTAACCCCTACAAGCTTTTGTTATGTGTCTATTAGAGCTAATGCTGCTGTTGGTTCCTTGGGGGCAGGATATGGCAACAGGAAAACATTAATGACAGTTGAGCTTTCTCACAATAAAACTTTTCCTGAACTTCACATTTTGAAGAAAAGCAGATACACACATTTCTAAAAAGATACAATACATTATTTCCCTAAAATTGTGGGGGGTAATTGATTTTGTTTGTTACTATGTTGTGCATTCTTGTGTTATATTGTGAACTGTCCTGTGATTCTCAGCTGAAGGGTGGAACAGAAATGTAATAAATCATATTAATAAAAATAAAATCAATCTACTTTTTATTATTGAACTTCAGCCCAATTTACCCCATGCACATAAAGGAATTATATGTATTCTGGATTTTCAGTTTAGTGTGTTAGTACCTTTTACTGATGAAAAAGGCAGTAACGTTTCATAATCTGTATCCATTCAACAGATCCAGGACCATTTTGATTTTTCCATTCTCTACAGACCCTTGCAAACTTTATAGTAGGCATAATTACCACTCAAAAATGAAATAATATAGCATTCCTTTCATTTTATGCTCTAGTAAGTATAGTGGGCTATGAACTTACCACAACCTGAAGTGGTTAATACATAACATAACATAACATAGTTTATTCATTCCAGCATTAATATAGTGCCACTTGTTTCTTACCATGATGATAACAGAATTCCCTCTTGTGTGGCTATAATATTTAATGTATTTGCTAGAACATAGCAATTTACATGAATGCAGTTAGATTATAACATATCTCTCTTTGATTACTGGAGTTAAATATCATTTTGAGTGAGGGTTGCAAAACATAAATAGATTTTAAAGTTTAAGGCAGTTGCAGTTTATTTTCATTAATTATTTCTTATGTTCTTCAAAGCTTTGATAGTCTACTGGTATGATAAATGTAGTGAATGGAATCACTGGCCTGCATGATACAAGTACCAACATATATTTATGAGTCTACTCACAAATGAATTATTTTATAACATGCAATATATATTTTCACCAAGCAATACCAACCTCCTCCTCCCCACCAACCACCAAAGCTGCTTATAGCTGGCTCTAGTGGCAACCAGCCACTTCAAGTCTGCCTAATTACTGCAAGGGAGAAATTCAGAAAGCAGATGGGCATCACACAATGTTCAAGTATGCAACAGAATTATGAAAGGTCACATCTGCAGTAGATTATTTTCAACTGCACTGTACTTTATACTGAGATTTTGTGATTTGCGAATGCTGGTTGCAGTTCAATTTATACGTGAGATTCTGTGAAAATAAACATACTAAAGGTACCCATGCAACTGCTAAAAATTAAGCATTTCCCATCTCAAGTTTGTCATCTATGAACTTTTTCCTCTTCCTCTTTCTGGCTTCAGAGTTTTATTATCCCCGTCATTATTTGGACGAAGACGACTGTTTATCTCTACAGAACTGGCAGCAAAAAAACTATGCATATCTCATATTTTAATGTGAAAAATTAAAATGTCAACCAAACACTACAACAGGGATGGGGAACCTCTGGTTGTCCAGAAGCTGTTGGACAAATTCCTTCAGCTCCAGTTAGTATATTGAACAGCATTGCCAATGATTTGAGATGACAGATGCTGAAGCCCAGCAACACCTGGAGGGCCACTATCTCCAGATAGCTATGAAAGCTACCTTAGATAAGACCAGACTATTGGTCATTTTAGGTCAGTATTGGCTCCATTGACCAGCTAGTTATTGCTGTCCATGGTCTCAGACATGGATCTTCTCTAGCGCTTCCCAAAGGTGGCAGGGACTGAACCAGGGTTCTTCTGCATACAAAACATGTACTCTGTCATGAACTATGACCCATCCCCAGGTCCTCCATCTATACACCACATTTTGCTTTTTACTCTGAAAATCTTCAAAAAATCAGTAAACAAAATGTCAACAAATAAACCTTCTAAAGTCTGTGCCATTTTTTCAAAAGCTACTATTTTGAAGCCTGCTCTGTAGGGCTCAATGGTGTTGTTCAGACAGGACTTTGAGGCAGAGCTCCAGGGCCCCCCATTCAGCAGCATGAGCAGGTGGGCTCCCAAATAGAGTAACCAAAGTAGCACATATTAACATCTAAAGAGGTGAACTGCTGTAAGACCATTAAGTACAGTGTCTAAAATTAGAGCGAAGAAGAGAACACACTTAAAATACAGTACAGAGGTGATGACTGATTTGTGCCATCTTGTCTTGAACCACAAATCTACAGACATGCTGTGGACCACCAGAATGAAACTCAAGACCCATGGATGCTCTGCATCTGTTTAGAGGAGCTCTGAACTGCTGTTAAGTTATTTAATGTCTGGGAAGGCTAAAGAGAGTCAAATAGGAAGAGACATACAATATCCTGTTAGTGAAATAATGTCAGCATGCAAATCTAAGTATTGAGTCTATTTTTTTATTGTCTGCTAGACCCCAGAACATTTAGACTTTATCTCCTTCTTGCTATGAAATGCTGCTGCCTAGCAGTTCTTTAACAAAAGAAAAAATACCATGCAGCATACATGAACAGTCCTATTCAGCTCAGCATTGTGCTTCTGACACTGGTGAAAGACATACCCCAGGAAGTTTACACAAGTCTCACTGGAAATGTCAGTTCCCTTCTGCTTCTCCATGGTATCTGATAATCTGTGGAAGCCAAAAGTATTTGAGGAAAGAGGTGGCACTTCAAGCTATCATACTGTGCAGAGAACTAACCTCTGTGCTTTCAAAAAAGCATCAGTTAATATCTAACATTACTTTCATGTCTTCAAACCAGTTCACAATCTGCAAGGCACTGTCCTCTTACCCCAGGGCTGCAGCTCTTACTTCCTGGAAATTGTAATTAGGATTGCAACCTTTTCCAAATTGCAGGATGACGATGATGGCAATTGTTGTTATGACATTTGCTCAAATGAACACCAACCAAATGAAGAAAAATGGTTTACTACTGGAAGCCTTGTGTTGTTTAACAGTAAAAGGGGTGGTGAGGTTGTAATGAGCTAGAAAATTTATTCAGTGAAAGGAAACTAAGGGAGCATTCCAAACCCAAGATCCACTGGGACGAGCCAAGGCTGGGATAACTCCTCAAAAAGGAGTGGGCCCCTATTCCAAATTCTGTCATATGCTCTAGTAACCCAGCATACGTTGGTAAAATGGGTGATATAAGTCAAACTGAATTTTAAAGTCTTATTCTTACTCTGCCAGGCTTGGGCTGGTTCATCTGGCAGAAACCCACTCTCCTGAATGGAGTTTAGAATAGGGGTAAGTTACACCAGTATAAATGATGCTGGCTTCCTACAGTTTAGATTGCTCTGCCTTCTCTATAAAGTGTAATTAGCATTGAAAACTTCTTAACACAGCAGCAGCTATGTCTATGACTCCAGGTCCAACATTGAAGAGATGTCCAATGTTTGCTGATGTTCCCAAAATGTTGGCTGAAGCATCAAGAGTCTCATTGCTACAAACATTCCCCATTCCATAAACCTTGTGCTGCTTATTTAGAAAATAGGAGTGGAAGTAGGTATTCTAAAGGGGACAGCATTGTTCATGTAGTCTATAGCTTTGGATCCATCTTCTAAATTAGAGGTGCCAGTAAAGTCATTCTGAGCCAAATTCAGATATGAACTAAAGCACCTGAAACTAATTGGCAGCCAGCGCAATTGGGCAAGGATTAGCATAATATACTCAAATTGCCTTGCCCCAGTGAACAACCTGGCCGCTGAATTCTGCACCAGCTGAAGATGGGAAGAAACATTTTTGGTTGTCTTGGTAGAAGACCTATACCACAAATGGAGCAGAGTACCAAATCTACAGACAGCATCTTTTTTGCTGTGAAACCAGCAGGAGTTAATAGTACAGATAACTGAATTTACTTTGCAAATTAAGCAGATATGATTATAAAACTAGAATGGGCATGTTAAAACAACCATGTAGGTTGGGCAGATTTGTTTGATCCAGAGTCCTGCCAGGGATGGCAAAATTGCAGGTCATGATACATAATTAGTGGCTTGTGTCTGGGCTGATAGGGTACAAGTTGTGCAGACCTGACATAGCATTTTCAAGTCTACAGGGATATTTATAATTCCCTCATCACTTATGTTTGACATCTACTAGAGCTGAAACTCTTAATTCATAAAGGCCAGAAAGAGTCTGCACTGCAGATTGTCTGCTCATCCATAATGCAGGACCACAGCCTAAAAAAAGAACTGTACTCAAGCTCGGCAGAGGTGAAATATTTATTTAACTCCTGTTTGATCTTGCAGCAGAAACTAGATGCTGACAATACAAAGGAAACCCTCTTATTTTAGAGCAAGGAAATGAGCGAACAGGTTAGAAAACTGTGGGTGCACTAACATAAATGTCCATGTGCCAGTTTATTGCCTTCCCCACCCTTCCTTCTTCTCAAGCATCATCAGTTATACAGTATAAGTGAGTCATCAGCAGTTTGAGTAAAAGAGAAATTTCCAAAATAATGATGAAAACTGAAAATGCACTCATGTAGTGCTTCAAGCAAAAGTTACTGATGGAATAAGAGGTCTACCCAAGTGGGGCACAATGGAGCCCTAATTCCAGGGACGTAAAATACTGGTAAGTCCATATTGAGGGCTCACATAAAAATTCAGAAAGGCAACTCAGCTAACACAACTCAGGTTCTGATATACACTGTTAGGTGCAGTAAAAGGTTACCTGATGACCAGCAAGGGGAAAGTTCAGGTTTAAGATAATAAAGGCAGGGAAGTGGTTAGTACCACGGAGAGCTCCAAGTGATAGTGGTGCTGGAAGCAAGACAAGCTGAATATTGTTCCAATGACAAGCAAACTCTAACTGAGCCTTAAGGATACAAATACACATATATTAATTCCCTGATCTTAAGCCAATGTAGCCAACTGGCCAGTTTTGAACTAGCAGCTAGCTTTTCAAGCTTTGGGTCCATTGCTATATGAGATATTATACCCTACAGGTAGGTAGCTGTGTTGGTATGCCATAGTCAAAAAAATAAAATAAAAAAATTGATTTTTGATTTTACTTTTTTACTTCAAATCATCTAATATTTATATTCTATTTTTTGCTTTAAAAACAAAGCAGCTTACCAAACAGTAATACAAAATAATACAACAGTAATACAACAATAAAGCCAAACACTAAAATTACACAATTACATAATTAAAATAACTACAACTATGAGCAGCAAAATAGTAAAGTAAACAATAGAAGAAATCTCAGTTAAGCACATCATGCTGCTGTAAAAAATGATAGCTCGTTGCTTCATGAATAAAACAGTCACCTTTCCTCCTCTATGAACTAATTAGCATACGGTATGTACAATCTATTTTATTTACCAAAAAAATATTTTAACCAATTCTTTTTTAGAGAGTGATCCCAGGGTGGGGTAAATTAAATACTGTAAATTAAAATGAAACGAGTCCCAACTACAGTAGTCAAATAAGCAGATGAAAAGGAGCAGATAAAACCACAGTGAAACCAGTAGCAAAAACAATATCAAACTCCCATAAAGCCCTACTGGAATAAGTCATCTGAAGTTGGCACCAGAAACTCAGCCTTACTGCTAATCATACTTCAAGGGAAAGAGCATTCCATAATTTGGATTCCCCCACAGGGCCCTTTTCTTAGTTGCCACATACCATATTTCCATTGAATGTGGATCAACTAGGAGAGCTTTAGCTGCTGCTTTTAACACAAAGGTAGATGGACACAAAGGGAAATGAAGCTTCAAGTATCTAAGTTCCCACATATTTTTTTTAAGAATTTTATAAGTCATTACTAGTACCTTGAATCTGGCTTGGTAGCAAATTGGCAGTCTGTACAATCCTCTCAGTATTGGTGTAAGATAATTCTGAGGAGCTGAAGTACTCAGCTATCTAGCTGCTGCATTTTTCACTAGCAACAGCTTTTGAACAATCTTCCACATACATTACGGTATTAAACATGGAAGGTTATCAGTGTATGGGTCACAGTGGCCAAGATGTCCCTGTCCAAGAGCAGCCAGAGTTGGTGAACCAGCTGAAGCTTGAGAGATGCAATACTTGCCACTAAAGCTATTTGTGCTCCAGGGACAATACAATCCTAGATCAAGGAGTATCCCTAAACTACAAACCTGTTTTTTCAAAGGGAAGAACCCCATTCAGAGCAAGTCGTGTACTTAATTCCAGTATCTGGGAACCACCAACCCACATGATCAGCATCTCGCTGGTATTCAGCTTCATTCTATTGGTTCTCATCTATTCCATCATATCCAGACACTGGTCCAGGGCCTGCACAGCTTCTCCAGATACAGATGACAAGGAGAAACAGACATTGATGTTGTCTGCATATTGATAACACCACACACCAAATCCCCTGATGGCTTCTCCCAGCAACTTCATACAGACATAAAGCAACCAGAGAAGACAGGGTGAAACCCTGTGGGATTCCACAGCAGAACCACCATGGGGCCAAGCCACAGTCCCCAAATGCCACCTTCTGAAACCAGTCCTACAGAAAGCAGCAGAGCCACCACAATATAATGCATCCAACTCCCAACCCACAAAGTCAGTCTAATACCATGTCCAGTGGTATCAAAAGCCACCACGAGGTCAGCAAAAATAGCTGAGCTAGGGTCATCCATTAGCGTAACCAAGGCTACTTCAGCCCAAAACCCAGCCTTTGCCCATACTGAAATGAGCAGTTATCTCAGGTTTTTATTAAAGTGTTACTTTCCATCTGTATACGAAGATGGCTATTGCCACTTGTACATGAGCAAATTGCTGGGTAAAGGGTAGTTTTACAAGAGGTACATGGAGTGGCTGATTAGAGAGCAGTGTCTGGGTCAATAGACCACTGTATACATTTTCTTATGCTTTTAAATACAGGACCAGAAACATTATTATCATCATAAGCATTTTCTGGTTAGGAAGTAGCAATAAAAGTAATTTGTTCTGGACATAAATGAATCCAACAGCACATATCCCATACATCTCAATAGGACTTATCCAAAATTTCCCTGTGGTGTTGCCTTATGCTTTCAAGAGCCTAACACACAGGCACACAACTCTGTGTTCCACTAGACTTCAATAACTTCTGAAGAAATTAATATAGCAAAGCTCAGCTGTTCTCTGTCAAGTTGCTTACCTTGGAGTCTCTGCATCACACCAGCAATATCACGAGGTGTTCTTGCTACTAGTCTTGAGGTGGCCATTATTACTGTGTAGCAAAAAGTCTGCTGTTTGCAGAGTATCCACTTTGAGATGTAAGATTTTGATTACTTCTTTTTGCAAAACATCATGAGTTGTAGCACGGCGTGCCTTGCTAAGTCACTGCAGCTCTTTAGTAAATACAAGTGCAGCTCTCAGAAATGGCGGTGCTTTAGGAATGCGCTCTTTCAGGAGACCTGAAGTCTGAAAAGACAGAAAAATGCAAGAGTGGGCGTCAGAGAACACAGTCTTGGTATAAAAATACAGCACTATACTGTCACTAGCTAATACATTAAAAAATCTGGGTGCCTTAGCTGTCCCAGGTGACTAATGACCTAATTCTATGAGCCATTGGAAAAGTAGCACAAGGGCTGCTGCACTAGAGGAACACTAAAAATTGTGGGCTGCTGCTGGTTCCCCCTTCAACCTTCAGTACAGCAGCACTGCCACATAAAAGACAAGACTATGTGGCTGGGAAATGGCTTAGGTGACAGAGAAGGAATGGGGAAACATGAGTTCATGCAGACCATTTTATGGGCATTTCATCTACAATGGATTCAGCTTTGTACAAATCTACATTCCTGACATGCTAAATTAACCATTTATAACTGCATTGGAGATGGCAACACACAATGATTAGTCCACATAATTATGCTGGCTGGCACAAGCCTTTTGTGTACAGTAACAATGTGCATCTTCAGGATTGTGGTATATATCTATACACACATCTTTCAATCTTTCAACCTGGTATCTGAAGAAGTGTGCATGCACACGAAAGCTCATACCAAGAACAAACTTAGTTAGTCTCTAAGGTGCTACTGGAAGGATTTTTTTTATTTTATTTTGTTTTAACTATGGCAGACCAACACGGCTACCTACCTGTAATCTTTCAACCTAGTTAATGGACAGTTTCCTTGGAAAGGAGTGAGTGCCATGCTTTGATGGTTTCAGAACACAACACTTCACTCTCTGCAGTTAACTATCGGTACACTCTCTGTAGTTAAGCACTTAATGAGGCCTCCCACCACCGGTGCCCTTCCACTATTCGGCTTCCATTCGTAGACCGAGGTAAAGTTCATTAACTGGAACACTACTTCCAGTTTTGTGGAGTTCATATACCAAATAGTTCATAAACAGGGCTGTTCTTAAACCGAGGTGCCACTGCATTTCCCACTTGGACTACTGCAATGCGCTCTATGTGGGGCTACTATGCAGCAGCTAGACTGGTGACTGGGAGTGGCCGCTGAGACGACATAACACTGGTCCTGAAAGACCTACATTGGATCCCAGTACGTTTCCGAGCACAATTCCAAGTGTTGGTGCTGACCTTTAAAGCCCCAGATGGCCTTGGCCCAGTATACCTGAAGGAGCGTCTCCACCCCCCATCGTTCAGCCCGGACACTGAGCTCCAGTGCTGAGGGACTTCTGGTGGTTCCCTCACTGCGAGAAGTGAAGTTACAGGAAACCAGGCAGAGAGCCTTCTTGGTGGTGACGCCCGCCCATCAGATGTCAAGGAAATAAACAACTATCTGACATCTGAAGGTAGCCCTGTTTAGGGAATTTATTTTGTTTAATATTCTGTTGGGAGCCACCCAGAGTGGTTGGGGTACCCAGCCAGATGGACGGGGTATAAATTATTAGTATTATTAGTATTCGTATTATTTGTATTATTAGTATTAATGTGAGCAGTTTCTGAGCTCTGGGAGCAGCATTGCACCTAAGATTTCAGATTAAAACTCTCATAAGAATATTAGTGAGGGCGGGCAGGGGATGGATGGCTTTGGGGTTTTTTTGGTTTTTTTTGCAGTCTTCAGATGAGGACTAGACCATGTGAAAAATGAGTCAGATTTCAGCTGCAGCTCATTCATTTTCAGGTTTTATTCTTATTGTTTAAAAAGTGCACCTAGACATTCTGTTGCAGTGCTCATAACCTAGGTTTAAGGTGCCACTTAGCTCCTAGCTTTCACATCTCAGTTTTTAACACTGCAGCAAAGGGACAAGTGAGGCAGAAAGACAGAATGTGGCCTCAGAACACAATGGACCAGAATTATCAGATCACACAGCTCCATCCCAGATTTTTCTCCCCAACCACTCCAAACATTTCCTTTCCTATTATGCCAGAGAACAGCATCCATCTCTGCATTCTCCTCAAGAAAGGGGGCAAATTTCAAAAACCAAATGGTGCGTAAAGTATCTATATACTCAACACATTCTAATGAAGCATGTACTCAAACATTTAAAAATAGCAACATACTTACACTGGCAGTACACTTTTATATAGTCTTACTTAAAACTAAATCCACTGAGTTCAATGGAGCATAGTCACAGGAAACTGCATATAGAATTTCAACCTGAAAAGGGCTTGTCTTCAAATTAAATGGCTTTATTAATTGTTTGTGCCACTGCCTAGACTTCTTAGTTTCCTCACCAGGTTTTCACACTGTACTTATTCTGTTTATTGTGTTTTACCTATGACTTGCACACCAAGCTGTTTTTTGCAGCAACAGTGCAGTTGTAACTGCACATGAGGAGAAATATTGTGGTGTAGTAGTACGGTGTACTAGTAGTAGGATAATGCCAGAAGTATTTTCCTTGAGTCCCACAGGCAATCATTTATGCCTGAAGGCATAGGATTTGTTTACTCTCTTAATATCATCTTTTTTTTCAGTGCGGCAAATTTTAAGTGTTCTTCTGTAATATCAATTATGCAATATGAAACATTTTTGTCCTCTAAAAGCACATTTATTTTAAAAT
Organism: Lacerta agilis; assembly: GCF_009819535.1. Classification (NCBI taxonomy): domain Eukaryota; kingdom Metazoa; phylum Chordata; class Lepidosauria; order Squamata; family Lacertidae; genus Lacerta; species Lacerta agilis. Next base: position 64,124,852 of record NC_046314.1, read on the forward strand.
CAGTAAGCGCATGCACACACACACACACACACACACACACACCAGTAGCATTGATTAAAGACTGTAAGTGAATCAGGCCAGTCATTTATAATAGCATAGATTATCAACCATGAACGGCTGGGTATCATGGGATTCAGAATACATTTAACAAGCTTAGCATAGAGCTGTTTATACTGTTGCTATAACAGGAGCATCTCTTATTGTGATATATTTATTTATCCATCCTTTAAAAATGAGATAATTTGTTCAGTGTTCCCTCTCACTTATAAGGGAGCTGTTATGAAATGATCCTTAAAATTCAAAGGTTAAGGTCATGCCCTATGGCAGGATTTCAAACAGATTCCCTGGGGAAAAAATAATTTGCCTTTTCATATACAGATATACAGCACACACTATATGTAGTCAAGGTCTGATACAATAATCCAGTTTTCTGTTCCATTAAACCTCTTTCTTCTTCTCATCACACTGGGGTCCTTTCTGTCATTTGGTTTGTCTCGACAGGCATGCAAGCTCTGGCCAGCAAATGTTTCACCTATCTGTGGCAAACTGATGCACAACAAAATGGCTCCTGTATGGCATCTCTGGTGGAAGGAGAAATGAAATGAAAGATGCAATGGCCCCATTCAGATGGCCCCGTTCAGATGATCATATCTCAGCTTATTAAATCTAGATACACACGAGTCTTTTGGTTCTATGGTTACCAGCTTTAGAAGAAGCCAGGATGTATATCTTGGCTTGTTCTGAAGGTGGCAACCATAGTTTCCCAATTCAGACAAGACAGAAACTATGGTTAATTAGAGACTTCCTGGTTTAAACGTAATTTTCACCAAAGGCCTGAATGCAGAGACAATTGGGTTGTGCATATCTGTTTATGATTTTCTAAATGTGGCCAAAGATGAATGAGATGAAGTGGTATTTTATTGAAAAGTACTATACTCTGTGTGCAGTGTGCACTTCCTTTTAAGAAGTGTAGGTTAGCAGAAAATATGATGATGGTCGGGATGCTTATAGATATAAATACATTTAGTCTATTGAACTAGAATGTTCTGAAATAAGGTACATTTAACAGTCATCCATCCCCAAGGAATGGCAGCTTCGCTTCGCTGAAAGAGACTGGAAGTGCTTTGTTGTTAGTGGAGGCCACTAGGCAGCCTATAGACAAAACAGACAAAGCCATTAGAAAAGGAATATGTGGAAGAGGAAGCCTGTGATAAAGGGGAAATTTCATGAAAATGGGAATGCTTCTCACTATCAGGGAGATATGCATTCATTCACATGTACCCACTCTTTGCTCTTTTTCCAAACAAGCTCAGCATGCCTTATATATGGTTCATTAAAAAACATTGGAACATAAGAAGGGCCTGCTAGATCAGCATTCTGGTCTCACAGCATTCAGCCAGTTACTTGTGGGAAGCCAACAAGCAGGACCAGAGAACAAGAGTCCTCTCCGCTTCTGCATTTTCCAGCAACTGGTATTCAGAAACTTTACTGCCTCTGATATCCGACTGGTGGCCTTCCAGCCAGGCAGTGTATAGAGCTGTGCAAGTATAAAACATGACTTTACACTACTTTCTAGACCGGAAGGATGGATACACCTGTAGAACACATTACACATACCCTAACTAGGACCACATGTACAAGCAACATTTCAAAGGGACAGCTATGTTACTCTGTCACAACAACCATTACAATAATTATTGCAACACCTTAAAGAGCTTTAATCGGTTATGTTATGTATTACCCACTACTCAACAGGTTAGTATATGCTTGATATGCATTTTATGTATCATTAAAATGGTCTAAAGACCAGATCACAGGATGACAAGATGCAAAGATGACAATTTAATTGATATGAGATATTAGAATGGTATGCTACATTTATGCAAGTTACCGGTATATCCTAATACATAAGAGCTAAGTAGTATATTAATTGTTGAAATACATAAAATGACTTTCATTATCTGATTAAAATATGAATTAAATTGGTTTTATTTTATTACATGCAAAATTATTATTTCCTTAAACTCTCGGTGTCAAAGGGATTACCATGTATTAGTTCCTTCAAGTTATATGGAGACAATATATTAGACTCAGGAAACACTCTACAGATTTTGAATATAAATTAAAATTCACATCTACCACTTATTTTGTTTACATTAGAATAGCTTGTTTACATTTTGTTTACACAAACTGTTGAATACCAATTTTTTTACAGCTTTATTACCCAAGTGTGGTAAGACTTTAAGCAACAGATAGCCAATTAATTATCTTTGTAAACGTAAAGTGAGCCTCCAAGCTATATTGTATTTGTGGTAAATGTTACACTTCTTTGTGTAGGGTGGAAAACTAGACTTGTCTAAACAAAGGGAAATTAAGCTGCAACAGATGGGCAGAGAAAGAGCATTAACAGAAGAGGAGACATCAACAGTATGCCCAATTCAGCAGTTTTAGACATTCAGCAGAATTACCACAGAATAATAAGACTGCATTCTTGTCTTTTTTAAAAAAACAACAACAACACACACACACCTGTTGGTATGATTCAAAAGTTAGTTGTTTTTACATGGAAAAATATACATGCAAGATGAACAGCTGTGAATGAAGTACATAACTGGAGTTCCCTTCTTTCAAATTTATTGCAATCTCATCAAACACTCACATGTCATTCATGTTGCACCATGTATGCCTTTTGCCTTTTAAAACTTGCTTTTTGTACCTTCATTAAGAAGTAAATAATTAATTGTGCCCCTAAGAATCCAGTTTCAATTTCCTCCTAAAAAGCTGACATATGACTCGAGATCAAATTGCCATAAAGTTATTGCTGCATTTTTCTTTTTTTAACATAAAAGGTCAATGGTATGGAAACTGAAGTGTTTTATGGCCTGCTCACATCATGTATTCATCCAGGGCCAACCCTGTATTAATATAGGGGGAGGGGAGGTGGAAGTGTGTAGAGGAAGCAATTGTGTGACTTATGGTTGTCAATGTTGTCACTGATGTTTTATATGCAGTTCCATTTTAAAGTACTGTCATCATCCTGGAAGATGATGTTATTGCATGTAGAGTGTTCACATAGATGCCCCTAACTCACTCACACAACCACTTTTACTGCTCACTTATGAGCCCTCCTTACAAAACACCACAAGGAGATAGAGGAGAGGTCTGCATGACACGATAATGACAAATGTGGGAAGGTCTTCAAAGATAAGGATTTCCGAATAACATGGCATGTTTTCCATACAAGATTCACTTCTTACTGCTACTCATGCAATACTGGAACTTGCTTGCATTCTCAACATGCCTCTAAAACATTAAGACCAATTTCTGAGAACCAGAAATATGAGGTTATAATGGCAATACAAAAAGTATTGTGACAAACTGACTGAGTAATTAGTTTATTGTGGAATGAGCTTTCATAAGGAAGGGGAGGGAGAAGGCTATGCACTAGCTGTATGGAAATGAAAAAATGAGCAGATCGTTAACAACAGGAATAGGGGACCTGTGGCCCTCTAGAAGTTGTTGGCTATGTTGACTGGGAATTATAGGAGTCAGAGTCCAACACTTCTGGAGTGCAGCAGGTTCTCCACATGGGCTTAAAGTTGAAGAAGGTTCAATTGTGCTTTTAATGTTTCATGATGATTTTATATTGCTAGACACAGCTCTGATATTGCATGAGGGGTGTGTGTGTGTGTGTGTGTGTGTGTGAGAGAGAGAGAGAGAGAGAGAGAGATGTACTCCTATTCCCCAATCCTAACTGTAAGATCTCTGGTTCGTTGCTCATGAGTAACCAGCCGATTCCGTTGCTTCTTTTTATAGTTTTATTATGCAAAACTATTTACAGTGCAGAGCTAACAAATACACGTCTGTATCATCCACCAGCAGAATCCGGGAGTGCCCCTTTCCGGTTACCCCCCCCCAGCAAAAAAGACGTGGGATGCGGAATCTCCTCCTCCTTGCCCTACGTGGCACCCCTCTGTGCAATTGGGGTGATGGAAGTGGCGTGCCACCCTCTGCGCCCACAGGGCGCAGGGGCTCTCTCACGTCCCTAGAACCTTCGCCGCCTGTTCCCTGAGAAACCTCCCCTTCCCCGCTTGAGGTCTCATTGCTGCACCCACTGGTTGAAGAAGTGCTGCTCCTCAGGTGTTGTCGGAGCTCTCTGTAACATCCCAAACCCGTCACCCCCACTGTGCTGTGCCGAGGGCAGTTCCCTGACACTAACCATGATAATTCATCAGAAAATCAGATTGAGTTCAGTATGATTTAACTCTGACTAAGAAAGTGCAATGTGATTCTGTACATGTTTACTCAGAAGTTACCTCAATTAAATTCAATGGCATGTACTCTCAGTTAGCATGGGTCTGCAGAGATAAGGCACTCCTGCAATTTGCAGCCTACTTCTAGAAAGGAGTCTAACGTTTGAAAGATGATCAAGGCACAAATATATACTGTAGTCATTAAGTCTTGCAGGTCTTGCAGTGCTATTAAGATAATATAAAGTGACACTTCTTTTCTTTGTACTACTGAGGGTGGGGTGTGTGTCCTGAGGTATGGATGAAATGCAAAATTATGGTGACATTTCCCTTCCTACCTCTCAAAACAGAAAGAAAATATTTTCTTTTCCTGGATACTTGTGTCCATATCATCAAGTGATGTAATTCACACTGGCTTCATGAAAGTTAGCAGAGCCCAGTCGAACAGGAAGTCTGGTTATGGAACGGGAGGGGGGAACTTTTGGTGTTTCTCATTTATAATTCAGCTTCAATAAGCCAAGATACACATTATAATTTTTAAACCTATTGTTTACAAGCCATTAAGTGAACTTTTTGTTTGAAATACAACATATGCTCCCTCTACAGCTTTCTAAATCACATGATACTTGGACAGTCCAAAGATTAAAGTCCATCCTGTTCATAATAAGTAACAAACAGTAGAATCTGAAGAAGTGTGCATGCACACGAAAGCTCATACCAAGAACAAACTTAGTTGGTCTCTAAGGTGCTTCTGGAAGGAATTTTTTTTATTCTTTATTTTGTTTTGACTATGGCAGTCCAACATGGCTACCTACCTGTAACTGAAACAGTAGAATCATTAGTCACTATATTAAATTTTTTTTTAATGGAAGTTGAGAATCAGTCAACCTCATCACAAATGAAAAGGAAGGAAGAAACAAGTTCTGCATACTACTTTATACTATTCTACTTGAGGTTAGCTCAGTGAGTCTCAGACCTCATTGAAGGGGGTGGATGAGACACTAGGAGAAAATATATGTTAAGCTGCAGGGAGGGTTCTAGGGGTAGATGGCCCTGTGTAGAATAAATCCCCCCACCAATGAGGTGATTTCAGGTGGTCACCTCCCTTTCTGCTCCATTATTCCAAAGTGACTTGAGCATAAAGCATTCCTAAAGAGCTGCATTGTTCATATTTTTTTCCACTTAAGTGACTTGAGATGGGAGTCAGAGTTAACCTGTCATATTGTTAATGCAGGATTATTTCTCCAATTCATTGACCCTTCAACTCAGTAACAGCCCCTGTGCTCACAACTGTGTGCAGATACCATTGCATACACAACCATAGACAGAGTTATTGATGCTGGATTGGGGAGCTACAGTAGATAATGTAAGTTTTAAGAACTAGAGAAAACTAGGTTAGATGCTTCCACTTTTGATCTGAAACAGTGTGTGCTAGGTCAAAAATGTATCATGCTTCCCTGAAGATAACATCTGCTTTCATAAAATGACTGCCCCAAGACTATTACAAAATTGAAGTTATTGTATATAACAAATAAAAGTTCATAAAGTAAGGAGGAGCAACATTTATAGTGAAATACATTTCCTTTAAATTTCTAGTATGCCATTTATGAATTAAGCTAAGCATCCTGATCCTGCTTTAAGTTCAAGGACAGTTGTTTCCTTGTAAAGCCACAATCCTACATGGTAGCTCCACAACTACTGAGTAGCTGATCCCTGGTTTCAGTGAAACTATCACTAAATAAACATGTGAACGACCAGACTAGTTGCAAATATGCCCATGACTCCAGCCTTGCCCCTCAATGTCATGCATGTTTACTCAGAAGTAAATCACTGTGTTCAAAGGGATTTTCCCACAAAGAAGTGTATGAAGCATTGCAACCTTGATTAATGCTCTTATTGACTCATGATCAGATTTGTTTCCTCTAAAATAGTAAAACAAAAAACAAAAAAACACCCTCCCCCCTGGAAAAACTATAATTATGAACATTTTATTATGCAGTTATCTGATAGGATCAAATGCTAAAATGCACATGTTCCTCTGTTGAAAATAAAATATATAATTCATTATTTACAAATTGGGCCAGGATTAGTATCACACACACAGCTTTTTAAAAGTGCTTCTGGGAGGTAGGTTATTGTTTTGACTATTTGCGGTTTTATCTTGTGTTTTTATTTTGTGAACTGCCCTAAGAGCTTTTGATGAAGCGTGGTATATAAATCAAACGAATGAATAAAATAATACAATGTTTATAGTTCTGCTCAGGCAACAGTCTTGGGGTTTGACCCTTGGGGTCCCTGCCAACACTACAATTCTATGACTTGATGATACTATGAATCTCAGCACCTTGTAGGTGTCCGAGGCCATATGGACAAAAAATATAGGCACACAAGCACACACAGGAAGGCTGTTGATTCCTTGCCATTAGCACAAACTGCTTTGCGTGCAAAGCTGGTTACTAGTGTTACAATCAGTAGTAGCACAACAACAAATTACAAGGTTAGAACAGCCCAGCAGATAAAAAGTACCAGCCCACAAAATGTTTCATGAGGTGCCTTGACCAGAAAGAGCTGTAAATCACTGAGGAAATGACTACCTCCTAGGCTGAGCTAACCCACCAACAGAATCTCCAGTGTTGGCATGTTATGGACTAACGGAATGTTCACTGTGAAATGAACTGGCTGCTAAATGTTTCTGCTTGAAGTTGTACATATAGCAGATTAGTCCAGTTGTAGTCATGGGTTATTGGTTGCACTTCTTTTGCACATACTAAGCAAAACTATTCTTCAGCTCTCAAAAAGAAAAAGAAAAATGCAAGAGTAAACAGGCACCAAAAAAGTGAGTCATCACTTCCAAGGCAAAAGTTATTTTGCTTTCAGTCACATCATGAGCTGAATATAAACTATCAGTATGACAGGTATATCCAGCCTATTGCTTGCAAATATTGCCCACCCTGCCATCCCTCCCCAGTCAGCAGTCCACATTGTATTTGTTGGAGAAATATCCATAATCGGTTTTGGGGCTGTTTTTCCGCCCAAATAAAAATAAAAAAATACTTGATTTTAAATGTGGCTCAGTCGCCCACAAAACTGAGAACCCCACAAATCAAGAAAACGATTTTTGCCCCAAATTTGCTTTGGATGGCGCTAGGCTCCGGCTTCATTGCCTGCGAGTCGCATGATGCAGAGATCTAGATCTCAAGGCGCCCTTCAACCTGCCCGATCCCGAAGGCGGCAGCATTGCTGTCCCTTGTACCTGCCCTGCCCCAGCCTGCCTCCTCGACGGACATGACAGCGCAAAAAGCAGAAGCATCCCCTCTGCGCCGGCGAGGAGGGTCGCGAGAGCCTGCCAATGCCGGCTGTGGGTTTTGTACCTCCTTCACGCTCCCCGTCCGGGACTCTTCGCAGCTGCTGCTGCTGCTGCTGCTCCCCCTTGGCCAGCGCTCCCAGCTCGGCCCCTGCGAGCCACCCTCTGCAGACGACACCCGAACCGCTGCCTCTCTCCCGAATCCCAGGGCTCCGGAGCTGCCAGACGCCTCGGGCTGCTGGCTCCCTGGTTACCGCGGGCAACAATCCCACCCCAGCGACAGGCGTATACACACGCACTGCTGCACCTAGCAGCAGCCGCGGCCCAGAAAGCTCCGCCTCTTCCCCCCCCCCCCCCACCCCCGCTTCGCTTCTGCAAAGCGCGCGGAGCTTCTCCTCAGCCACAGGCGCGGGGGTTTTCTCTGCGCCTGTGAGGGATGGGAAGGCAAGCAGGTGCGTGCGCGTCTGGGACGACTAAAGAGGGAGGGAGGGAGGGAGGGGGAGCTGACTGGGGGAACTGCGTTTTGCTCCCCCCCCCCGCCCCGCGGAGGGATGCTGCGCGAGGCTAGCTGTGTGCGCGCGCGCGCGCGGCGCGACTCCATCTGAGGGAGCCACGCAGCGTGCCCAGCTAGCCCGCCATCCCGAGAACGAGGGCGCGCGCCTGTCCTGCTGCGGCGCCGGAGCAGCAGCTGCGAGGGTGTTTGTTGTCAGTGGCGCGTGTGGCCGCGGGTGTCGCTCTCCCGCTTCCCACCCTGGGCAAAAGGATAGGAGGAAGGGCTCCTTCCAGCTCCCTCTTCTTCGTCTCTTTACACACACACGCCAACACACGCACGCGGGGTTGAGGCACCCAACAGCAGCCGGCCGAGCGCCTTGTGCCAAAGCCGAGCTGCCGCTGTCGGAGCGGGTGGCTGGCGTGCGTGCAGCGGGCAGACTCTGGTCTTTCTGCCGGGGAGGCCCGCCATTTTTTTCAAGGGCAGATTCCCTCACGTGATGCACCGACTAGATGCCAGAAAGCGAAGGGAGGCAGGCGCGGCGCCTTTCGCGCAGTTGACGCGCACTGCCAGCGGCGATGGGGTCCTTTCGCCTGCAACTGGCATTTCCAGGTCGATACTCCGTACAGAAATTGTGTTATGGGCACCGTAAGGTCATGCGATGTTCATAAGCAACAACCCTCAGCTATGCGTTGTCGCTGGGTGTGTCCTCTTACTTAACATGGAAGCCTTTGAGGGACTGCTTGACATTGAAGCCACTTGAGCCGTTGCTCGTCAGCTGTAAGAGGACATGGGTCTGTCCCTGTAGAACCACGTGGCACTTGAAATAACGCTATTGGGACATAGGCTGTGGTCGCACTCCAGTTTCCTGTGGTTTGCTGGGTTTCCAGTGCCGAGTTGACACATGAACATAAGAAGGGCCTGCTGGATCAGGCCCATGATGGCCCGTGTATTCCAGCACCCTGTTGTCACAGTGGCCAACCAAGATGCCTGGGAAACCTGCAAGCAGGATTTGAGCAAAAGGGCTCCCTCACTTACTGTGGTTTCCAGCTATTCAGAAGTGTTGCTGCCTCTAATTTTTAATCCGTGTTCACACAACATTATTCGAAATGCATATGTATCCTGTACTTTGTTATCAAATGCTACTGCTCAATGCATTGCTTCTCAAACCAGCTTCACACCAGATGGAGTTCATTCCTAATTCATCTCTAGCTATAAAGTGAAGACATCCCTGCCCATCAGTGCCCCCTGTGTGTACACAAATAGAAACAAACCTGACACAAATGAAGCTATGCTGATATGAAGGCTATGGTGGGAAGAGATGTGAAACACACCATACAGAAACAAGTTCCCTTTGTTCCAAGGTGGTCATATGAACACACCCATAGGAAGCTTCCATATACCCAGACAACTCATCCATCGATTACCATGTTTTTCTTCCTACTCTACTTTGCTCTGAACCCCTGGCCTACCTGGCATTGTCAAGTCCAAAGTCCAGAGCTCAGTCCACACAAGCAAAGTTCAAAGGTCAGGAAACACAATCCAGGGTCAATCCAAGTAGCCAAGTCTGAAGTCCAGCAGTTAGGATACAGCCCAGAGTCAAACCTGAAGCACAGTGCCATAGAGATCCAGGAGCACGCGTCAAGGTCCCTCAATATGGGCAGCTGAACAGACACAGCAACTTAGCTCCGCTTCCCTTTTGTACTTTGCATGCTGATTACAACATCTGGGCTTGATGAGGCATGTGACCCTCACTGGTTCCAAGCCTACTCCAGATGAGGAATCACAGGCTTCCTCCCATAGTTAGCAAGCCTCACCTGGCCAGCTAGTGAGCTGCCCTGTGGGCCCTTGCCTGCCCCAGCCACCTGGAGCGCCACTCCTGCTGCTCCCTTTGCCTTGGAGCCTGCCATGTTCGTGGGGACAAGGCCCCTTTGGCCCTGCTGCTCTAGTTCTTGTGCGTTGTCCTCTGCCCCCTTGCCATCCTCTGTCACCCTGTGAGTACCGGTACTTCCTCCTCCAGCCCCTGCTTGCCCCAGTGTGTCCCAGGCCCAGCTACACCCCTCACCAGGATCCTCTTCCTCTTCCCTGTCGTCCAGCCACTTTGTAACACTGATCCATAAAAGTACAGGTACTCTCATCTCAGGGCTTCTAAATTTGCTTTCTAAGAAGCTTTTGATGAAGGACTTTATCCAAGCATCACTGTTACATAAGAAAAAATACTTCAGATGTCCTAACAATCAGCGAGTGGTAGTTTTGTTTATTGCTTCTAAGTTATGTCTTAAAATATCCCTTTCTGGCAGGTTTTTGGTGCTATTTTCCACAATTTATTTAAATTTAATTGATTAAAGGTCAAATTATTAATCAAATAAGATGATTTGAATAAATATTTTTGTTTTATGTATGTGTGTATGTATTTATATAATATTTTTAAATTAAATTTTCTGTTTTATAATTTCAAATAAACATTTTACAGACTTTAAAATACCCAATGACTTCCCTCCTTTCCTTTCCTTCATATTTTACTATAACCATTCAAATCAATTTTCTACTTTTATATCCATCTAAAATTATTTACCGGTACTCTGTGTTGAATTTATCTTAATGCTGCCAGCATTTTCAGCTGTACAGTTGTTTTCCATATACTCAAAATATGTCTTATATTTATTAAAAGGTAAAGGTAAAGGGACCCCTGACCACCATTAGGTCCAGTCGCAGACGACTCTGGGTTTGAGGTGCTCATCTCGCGTTACTGGCTGAGGGAGCCGGTGTACGGCTTCCGGGTCATGTGGCCAGCATGACTAAGCCGCTTCTGTCGAACCAGAGCAGCACACGGAAACGCCGTTTACCTTCCCACTGGAGTGGTACCTATTTATCTACTTGCACTTCGTGCTTTTGAACTGCTAGGTTGGCAGGAGCAGGGACCGAGCAACAGGAGCTCACCCTGTCGTGGGGATTCGAACCTCCGACCTTCTGATCGGCAAGCCCTAGGCTCTGTGGTTTAACGCACAGTGCCACCCGCATCTCTCTTATATTTTATATTATTTTATATTTATATTTTATATTTATATCTTATATTTATTTGCCAATACTAAAAAAGCAGCTGCTCAAAGTGAACTAAGTTACAATATGCTGCAGAAAGATATTGTTACATATATATATAGGGCTGTGGCGTTTGCCCACTCATTATGGCGATGTCATATTGGGGGAGAGTGTGAAAGGGTTAATGGACTGACCAATCAAAACCCAGGGGCGGAGTCTAGCTGTTTTAAGACTCAGCACAGAGGTTTGGGCAGTTTAGTTTCAGTTTGGAATCAAGGGAGTTCAGTTGGGAACTGGGAGGTGGTTGGTTCGGTTGGATTCTTGCGGGTGGAAGGTATAGGAATGTATAGGAAGGTATAGGAGTGGGAGAGTGAGATAAAGACAGTAGTGAGACGGAGTGAAATAAAGTGCAACAGTGTATTTAATATTGAAAACTTGTTGATGTGAGACAAATAAACTCTTGTTATTCTTTATTTAACCTAATCCTGACTGAGACTCAGTGTTTACCAGGGAGGACCTGGTTGGTGGCAGCGGTATAGTGGTGGCACAGGGATCAATAGTCTGTGAAACGACCAGGGGCCCTGTGTGAACGCCACAAGGGCAAAGGTGCAAATCCTTCTAATAACAGAATGTGGAGCGAAAAATGTACAATTATGCACTTATTGCAAAGCTTGGAAGTTATTTAAGAGTTGAAAAAGGCAGAATCTTAATATACCGTACTTAGACAGAATTTGGCAATGTGTATTGCTATAACAAAGTAAGTTCTTCGCAAGATAATACAATGTGTACCAAATTATTACTTTTAATTTTTCTTTGTAAATGTGAACGATAAGACTGATTTAACCAGTTAACAGTCCAAGTGGTGTGGTGTCCAGTATGTTTCATCTCAATTTAGTTTCCCTTGCCTGTTCACCATTCCCCTACTACTTAGGGGAGTCCTCAGATTGAACACCAGTCATGAACACGACCTGCTTATGTTAATAATACTGTTCTTTCTTTCTTTCTCTCCATAATGTATTACTTGGTAAGTCAAATCTTCAGAACTCAGTAGACACAGTATGCATAATTTTTGTCTAGTATATGCATTATTTTGACCTGCCTTTTCACTTGTGCACTCTGCTAATTTAATAGGATCATTTTCGGCTTCTGCTCACAGTTTAGCAATCAACTGAGCACTGCAGAAAGAAAGCTGCAGTATAAAGAGAGGTAAGTGACAGGAAGACATCTAAGTAAGAGCTAAAAATATAACATTAGCCTATTTTCTCTGACTCCTGTTTATAACTTGGAGCCAAGAAAAATGTTGTGGTTTTTGCATGAATACTAGTTATTGCTTGTTGGTATTTGTCATCTTTTGCTATTTCTGATATTGAACCCACTTAGTTCAATGGGGTTTACTCTACAATTAGGGCATATAGGATTTCAGCCAAAGACTATTTTCTGCATTATGAATAATAATAATAATAATAATAATAATAATAATAATAATAATAATAATAATAATAATTTATTTATACCCCGCCCATCTGGCTGGGTTTCCCCAGCCACTCTGGGCAGCTTCCAACAGAATGTTAAACATTAAAAGCTTTCCTAAACAGGGCTGCTTTCAGATGTCTCCTAAAAGTCTGGTAGTTGGTTTCCTCTTTGACATCTGGTGGGAGGATGTTCCACAGGGCAGGTGCCACTACCGAGAAGGCCCTCTGCCTGGTTCCCTGTAACTTGGCTTCTCGTAGTGAGGGAACCGCCAGAAGGCTCTTGGCACTGGACCTCAGTGTCTGGGCAGATGAGAGTGGAGACGCTCCTTCAGGTATACTGTACAGGTGCATTTGAACTATGGCTCCAATCCATAATCCAGTGAGATGCTGCACATGCTCACGTCCATGCTTTTAGAATTTCCCCAACATTTCCCCCGCTTTTCATCCTTAGATTAGCAGCTTCTAATAAGTTTTAGAGGAAAGGCAACAGTGATATGGGGATGAAGCAAGACATATTTTTCAGATTCCTGTAAACCAGCATGGATTTTTATCCACTGGAACAAAAAATTAAAAATAAGCTCCTAGATGTCTGCATCAGATTTTTTGGAACCTGGGTGAATTTGCACTTGTAAATTTTCAGTCTCTCCAATAGAACCTAATGCACAGCTGCTCATTTGAGTCTTTTTTAACTTGATGGCATAATATAAATACTACAGCTTCCTCCACCCAACTTTTAGATAGTTGAGTTTTTGAGCACACAGAGTACAAGGAATATTGATTACTAAAAATGAGTACAAGGAATACTGATTACTAAAAATAAAGCCAGAAAATAGGACATTAAAAAAGCAGTGCCTGAATTCTAGTTATGCTACAGAAATGTAGTTATCATAAGAAGTGAAGATTAGTTGCGATTGAAGAAGGTAGGCAGAACACAGAGTAGATAGGATGGAGTCATATGTGTGCAATTTACATATCTGAATTATTCTGGGATTGGGGGAAGGGGTTTGTTGCATTTCTGTGCTGGGGACAAGCTACACACGTCTCAGAATGGAGAGATATGGAAGTTTCTCCATCAAATACTTCCACCTTGAATGCTGCTTGCAGAATTGAACCACGATTAAGAACACAGAAAGCTGCCTTATACTGAGTCCATATACTGTAGCTCAGTATTCCCTACAGTGATTGGCAGAGGGTCTCCAGGATTTCAGTCTCTCCCAACCCTACCTAGAAATGCAAGCAATGGAAGTTGAGACCTGGATGCAAAGAAGATGCTCTACCACTGAGCTACAGGCCTTCCAGAAATGCCATGGGAATTCTGTATTTGTCACAAGCAAGAGAGCATTAGAGCTGCTCCTCTGCCTTGTTGAAATTGGTGGGGAAAGGTATTTTTGTCTTAACCAGTGCCAAATTTACGTATAAGCTAAACAAGCTATAGCTTAGGGCCCCACTCTCCCCCCAATATACTTCATCTTAATTGTATTTCAGTTCAACAATTACTTTGATAAAATACATATTTTGTTATGTGCAAACATATTTTGTTATGTGTTATAGGCTTTAGATACCTATTAGGTCCATAAATTACCATATAGCATATATTCAACACAAAAAGTGACAATTTGTTGTTGACAAAGGACAGCTGGACATATAAAGGGCCCCATTACCTTCAGTAGCTTAGGGCCTCATCAAACCTAAATCCAGCCCTTTTACCACTAACAAACTTTAGGTATGGAGAGAAATCGGTGAGATGAACGTTGTAATAAATACAAACAAATATATAAGATAAATATACAGGTAGATAAAGGTAAATAGGTATATGATGCCAGTGGCATAGGAAGGGGGAAGGGGGCAGGTCGCCCCTGGTTCCAGGCTGGAGGGGGTGCCACTCTGGGCACACACACACCCCCAGCATGACGCCCCTCGCCTCCGCCCGAGCCGGAAATAGCAAAGTGTGCGCCAAGCAGGTTAGCCATTGGCATGTGCTTTGCTGCCTGGGCTGCGGGCAGAGGCGAGCTGCAGGCCAAGCCCCTCCCCTCCCCTCCATCCGCAGCACAAGTGGGAAGGAATGAAGCAAAGCGCCGAGCGGGCGCCCGCTTGGCACTTTGCTTTGTTCCTTTCTGCTCAGGCTGCGGGTGGAGGTGAGCCAGGGAGGGGCGTCAGCGGCCTAAGAGAAGCCCGCCACCCCTCCTCTCCACCCGCAGCCCAAGCGGGAAGGAACAAAGCTTTGCTTTGTTCCTTCCTGCTTGGGCTGCGGGCGGAGGGGCGGGCTTCTCTTGGGCCGCTGACGCCCCTCCCTGGCTTGCCTCCGCTCGGTAGCGCCCATGCACAGCGTCGTTACGTATGCATGGAACGTAGTGATGTGCATGCGCGCTACGGAGTGACTCCGCCCCCGGGTTTGCCACTTCAGGTGGCGAAGCGGCTTCCTCTGCCCCTGAATGACGCCATGACAGTTAAGTCCAGTTAAGTCCAGTCAATGGCGACTATGGGGTGCGGCACTCATCTCGCTTCAGGCCAAGGGAGCTGGCGTTTGTCCACAGACAACTTTCCGGGTCATGTGGCCAGCATGACTAAACTGCTTCTGGCGCAATGGAACACCGTGACAGAAACCAGAGTGCATGGAAATGTTGTTTACCTTCCCGCCACAACAGTACCTATTTATCTACTTGCACTGGTGTGCTTTCAAACTGCTAGGTTGGCAGAAGCTGGGACAGAGCAACGGGAGCTCACTCCGTTACATGGATTCAAACTGCCAATCTTCCGATCAGCAAGCTCAAGGGGCTAAGTGGTTTAGACCACACCGCCACCTGCATCCCTAAAATAAATATAGGTGGCTGTAATCAAGGTACTGAAAGCTCCCAAGGACAGTGTACATATTTATGCATTGAATCCATTTCAGCCTAGCACTAATCCAAATTAAAGTAGTAATACAGGAAATCTGATATTGTTATCATTAACGAAAAAATTAGGACAAGATCCCTGTGAAGCATTAGCCACTTAACAATGTTCTTTTTAAAAAATAAATAAATAAATAAAGACCGTATTACCAGTGCCTGTTCTTGTGTGTCTTACGTTATTTGAATGCACTGAGGAAGTTGGCAGAAAAGGAAGTGGTTGGTTTCATACTTGCCTCTGTTTCCTTTTAAAGACACATTCTCAATCTTACTAGGTAAATATCTCACAACATTTCTTCCTCAGAAAAAAAGAGAGATTCAGAATGGTTATGCAGAGAATTGTTTTGCTTATTAGGGAAACGTTACATGCTAAGGAGGAGAGGTCTCCTACCACAAAAGTAAGGGTTCTTTGTTTCTTTCAATTAAGAAATGTTGGGGCTCATGTGTATTTGTAGATTATTCCCTTAGCAATCTAATCTTAATCTTAGGCCTAGTTGTGTCTAGGTGTGGTTATTCCCTATACCTACGCAAAGGCAATACTTTATTACCTCTTAGCTTTCAGAAGATAAGAGAGAGCATGACCATTACTCCCACAACTGGTTTTCAGTGCTTCATCTTTCCTCTGAGGCAGATCAAGCACTGAAAGTCAGTTGTGAGACTGGTGGTGATGCTCTCCCTTAAATCCTATATGGGACTCAGTATGATAAATGGCACAGATACTGTGAGATGTCTAACAGAAAAAGGGGGCCCAATAAAAGTGCACCAGAGCTATGACTCTCATGAGAAAAGTGTGAAATTGAATGCAAGCAGGAGGGCGGAAGCCTGCATTCTCACTGTGCTGTGTTTCTGAAAATATCCCAAGCACTGTGTACAAGTACAAGCCGCTAAGTACAAAGTCTGCTTGCAAGATCTTAGATTTCAGCTATGCAGTACAGATGTAACTTTTTCTTTTCTGCAAGGTAACCCAGCCACTTCTGCTGTTGTTCATACTGCATCTTCACCTGAACAGTTGCTTCAAAGGAAGCCCTCACATGCTGAGGTATTCAGAAAGCTGATCTTCCCCAGGGCCCCATACACAGACACAGGAACTGGACCATACAGTGGTGATGTGGGCAATATATTCATTACAGGGGCAGCCTTAATAAATCTGCAGATTATTGCAGTTCAAAATAGAGTATCTTAAAAAATCACAGGGAGATGCTTTCAATTCCAGAGTGGGACAATGGCTGGCTCTGGAATGTTCATGAACACTCTAGTCCAGGCTTCCTCAGCCTCAGCCTTCCAGATGTTTTGGCACTACAATTCCCATCATCATGACCACTGGTCCTGCTAGCTAGGGATCATGGGAGTTGTAGGCCAAAAACATCTGGAGGGCCGAGGTTGAGGAAGCCTGCTCTAGTCACTCACCCACAGAATGCTGACAAATTATGTGAGTGAAGTGAAAGTTCAGTTTGGATGGGAAGAATGTTTAAAGTGTGGGGGACTTGAACTGGGGAGTCCAGCAGCAAAGCTTAGACACCTTACTTCATTTGCCACTGGGACTGTTCTTAGACTAAGGATCTACCAGCTCAATATCTGTTATGCTGCAGCACCCATCATATAATGGCAGGAGCCAGAACTGTTCAGGAGCTGTTCAGTGCAGCCAGGATCATGTAACTTTAGAAATCAATAGGGGTTTGGTTGGTTATAAACAGTTCCTGTTCCAAGCTGCCTGTCTAAATGTGAGCAAATTTGCCTTGCCTTTGACCATTGCCTTCTGGCCAGCCTGGTACTAAGATCCAGCCAATCTTCCAACTACATCTCTGGCCTTGCCTACATTTTGTTGCCTGCTCTCATGCCTGACCTCCAGCACATCTATATTTTTTTGTCTCAGTTTCATTTGACTTGTGTCTACCTTGTCAGAATCATCTGCAGCAGAAGCTGCTAATGCAAACTCCTCTACTGGCACCCGTGGCCGGAGTTAAGCAGATACTCTTCTAAGTTATTTCTGTGAAAACAGCCAACCTGCCTATTCTTATCTGTCAGTCTTTTTAGCCAATGAGTGAAGTCAAACCTGTGATTGATAAGTACCTTAAGTTGTTTGGAACCAGGCAATAGGAATCTATGGGATTCTAAAGAGCTGCTGTTTCCCCCTCCTTTTTCTGCTCCTGTCTAATTTGCTGCTCCTTGAGATCTCAATACTTTGCACTTCTTTTTCGCATAGCAAGTGGGAAGCAGGTTTGTCTGAGATCAAGGTGAAAAGTAAGGATGCATTTTGCATTTAAAAAAAAAATCTGCCAAGTGAAAATTCTCCTGTCATTTCAAACTAAAGCTTTAATCCTACACACATGCACATGCACCAGGTAAATTGAACACCATGTTGCTTACTTCTGACTAAGCATGTTTTGTGCTGCATGCCTTTTATTAATAGACAAATAGCATGGAAAGTCAGTAGCTAAAAATAAGTTATTGCATAATGGCTAATTTGTTACACTTACATAAAAGGTAGTCACATACCACCACCTTCTGGACAGTAGCATTTCCCCCCTTATATTTCTGCAGGAATCATATAGTAAAGCTGTAAACTGTGGAATTGAGTCAATGAGCTTTCCACGACATTTAATTTCAAGAAAATATACTTTTAAGAACTTCTAGAACCTCAGCAATATTGTTATGGTGCTAGCCAGCCATTGCTTTGTTCAATAGATTACTTGCCTGTGGGCTAAATGTTTAGCTAAGCTTTTGGGAGTTAATTGCTAGATTATCATCTGACAGTTGGAGATCTCTCCCTGTTGTTTTCAAGGAGATAGCTTGTTATTACCATACTGTTAAGTCAGGGATGGGGAATCCCTAGTTGTCCTGATATTTTCAGCTTCAGCCAATTCGAAAATAAAACTGCTTATTAATGGCATTTGGGGGTTTAGTCCCAGTACTGATTTTGAGTGCTTGATTTGCCCCTGGTATCTGTCATTATTACTATTTATTTATTTTATATATCTCCTTACACCTCAGAGAAGCCCACTAATTACCAAAGACAGCAATACCAGCTTTATCACACCAGCAGGAGGCACCCTCCTTGTTGCATTGAGTAACAGACTTTTGGGGCTAGACTTTTGAGGGTTGAGGCTTAATGGCTGGGCTGACACTGACTCCAGTTGGAAGCTTGTTAATCTATACCATGGGTAGACAAACTAAGGCCTGGGGGCCGGATCCTGCCCAATCGCCTTCTAAATCCGGCCCGTGGTAATCAGCATGTTTTTACATGAGTAGAATGTGTCCTTTTATTTAAAATGCACCTCTGGGTTATTTGTGGGGCTGTCTGGTGTTTTTCCTTAATTAGAATGTGTGCTTTTATTTAAAATGCATCTCTGGGTTATTTGTGGGGCATAGGAATTCATTCACCCCCCCAAATATATAGTCTGGCCCCCCACAAAGTCTGAGGGACAGTGGACTGGCCCACAACTGAAAAAGTTTGCTGACCCCTGATCTATACTGTTAATCTATAGCCCAGTATCTTTGTCTTTAGGAGTTTGTGGGTACCTGGGGCGGGATGAGTCAGGGAGAGCTTTCAGCCTCCTAGTTGCACTGGTTCAGGGTAATGTGTGAGAGAAGGGGCAAGGCAAGTAAGGGGCACATGAAACAGACACTTGGTGGCTGTTCTGTGTGCTGGCACATGTCTTTTTTATTTTAATAATATTTATTAAAAATTTCCATTCAAACCAAATTATATATTCCAAATTATACAAATTATCCAATAATCAAACAAATCCCAATGTTATGCCTAATTATAAATTATATTATTATTATTAGCTGACTTCCCATGCTTCAAGATTGGAGGGAATCCTAATCATCTCATAGTTCTACTGTGTTTCAAAATATTACAATAATTCCCTTAATACATTCTGATGTTAAGCCTTCAATATTACTGGTGCCTGTCTTTAGACTAAGGAAGTGTGGTTGCTCTATCAGCAGCCTGTGGATGCCACTACTGAATGCAAAGCCGGTTTCAGGTAATAGACCCTTTTTCATGATTTTACACGGCATATTTATCTTAACTATACATCATGACAGATGCACTGTAAGACACACATTCAAACCTTTGTATCCAGTAGGAGGACCTGAATCACCCCAAAACATGCATAACAAAAAGAAAGGAACAGTCCATTTCGTTGTGCAGTCACTTTTAGAGAGGTCTAGGGGAACACTGAAGACAGGAGTGCCTGGCGTGCTCTGGTCCATGGGGTCACAAAGAGTCGGACACGACTAAACAACTCAACAACAACAACAACAAAGGGGAACACGAAGGATTCTAAGAGCTGCACATGCAACCCACCATTTGCACGCATTCAATATGTGCATTGGTTGTGCATATACGTCGGGCCGAACCCGGGAGTGACCAAAAATGTCACAAAAGGGAGCAGAACGGGACAGGGTGGGAGGAGAGAACAATATGTTTGCAGGCTTTTTCAATGGAATATACAGTATGAGATTTCCCTGGTGCACATGGTGCCTTGGAACATAACACCCATGTAAATGGGGATTGCCTGTAGTTAGAAATATTATTAATGGCCAGAACTGCCCTTATCTGATGGGGATGGGGTAGGAAGTAGGAAGAATACTTTATAACAGAATAATTGTCACTAATCAATAGCTGAGAATAGTGTATCAAATTTTGATGTGCCTGTCATTTTAACATGGGCTTGATGGAGCCTTACAAAGCTTCCTATCCAAACCCAGTCAGGGAATTCAAACCAATCCGCCTGTTGTTGTTGTTGTTGTTGTTGTTGTTGTTGTTGTTGTTGTTGTTGTTGTTTTCCATAGCTTCCACTGGTAGGGACTCTGCAGAAGGGCATAATGAGTAGAGAGACATTTTATGGAGCCCCTGTGATACATGCAATTATACGAGCTCTCCTTATGCTCCACCAATTATAAAGACAGGTTTTAAAATAAATAAATAATACATTCCCATATCATATGTAAGACTTGATTCTTCCAGAGAACTCTAAAAGCCAGAAATCTGCCATTGATTTGCTCATTAAAAGTTTGTTACACATTTTTTTACCTCACCTTTTGATGTTGACAGGTCCTTTTGAGCATACGTAAGTATCTCTGCGCTTTTTATCTCTTAGATATCTTAGTGCCTCAGTGAGGCAACATATTTGCCTTTGTTTTGTCAAATGTCAAGGGTATGAAAAGGCAGCATGAGCCCTTGAGAAAGAAATTTGCAAGCCAGATTCAAAATGGGCATGACGACATTTCAAAGACAAAATGCTTATTTACCACAGTACAGCAGAGGCTCATGCAGGGGTTTGGTGGACAGCTTCAAGCTTTTGCTTGGAAGCAGTGCTGTATGGCAGAAGGAGAACTTACACTCTTACCACTTGAGGTCATGTGATGGTGACAAAGGCTTAGGGCAGGGGTTGTCAACCTGGTCCCTACTGTCCACTAGTGGGCGTTTCATGATTCTAGGTGGGTGGTAGGGGGCTCTACAGCACAAGCTGAAGCCTTCTTCCATTGAGCAATGGTGGGCGGTAAGGAAATTTTACCCTAAAGAAAGATGCATTAGTGGGCAGTAGGTGTAAAAAGGTTGACTACTCCTGGCTTAGGGGCTCTGTAGGCGCTGTGGGTTAAACCACAGAGTCTAGGGCTTGCTGATCAGAAGGTCGGCGGTTCGAATCCCTGCGACGGGGTGAGCTCCCGTTGCTCGGTCCCAGCTCCTGCCCACCTAGCAGTTCGAAAGCACATCAAAGTGCAAGTAGATAAATAGGGACCACTCCAGCGGGAAGGTAAATGGCGTTTCTGTGTGCTGCTCTGGTTCTCCAGAAGTGGCTTTGTCATGCTGGCCACATGACCTGGAAGCAGACAAACGCCTGCTCCCTTGGCCTATAGAGCGAGATGAGCGCCACAACCCCAGAGTTGGACACGACTGGAGCTGATGGTCAGGGGTCCCTTTACCTTTACAGACATGTGGCTACTGAGTGTGAGCAAGGCCCAATGCAGGCCAGGACACCTGCAGCCTGTGCTGGCTAGTTATGCTTGCATGTGCTGAGGTAGCAGCCCCTGTGCCTCTGCTGCCACTTTGTGATGCCCTGTGAGAGGATTTGCCAGAGGTCTTCATTGTGTGAAACGGCACCTCTTCTGGTGGTTTGGAATGGCCAGCATTCTTTCCTGGTAATGCTGCCGACAGGTCAAAAGTAGTTTGAGAAGTGCCACCTTTGTCCCAGCAGTACCCCTCCCTATGCGTTCCTGCAGATTATTTCGTTGAATGCTGGGAGTAAGAAGTATGGTCTGAGCAGCACCACTCCCAGAGCAGTTGCTCAAGAAATGGTGCTGAACAAGACCGTCTCTTACACCTCATGCTGGGAGTCTTGGGATGGACCAAGCAGAGAATGGATGAGGCACACAGGCTGCAAGTTACCCAAACATGTCTAAAGCATCTGCCAAGAAAGAAGGAAGTGATTCATTTGATACTGCCTTTTGGCTTGATTGCATGTTGGGAGAAGCAGAGGGCAGGATGGAAGCCACTAGGGTTTTGCTTGGGAAGCAGTGCTACCTCCAGGTCAAAATCAGCACATATGAAGCCCAATAATATTGTGTCTGCGTAAATTGACAGTGTGTCCCAAAGGCTTCTACAATCATATACAAATATTTGCATCATTAAATTTTATCCTGGGGGAGTGCTCGGGGATTTCTGCTACATAGGCCAAAAATAGTGAGTGGAAGCATTTTTGATTCTGAATGGTTTATTTGACTTCTACCATGCCAAAATGATGAACTTTGTGTTATTGCAGATATTTTCTGGCTTGTTTGACTATGGATTCCTCTTAGCCATGCTACTTCAGAGCTGCAGAAGTAGCTATAGGTGACTGCTGTCCACTACTGTTTTTCTAAACTGCTTTTCTACTAAGTTTCCATTATTATTATTATTATTATTATTATTATTATTATTATTATTATTATTATTATTATTATACATGTTCATATAGCTGTATTTTAATATCTGCAGAGGAGGCAGCAGTGGGTGGCATTTTTGGTTTTGCCTCTGAATGCAAAACACCCTGGGCTTGCCTTGCTGGCAGGGGATGCAGGGCTGAGGCCAGCAAATATGTGGTGTCTTTCTGCTCAATTTGGCCTCTAACTAATGTGGAGATCTGCAGCTGTTGTTTTTTTAAAAAATGCATGGAATGGATAATCCATATCAATGCTAGCAAAAGGTGGGCTTCACCTCTTTCAGTGAATATACCAGGCTCCCTGTTCAGAGAAGTGGGACAGTGATCAAGAAGCAAGTCTGGGCATCCAGCAGCAACAAAAGTCAACACCTATTCTTCCTTCTGCCCTTTTCCTTAAGAGCTGGGAGACAACAAGTGTCAAGGGTTAGCTTTGTTGCTTCTGGGGAATTGAGGAGGTACCAGTATGCACGTCAGACCTGAATCTCCCATTCTGTTTCCTTGTTTACAGTAAGAAAGAAGGAAGAATGAGGATGGAAGTCTGGGTATTTCCTTTCCTTTAGGAAACAGTGTAAAAAATGAATCTAAAATAATGTTTAACTTGTACTCTTCATTTTCAGCATTTGTTACACTGCCTACTAGAAATAAGTTCTGTGGAAGGCGTTTAAATGTTCTTTATAGCCATTAATATTTTTTAAAGCAACAGCCACAATAACATGAACATAAAAAAACCAAACATCAATTCAAACAACATTAGATTAAAGCAGAACAAAATTATTAGTGCCCAAGGGGACACAGGTGGCGCTGTGGGTTAAACCACAGAGCCTAGGGCTTGCTGATCAGAAGGTCAGCGGTTCTGGTTCAAATCCCCGCGACGGGGTGAGCTCCCGTTGCTTGGCCCCTGCTCCTGTCAACTTAGCAGTTCGAAAGCTCATCAAAGTGCAAGTAGATAAATAGGGACCACTCCGGCGGGAAGGTAAACGGTGTTTCCATGCACTGCTCTGGTTCACCAGAAGAGGCTTAGTCATGCCACCCACATGACCCAGAAGCTGTACGCCGGCTCCCTCGGCCAATAAAGCGAGATGAGCACTGCAACCCCAGAGTCGGACACGACTGGACCTAATGGTTAGGGGTCCCTTTACCTTTACCTTTAAGGTCTAAAAAGGACTGGATGTTTTTTTTTTAACAAACAAACAAACAAACAGAACTTACTGAGGCAAAATGAGCTGCCAAAATGATCAGGGCATAGGCGTCAGATGAACCTCTCTGGGGAGAGCATCCCACAACTGGAATGGCACCACCAAAATAGCACCCTCCTTAGCAGCCACTCACATCACCTCATTTGGTGACGGTGCCCAGAGAAGGGCCTCTGCAGGTTATCTTTGGGTCCAGGATGGAATATATGGGAGGACACTATCTTTGGAGCTTTAATGGTTAATACCAGCAGTTTGTCCTGGGCTGAGAAACAACAAAACACCTTTCTAAAAAGTGCAACACCACACCAAGTTTAGAGATGTCCAGTCATGAATTCCTAATGTACAAACGAGTTGCCCATGTGTGTGCTTTTGTATAGTTAGGAATGCAGGGTGAGGCTCTCTGTGCACAGAAATGCTAGAAAAGGAAAAGGAAAAGTAACTCTCCTCTTTATTTTAGGGATGAGCTTGATCCAATAACAAGCAGAACACAGGGGGATGAAGTATTGTTCTTGAATTATTCACTGCCTAGCCAAGGAAATGACGAGAAGGAAATCATTCCCCTGTCTCAGGAACCATGTGGCAATCTAAGATAAGGCAAACAGTTGCTAATTTGAGTATAAAAGCAGGAAATGTGATATACTGATTTCCTTTCATGCAAACAGAACAATCTGACGGAATATGTAAGGGCGTTCTTTTCCAAGTCAGATTTCTAATATACACCAAGTGTTCAACTGTGGATACAATATTTTCATTATTTTGACAATTTTGAATACCATGGATGCCAACAACACTAGTCCTGACAACTTATTGCCGAGTAATTTCTGGAGTAAGTACATATCAGTATGTGGTGTTTTTTTTTTTTTTTGAAAAGAAATGTGACCTATAATTATTTTCATTTTTATATTCTCTCTGAATTCTGTTTCTGTGATACAGTTATGTTGTCCATTAGATGATGTCTTTCTAATGTGTTCATTATACAGTACACTTTTGTTATGGTATTTTACAGTATATTTTACAACAGGCATATCTGTGAAAATGGCAAACTCTAATATTTTGCTATCCCATTTTCCTTGCCAAGTTTCATTAAATGCGTTCAACATTTTCACAACCATGAGAAAAAACTATACGATATTTATTATTGTTTTGCTTTGAGCCAATTACTATACTGTGGAAAGAATCAGCCAATTATTAAGAAAACTTTGTTTAGAGGTTTGAATAAGGATTTTTGATCATTACAATACTAAGTTCAGAATTACAGTACTACCAGCCCTGGTTATATTTTATCAGTGTAACCCATTACTATAAAGAAGGGGTGTGTGTGTGTGTGTGTGTTTGCTTGGTTTTCTAGGCTGGGGCAAGTTTTTCCACATTCCTGGGCTTCATGGCATTCTCATTACTATTATTCTACCTGATCAACATAGAACATCCATTTCTTTTTCAAACCCCAGGATATGGAAAAAGCACAGCCCCTCCCCTGTGGCAACAGCATCAGGCATTCTAGCTACTTTAGCATGAACTGTGAAACAGGAACAGAATTATTTTTTTGGGGGGGGGGGAATATAAGCCTGCCCTGTTTTCCCTTGACATAAGTGTATTTAAGTATCAGGTGAGATGATGTCAGGAAACATGGGCAGTGTGCTTCCACCATAAACTGTTAAATGATGCTCCCATCCCACAGAGACATTTGTTTGGGGCCCTTATCTTTGTGAATTTCTCACTTCTTTGGTGGCTGCCTCCTTGAGGATAGTGCTTCCCTCATGCAGATTCTCCTTCATTTTGGGAAGGAGCCCCCCACCCCCAGCACCACACATCCTTTAGGGTCTGGACAGGGCCAGATTTAGGTTTGATACCTGAAGATAATGGGGCCCTTTATATGTCCAGCTGTCCTTTGTCAACAACAAATTGCCGCTGGTTTTTTGTGTTGAATATGTGCTATATGGCAGTCATGTCCAACTGGTCAATCGCGATTTACTGGTCAACTGCGGGGTGTCTTTGGTCGATCACAGTCTATCTCATGATCCTGATCGATCCCCCTCCAAAAAAAAAAATCTCCCCAAAGAAAGCTCAACAACTTTCCTCAATTCAATGGGTAGATCACTGCCAGTATTTTTATAGTGGGAATAGATCACAGTCTCTTGGGAGTTGGACATACCTGCTGTATGAAAATTTATGGACCTAATAGGTATCTAAAGCCATTTGCACATGCAGAATGTAGGCACGCTATACAGTGGTACCTTGGTTTACAACCATAATCTGTTCTGGAGGTCCGTTTGTAAACCAAAACAGGTTGTAACCCAAGGTGCCTCAAAAAAATATATGTTCATAATCCAAGAGAGAGAGAGAGAGAGAGAGAGAGAGAGAGAGAGAGAGAGAGAGAAGGGTTGTAATTAAAAAAAGGTGGCAAACCAGGACACACACTTCCGGGTTTGATGTGTTTGTAATCCAAAACGTATGCAAACCAAGACGTATGCAAACCAAGGTACCACTGTATATAGAAATGAGCAAACCAGTGATATTTTAGGGAGTAGGCTAGCAGGTGGGGCCCATTACTTGCATCATAGGAGCCTACACAACACAAAACACTGTTGCTGTATGTAGGTTTTTTTATCTTATATTTTGGAAATGTACATAATTTTTTTTCTTTAATTGTTTTTGGGGCCCCCAAGAGAGTGGGGCCCTAAGCTATAGCTTGCTTAGCTTATATGTAAATCCGGCACTGGATCTGGAGCAGTTTGAGAATTACTGTCTTAAAGGCATAGGAGTCTGTTTTGGGATCAGAGGTATCAACAGCAACTGTGATTATCGTAGGTTCGAGGAGGAACATGGAGTCAGTCAGTATGATATCCAGAGAGTCATAGAGCCCAAACTTTTGGAGAGTTGGACTAGGACCTGGGAGATGAGGGTTCAACTCCTCACTTGGTCATGAAGTCCACTGGGTGACTTTGAGCCTGTCTCTGTCCCTCAGCCCAACCTACCTCACAGGGTTGCTGTGCATATAAAATGGAGAGTGGGAGAAATGTGTGTTCAGACGTGAATTTAGGGAGCGCAACTCCCTGCCTGCACTGGATGCTGAGTCAAGAGGGGGGGTGCCACAACAAGAGAAGAAAGGCAAGAGGCCGGGGTGGGGAACTAATTTTGGCATTGCACAGGGCATCACTGAAATTTGAAATTCCCAAGTCCTCCACTGGTGTATGAACTTCTCTCTATTCTACATTCAAGATATTCTGGACTAGGGTAGAGGCTTATTGGAAATAGAGCCACACACCCTTTCTGGAAACACTGGAAAAAACCATGAGGGACTCTCTGCTGAGGTTCTGTAGGGAAGAAGGCAATCTTGCAGATATTTGGGACCTAAGTCAGTTTGGGGGCTTGAGCTAACCCTTAATGTCCCTGGGAACAAAACATGCATGTTGGGTAATGTCTGGGACCTTTAAAGAGGGATGAACCCAGTATTGGAGTGATAAGAGTCCAGAGCAATTTATCCACCTGAACAATTAGGGGTTTTGTCAATTTCTAAAGGGGAAAGTAGTTACCCATTATTTTTATTTTTGGTGACAAAAGTAGCAGTCAAAATGTAGTGGGAGGAATACTGTGCCATATTTATTATACTAATAAAAGAAATCCACCCGTCATTCACATTGCTACCGAAACCAGCATATTGTAAATGTGCTGGAAATATTTGTTCATGTATGGCAGGAAAAGGAAGTTGGAGTTCAATGTATAATGTTAAAATAAACAAATGCACGGCCTTTCTTCTCAGCTACATCTTTCCCAGTCACAAAGCCAAAGATTTGTTGACCAAATTTTTAATGCATTCTGCAAATGTTACAGGATATTTTGCTGATTGCCATGTCTGTTGAATTTCCTTTTTAGTAAGGAACACCTGAAGCAACTTGGCTCCACATCAGGCATCAGGCTTGCCAAACTTTTCAAAAGCCATGCTAATTGGTGGCTAACCAACAACTGCAGGAAACTGGAACGTCCACCTCATATAATTTTGAATATGAGCAAAAGTCATAAATCAAATCCCACCTAGGTCTGGGTGATGGTATTGTCCCCTCTTACTGTCTAATTTCCTTCTGGAATTGTAATTATTATCTGCTATATGGCATATAACCACTTATTCTTTATTTGTGTGTGGGGGGGGGGATAAGAAAGGGTAACATTACACAAATGGCTTATGACTACTTTAATACTATAGAAACATCCATAATAAAGGTAGCTAACTATCTCATGACATAACTAGCTCATTTTAAAAATAATTATGCTGCCATGGTACAGATTTCAAATGGTTAAGTATCTTCTTTTGAGTATCTACTGAAATTCTAAGACAGCAGCTTTTCATCTGTGACAATTTCAGTAACAGCTGTTTACTGACAACATTTATCTTAATCCTCTTCCATCATGGAGCTCAATGTGTTTTTTCTTGTACAGTTGTGGTGGGAGAAATGTTTTCAAGTGCTGTGAATATTCAGTTATGCTTGTGATTTCGTATGTAGCGGGGAAAGAGGGATGCCATGTTTATGGCTGATCCAGACCATATTCCCAGAATGCACTGGGCTAGCTGTAGTGTAGTCCAACCCAGGAATTACCAAGATTACCATTCTGCATCTGCACGTAACTGTTAAGCAGGCAAGCAAGGAACTCTAAAATAAGCCTGCGCATTTAATCAACAGCCTGAGGAGTCCAGGGTCTCAGACATTCCCCTGAATTGTCAGACCTTGACCTGCTTAGCTTCAGCAGGGTGGCTGCACGAGCCCTTAGACCCAGCAGTGGAGGAAGCTGCTTGGGCGCCTAGGGTGGCGCGCCCAGGGGCAGGGCAAGCTGCCCATAGGAGTGGGGCACACCGCAGTCTCCAGAGTCTGCCTGCCTCCTACCACTCAGTCGCCCTACAGCTGGAGAGAAGGCAGTGGGTGGACCGTTTGTGCAATGCATAGCCTGCACACACTCAAGCCACTGTGTCTCTCCCAGAAGAGATGTGTGGCTTGGGCGCGCTGCAGGCCCTGCGGTGAGTGCTGCCCAGCATTTTGTCACCTCAGTGGTGACACCCGGGGCGGCCCGCACTTACTGCAGCCCCCTTCCTCCTCCTCTGCTTAGACCATGTCCTGGGACCTAACATGCCTTTCTGTGCCTAACACTATAGCAGAGCAGCAAACTATATACTAGTCAGTTTCTTGTACCTTTAATACTTTTTTTTAGGATGGGGGAATGTAGCCTGCCATGTTACAGAGCTGCTGCAGCAGCATAAGAAGAAGAAGAAGGAGAGAGTACTTTCTGAAACTTCCCCATGGGAGTTGAAATGATTGGAGTGGACCCAAAACAGGCAGCACTTACCTGGCCAGCCAGTTTTTGTGGCTCTGAGAGTAGCGTGGTGTGCGGGAATCACGGGGCAAGTTTTTAATGGCAACAATTAGCATCGGCTGACATCAAGCTGTTGCTGAAAGGCACAGGAAAGAAACCGGTCACAAAGATTTTTCCTGGTGCAAAGTTGACATTTGGTAGCAATGATTGTGGTGGATTACCACGGGGAAGTATATTTTGGAAATAATACATATATCACCTTCCGACAACAGCTGCAAACTGAACTGGCCAAATATTTCTAAAGAAATATATCAACACATACACACCCAAGCCTAGATATGAAAAAGAAATGAGCAGAAACTCAGATATATCCAGAAGAACCAAAGACAAATTTACAGAGTCATAAATGCCTTCTTTATTGAGATGGCCAATTTGGTTTCAACAGTTTTTGTAGCTAAGAGTGGACATGTAAGGGTTCAAAATCTTACTAAATGTGTTAAACTTCTGGTACCCCCCCCCCCTTATTCTCTTTTTAATGGATGTGTGGATTGGCAGGGGTGGGGGAGTGTTGGGCTGTGAAACTGATATATTCATTTATGTAGTTTTCCAGCAGAGGGCAATATACTTACAGCACATACATATATTGATCATTCTAAGGAAAAATTGCAGAGTCTGGGACACAAATTTGTTGTTGTTAAAAGATATGACAATATTATTTTGGTTTTATTTTCTGCAACAGATGGCTAGCTTACTCTCTGCCACCTGATCTAGAGATGTGTGAAATCCCACTCCTGATAATTTTTTGCCACACTTATTCACATGATTTAGCTTTCCTGGTAATTCTTCACATGAAAGGCAAAATTTATTTACCTCAACTGTTAATTGAAGGCATGTTTTAAATGGCAATATTGTTCTTCTAACTGAAGGGCTTGTTCAGCAGAACAGTCTACTTTCTTATGGAATACAAAATTGATGTGTTTGGGGAATGTCACTGTGCAATTGGACACATTCTCAAAAGGAGGACTGATTTTTATTTATTTCATATTTTATGTATTTCATACAATTTATTTACCACTTGATTACAGAAAAAGCCACAAAGAATTTTTAATTGCTTTTAAAAAAAGATTAACCTTTACAAAACAAATGAAGGCAAATTTTCTACTTGCTTAAGGACAGAGATACATTCAAAATAATATAGGTTATGAATACAGAAGTTTGTGAACACACTGACCTTATTTTCTTAATTAATGTGAAACTGACCACTAAAGCTATGCAAAATTGCAGTATGATAAATCTTGTACTCTTGTTTGGTCTATCTCAGTCAGCAGACTTGAACACACTTCAAAAGTCCATTTGATTTAGGACTTACGGCTCAGTCAACATGCATAGGATTGCATTGTATATGAGAAGTACAAGCTCCATTGATGCACAAAATAAAGCTTTTATTCTCCCACACATTTTAGTAGAGATGTTGTATTTTTTCCGTTGGAATAGATGGCCCTCAGGGTCCGTTCCAACTCTACAATTATATGATTCCCTGAAATATTAACCCCATTTTACTTCCTTTGTTTTAGATCATATGATAATAGCATTTTCTGTTTCTATGGTCATTGGACTTGTGATCGGAGGCGTAATCTGGGCTTTGCTGGCTTGCCTGTCTAGTCGCAGAGCTAGTGCCCATATTTCCCAGTGGAGCACCTCATCCTCCAGCCGGCGTCCCAGAGCTTCTCGTGGATCTTCTGCCAGCAGGCCAGGATTTTATCGCAACAGCAGCTGCGAACGCCGCAGTAACCTCAGCTTGGCCAGCCTTACCTTCCAAAGGCAAGCTTCCTTGGAGCAGGCCAACTCCTTCCCAAGGAAATCAAGTTTCCGAGCCTCAACGTTTCATCCCTTCTTGCAGAGCCCCCCGCTTCCTGTAGAAACGGAAAGTCAGCTGATTACTTTGGTACCAGTCACCCCCACCCCCACACTTACTGGGACCACCACCAACAGCCTATCTCGTCCCGAGTTCCACTGGTCCAATAATAGTCTTCTTGTCTCCAACTCAACACAAACACCACCTCCTGCTTACGACTCTATCATAAAGGCTTTCCCAGACTCTTGACTCCAGTTCTTGGGGATGTATGTATATAGAAAGAATCTCAGTTGTATGATTTTCTGTGGGCTCTATGAAGACACCTATGAAGTCTACCATTGCAAGGACCTGCAGTGCTGAGACCCAAGTGATAATTATGTGTCCCTCTATGATAGGCATTTGCTGGAGTGAAACTCTGATGTCTCTTTCAGTGACAAAGACCTCTCTTGCACTATATTCACAATGGTCTGCAGCATCACGATGTGTTTATATTTGCATTGTAGCCATTGCCTTTAGTTTAGATGCAGATCTAGTCTAACAAATTGACTCATTTCTGAAGATACAGAAATGTAAAAATAGTAATCTTTGTAGATATCCTCTAACTAACCTTAAACACAGTGATGAAATTGCTGTTTTATTTAGGGTTTCTTTTCTTTTCTTGTTCAAAGCATTTTCCTCTGGACATTTTGATATACAAAATAAATAAATAAATCCTACCACTTGTTCATCAGTTGGTCATAGTGCCATGTGATTACCAAGATCTACATTTAAAAAAAGAAACGTAAATAGCTTTATATTTGTATTGTATTTCTGTGGGCTAAGATCCTCGATTTATGTTTTAAGATCTTTCTAGTTGGAACCATTTTCTGATTAAGGCTGCTAGCTTGCACATGCTTTCCTAGGAGCAGCAGCGTAGGAAGGGTGGGGCGATGGGGGCCCTGGGCTCTGCAACTCCCAAGCCACCGTCCGGCAGCCCTTATGCACGAGCAGCCACTGCCTAGGAGTAAGTCTCATTGAATTCAGAAGGCTAAACATCAGGGTAGATCTAAGAAAAATCTCCTAGAGTAGGGGTTCCCAAACTGTGGTCTGCGAGCTTCATTCAGGTAGTCTGTGGCGTGTTTCTGAAGAACCCTTCCAATCCGACTTCTATCAAATTCCATGGAATGCAAAATGTAACATAGTAAAATGCAATATCAGAAATAAAAGAAACAATCAAAAATACAATTAAAAATTGTACAGCACATTACATTTGCGACAACAGGCACGAAAATATAATTAAGTGGCCTGCCCAGAGTCTCAACAATTTCCAAGTGGTCCATGGGGGTTGGGGATGGGAACCACTGCGCTAAAGCTAAAAAAAAAATGTGTGTGTACGGATGTCAATGTTAACCCCAGGATGAGGGGATTCCTGAGTCAATCCCTCCAATAAGCATCCTAAACATGAAATAAGAGTTGTGCAAAGGAGACGTATGTGTCAGTCATGCTTCCTCTTTCACTGTAAGGAGTGCTGGTGTTTTTATTGGGATGTTGACATCAAATCACAGATTCTGAGCTGGTTTCAATTCAACCCAATGATTGCAGACTGTCAAAGTTTTCAGTCTGGCAATAATCATGCCTTGAATTAACCTCATTGTCTATGATACTGCCACTGATATTATTAGTGTACTTACTGTTATTATTGAGGGACGTGGGTGGTGCTGTGGGTTAAACCACTGAGCCTAGGGCTTGCCAATCGGAAGGTCGGCGGTTCGAATCCCCACGACCGGGTGAGCTCCTGTTGTTCAGTCCCAGCTCCTGCCAACCAAGCAGTTCAAAAGCACGCCAAAAAGTGTAAGTAGATAAATAGGTACCGCTGTGGTGGGAAGGTAAACGGCATTTTTGTGTGCTGCTCTGGTTTGCCAGAAGCGGCTCCTGCAGCCAATCGGAAGCAGTTTTTGAACCGTTTTGGGAGTTGAACGGACTCCTGAAATGGATGAAGTTCGAGAACCAAGGTATGACTGTAACTCTTCCTTCCAAATCTGTACTGCTCCCCTGGCTACTTTATCCCTTCCACTTTCTCACCCACTTTATAGTATGCCAAGGAAGAATAGGACCCCCTTCCACAGATGTGAAGCTGCATGGAGCTGTGGATCAGCTGTGTCAAGCCTCTGACAAGTTCCAACTGCAGCTTTTGTTGTTGTTGTTTTTGTTGTTCAGTTGTTCAGTCGTGTCCGACTCTTCGTGACCCCATGGACCAGAGCACGCCAGGCACGCCTATGTTGGACGCCTTCCGACCTGAGGGGCTCATCTTCCAGCGTCATAACTTTTATATGCCTGTTGTCTTTGTCCATGGAGTTTTCTTGGCAGGTCCAACTGCAGCTAGCTGGGTATAATCTTCCTAACTACAAGAAGTGTAATTATATTCTATTTAAACTACAGCAATTATAACCAAATTTGCACAAGTATGTATAAATTAACATTTGCATATTTCTGGCAAATCCATGTCATCTTTTGTGGGGGTGTATTTTCCCTTCCTTAGTAAGGGTCTTTCCCACAAAATTACTAGGGCTTCAACAGAAGCAGGTATAGTGAACTCCCTGAGGGCATCTGGAAATGAACTAGATATAGCCAGTCTCTGGGGTGGACCATCCTAATTGTTCCCCCAGGTCTGCAGTGAGGAAACACCTCTCCACATCCAATCCAACCCCTTTTCACACCCTTGGCACAAAAGACTTCTTAACCTATGCACTGAACTCTAACAGCTTATTTTAAAGGCTGGATGGTGTTTTGGGGGAACCTTTGGGGCCTGGAAGCAAAGGCAAAGATTTTATTTTTTTTAAAAAAGGAAAGAAAGAGTGATGCAATAATTTTCTTCTGAACTTTGCAATCTAAGGATTTTTAAATAATACAGCACTGATGAAATACAGTACATAACTTCCAGACATACATACATACATACATACATACATAATCAGGCACAATGGCTGCTTATTGGTAGCACTTTATTTCAATTACTTTAAAGCCACAATAGCAAAGTGCTTATTTCTCCATGCACGCATAAACATTGTTCAGGGACAATAGCGTTCCTTTATCTCCTTATAGCTGCAGGCAGTAGTGCAGCACTCTTCTCCAATGCTCCCACTCACGCCTCCTGCAGGAGAATGAGAGATCCATATTTAAAATACAGTATTCTGTATGAAAGCTGAAGTAACTTTCTCATACATACATCTTTCAAGCCTTGTATACAATTGTCCAGAACTATGGGGCTTCCTGCAAGTAGAGAAGTAGTCCTTCTCAAGCCTACTAGTCACCGCTAGAAGGACTTGATCCTATCATTCCTATTTTCCTTGTCTTACAAGTCAGCATACAGGGGGGTGCAGAGCAAGTGACCAATAAGCCAGATTTCAGACATATGCAGGATGCTATCCTTAACCCATTCTGTCACCCATGGAGGTAACTTTCACAACAGGTGTAAACATGAATAGATTTTCCCCTCCTGTGAGACAAGATTGACTCAGGGGAGCCATGATCCTGTGGATTTAGGCAAAGCTCAGGCTATGTGAATCGAGGATCTTGGCAAGGTGAATGAAAAGGGCTGATATTTTGGAAATGTGGTGACATTTAGGGTTGATCCTGCACTTGTTTACTCCAACTGAGTTCAGTGTGGGGCTTCCGTAAAAGTAAGTGTGCCTAGATTCTCAACTTTAGAATCAAGCAGTTTTGTTTGTAGCCATTTGTGAGTTTTATTTGAATTTTAGTGTTTTGCTTATTTTAAATGAGATCTGACCAGCTCTTTGGGGGGGGGGGTTATGCATTGATACTTGGTCATTGTTCTGAAATAACTGATGAATGAATTTGGGGTATAGCTTATTTGCTCCCCAAACATTCCTTTGTAAAGTTTGAGGTTGAATATTCTTCAGTTATTCTCTGCCTACTGAAAGCTTGCTAGCTAAGTAAATTCTTATTTACCATGAAGAGCTCAAAGTCACTGAGAGCATATTCAAAATGAAATAAGAAGCTAATCCATGAAATAAAAGGTAATAAAACAAGAAACAAGAAATAAATTTGAGTTTGGTAAAG
Source organism: Lacerta agilis (assembly GCF_009819535.1). NCBI lineage: Eukaryota > Metazoa > Chordata > Lepidosauria > Squamata > Lacertidae > Lacerta > Lacerta agilis. The sequence continues at coordinate 64,159,632 of NC_046314.1, forward strand.
CAATCATAAGCAAATTATCTGTAGTAGATGATGAGGATGAAGAAGAAGAAGAGGAGGAGGAGGAGGAGGAGGAGGAGGAGGAGGAGGAGGAGTTTGGATCTGATATCCTGCTTTATCACTACCCTAATGAGTTTTAAATGGCTAACATTCTCCTTTCCCTTCCTCCCCCACAACAAACACTCTGTGAGGTGAGTGGGGCTGAGAGACTTCAGAGAAGTGTGACTAGCCCAAGGTCACTCAGCAGCTGCAAGTGAAGGAGTGGAGACACGAAACCGGTTCACCAGATTACAAGTCTACCGCTCTTAACCACTACACCACACTGACAGAAAACATACCTGGGCATAGGTTCGTAACCATCTCCACATAGTGAGCTCCACATTCCTTGACACGCTCATCATCAGGAAAACCATCGGAACGAGAAAGGATTAGTAGGAGAGGAAGAATAATGGTCCAGAGAGCCATGGTAAATTTGACCTGTAGGAAAGGAGAGAGAAGTCAGATGTGAGTAAAATAAGATTGAGCCTTGATTCAATTCTTCTGAATCTCATATGCCTTAAGGATAGTCTGTCTGTCATTTGGCTTTGACCATGGGAGGCAAATCTTCATATCTAAAAACAAGGCATTTTTAACTCAAAGACAGTGACATGCCCAAGGTCATCTGGTGAGCTTGCCTGTGATGTTTGCACTATGGCTTCCCATGTTCAGATCCAGTCCTCAGTGCACTACATTGTCAATGTCTGATCTGGTCTGCCTAGCTTTCTTCAGTGAATCCCCAGCCAGGCCCTCAACCTAATTTGGCATCAATGGGCTAAAAGGGTAGAGCACTCCTGCACTATCAGAGTGATTTTCATCCCCAACAAGCAGTTGGGTTGGGCAGAAAGGTTTTCGCCTTTTTGCCAAATCTCAGCACCACAATGGAGACAGAGATCACCCTTTCCTTTTCCATCAGTTGATTGACCTGATGACTTGGGAGAGGTGTTGTTTATCAGCTACACCACAGAATCCGATACACAAGATGAAATCAGACTTCTATCTGAGACAGCATGAAGAGAAGGATTCCAAGCTGCCCCAAGAAAAGTGATCTGAAAATGTAACCACGCTGTCTCCTGTTCTTATTTACAACCCAAGGTTGAGTGCAAATGGCACAGGTTGGCTTAAACCACACCTCCTTGGCACCATCCATGGCCTGCTCTGATGTTATCTGGGAGCCACAGGAGGAACTGCAAGACAACTTCCTCCTGTTTTAATGGGGCAATAGCAGGAACATTCATTCCTGCTAGGGCACATTGTTCTAAAGGCTTCTTATCACAAACCAAGAAGCCTTTGGGGTAGTGGTGGGGTCACTATGTGTTCTGTTTTTCAGATGACAGCCTTTTACTCAAAGGCATTCACTATTTGAAGAACTGTACAGTGCAAGTCTGCTATGGAGATAAAAAAAACCATAAGAAAGGAGGTCAGGGCACCTGAAGTTCCTAGAATAATAGTATTGTAAGGGGAAGAAACCTGAAGGTCATCTCCACTAAAGCACCCATGACAGGAATCTCCACTAAAGCACCCATGACAGATGGCCACCCAACCTCTGCTTAAAAACCTCCAAGGAAGGAGAGTCTACAACCTTCCAAGGGATTCTGTTCCACTGTTGAACAGCTCTTACCGTCAGAAAGTTCTTCCTAATGTTTAGTTGGACTCTCCTTTCTTGCAAGTTGAATTCATTGGTTTGGGTCCTACCCTCTGGAGCAGGAGGAAACAAGCATGCTCCCTCCTCCAAGTACCTTTCAGGTACTTTATATTAAGCCTGCCCTATACATATAGCAGAATGAGGTTATAGATTGGACTACACCACTACGTGGTCCTCCTGATATAAGGCCAAATGCCAGGAGTACTACTAAACTCTGAACCTGATTCTTCAAGTGGGAGGGTACTGTCACATCCAAAACAGGTTAAGTGTCAGGGATGAGCTGGACGAGGAGGAGTGGCGGCAAGCCCCCCCTGGCAAGGCTGCACCCACAGAAGAATCTGGGGAAATGGAGGAATTCATACCTGAAGAGGACTGGTGGCGGCACTCCTCAGAAAAGGAAGAATCAGACAGGGAAGTGGAAAGACCTGAATAGGAGGAGGAAGAAGTCAAGCCAGAATCAGGCCTTTGGGAGGAGAGGAACCGGCTGGCCCCCTCCCCTCCTCCCTTCTCAGCTGTAGAACGTAGAGCTGACAGACGTAGGGAACAATTAGAGGCAGCTGCAGCTCGTAAGAGGCGTGGTCGTGAGCCGGCTACTTAAGGAAGGCCAGCTGCTCCATTCGCCAGCACCTGCAACTGCTGTGCTGAAGCGTGTGGTTGTTCTTGCTTGTCCTGTTCCTGACTCCTGGCTTGTTCCTGACTTTGGCTTCTCCTGACCCCGGTACTGATACCTGATCTCGGCTGGTCCCTTTCTCTGTAGAGGCACTTCAACGTGCCAACCTGTTGGCGCCCTAACATAAGTCTCTATTCCAGCATCGGTCTCCCTTCTGACCTGAAGCATCTCACAGAATCATAGAATTGTAGATCTGGAGGGGACCCTGAGGGTCATTTACTCCAACTCCCTGCAATGCAGAAATCTCAGCTAAAGTATCCATGACAGATGGCCATCCAATCTCTACTTTAAAACCTCCAAGGAAGGAGAGTCCACTACCTCTTGTGGGAGTCTGTTCCACTGTTGAGCAGCTCTTACTGTCAGAAAGATTTTCTGTGTCTTTAGTCACTCTTGCCACTCAGTGTTAGTTTTAGACTGGGTGGCTATTAGCATCCTATCTATAAAACTGAAATTAAAGTTAGTTACTTTTCACAAATCAACACAAACTTGATTACAGAGACTTTTGGGCATTCCGATAAATCCCAGAAGGCCCTGTTTTCAAAGCCCATTTCCCATTCTACATTAGCTTCATAATAATGGCCTGCCTTCTCCTGTTCTTATGGGGATTAACATAATATTCAAGCCTAGCCTTTGTTAACACTTGTCAGTTTTGGACCATGAAATGTTAACCTGTCATATGAGGCTTCCACTTCTCTCCTAAGCCCCTTTGTGAGCTCCTAAGCCCCTATGTTAAGGTGCTGCACTCAATATGCCAGCAAGTTTGGAAAACTCAGCAGTGGCCAGAGGATTGGAGAAGATCAGTCTACATCCCAATCCCAAAGAAGGGCAGTGCCAAAGAATGCTCCAACTACCGCACAATTGCACTCATTTCACACGCTAGCAAGGTTATGCTTAAAATTCTACAAGGCAGGCTTAAGCAGTATGTGGACCGAGAACTCCCAGAAGTGCAAGCTGGATTTCGAAGGGGCAGAGGAACCAGAGACCAAATTGCAAACATGCGCTGGATTATGGAGAAAGCCAGAGAGTTCCAGAAAAACATCTACTTCTGCTTCATTGATTATGCAAAAGCATTTGACTGTGTCGACCACAGCAAACTATGGCAAGTTCTTAAAGAAATGGGAGTGCCGGATCACCTCATTTGCCTCCTGAGAAATCTCTATGTGGGACAAGAAGCTACAGTTAGAACTGGATATGGAACAACTGATTGGTTCAAAATTGGGAAAGGAGTACGACAAGGCTGTATATTGTCTCCCTGCTTATTTAACTTATATGCAGAATACATCATGCGAAAGGCTGGACTGGATGAATCCCCAACCGGAATTAAGATTGCCGGAAAAAATATCAACAACCTCAGATATGCTGATGATACTACCTTGATGGCAGAAAGTGAGGAAGAATTGAAGAACCTTTTAATGAGGGTGAAAGAAGAGAGCGCAAAATATGGTCTGAAGCTCAATATCAAAAAAACTAAGATCATGGCCACTGGTCCCATCACCTCCTGGCAAATAGAAGGGGAAGAAATGGAGGCAGTGAGAGATTTCACTTTCTTGGGTTCCATGATCACTGCAGATGGTGACAGCAGTCACGAAATCAGAAGACGCCTGCTTCTTGGGAGGAAAAGCAATGACAAACCTAGACAGCATCTTAAAAAGCAAAGACATCACCTTGCCGACAAAAGTCCGTATAGTTAAAGCTATGGTTTTCCCAGTAGTAATGTACGGAAGTGAGAGCTGGACCATAAAGAAGGCTGATCGCCGTAGAATTGATGCTTTTGAATTATGGTGCTGGAGGAGACTCTTGAGAGTCCCGTGGACTGCAAGAAGATCAAACCTATCCATTCTCAAAGAAATCAGCCCTGAGTACTCACTAGAAGGACAGATCCTGAAGTTGAGGCTCCAGTACTTTGGCCACCTCATGAGAAGAGAAGAATCCCTAGAAAAGACCCTGATGTTGGGAAAGATGGAGGGCACAAGCAGAAGGGGACGACAGAGGATGAGATGGTTGGACAGTGTTCTTGAAGCTACTAACATGAGTTTGGCCAAACTGCGAGAGGCAGTGAAGGATAGGCGTGCCTGGCGTGCTCTGGTCCATGGGGTCACGAAGAGTCGGACACGACTGAACGACTGAACAACAACAAGCCCCTTTGACACTCCATTGCCACTTACATGTCATCAAAAAACAGAAAATGCATCACCCAATAAAGGACAAAAAAAGGAGTACCCTGATTTGCCTAAAATTTGCATGTGCTAATCTATACATATCAATTCAAATTTTAAAATAATTACCATAATTTGGATAGTAATAAATATCCTCATAGTATGGGCACTGTGCCCAAGTCTGGTATACAAATGCTGACTGCTGATGAGCAACTATGATGTAATAGGCATTACTGAAACCTGGTAGGATGATAATCATGACTGAAATGTAGAAATTGAGGGGTACAACCTGCTCAAAAAGAATAGATCAAACTGTGTGTTTATATTTGCATTGTAACCATTGCCTTTAGTTTAGATGCAGACTTCATCTAGTCTAACAATTTGACACATTTCTGAAGAAATGCAAGAGAGGCAGTCCCTGTTCTTGTACAATCTGTGCTAGTCGCTGACCCATGTTACATTTATATTGGTTGTAGAACAGATGTGTCTCTGATATGCAATTGTATGTGAGCTACAGTATAGTGTCAGCTATTGGCTTTCAGGTATTGGTGTTAGGCAAAATAATTATTTTTTAAATAAATGGATATATTTAAATAAATTTAGCAATAAGCAAGAATAAAGAGAAATTAAAGAAACTAAAATTAGACCCACAACAGCTCTTTGAATAAAGGGCCCAAGTGCAGGGGAGCAAAATAAATAGTCTATTCTGCTGTAGGACTTGTAGAGATTAGAGAAATAAGAAATGGCATCTTCTGTGGAATTTAGTAATTGCCATGAGCCCAACAGCTAATAATGAATTAATAATGAATCAGAGGTGCCAACCTGTACTGAAGATTAAGGGGGCCAGTCATGTGTATGATGTGGTGCACGCGACACATGACATCATGTGATGTTTTGGGAGGAGCCAGGGGTGGAGCTGAACGCGGTGGCTGGCAGCTCCTCCTCACTCATGCTTGGCAGCCTTCCATGGCAGGAGGAGGACGAGCTGGTCACTGAAGCCATGCTCAGCTCCATGCTCAGCTTCCTCCACCCCTGACATTAGGGAACGTTGGGGGGGACGACGACGACGACAAAAAACCCTGAGTCGCCTGGAGTTGGCACCTCTGATCTGAATCATGCATAAAGGTAAAGGGACCCCTGACCATCAGGTCCAGTCGTGTCCAACTCTGGGTTTGCAGTGCTCGTCTCGCTCTATAGGCCAAGGGAGCCAGCGTTTGTCCGCAGACAGCTTCCTGGTTATGTGGCAAGCGTGACTAAGCTGCTTCTGGCAAACCAGAGCAGTGCACGGAAACGCCGTCTACCTTCCCGCCGGAGCGGTCCCTATGTATCTACTTGCACTTTGACATGCTTTCGAACTGCTAGGTTGGCAGGAGCTTTGACCGAGCAACAGGAGCTCACCCCATCGCATGGGTTCGGACCGCCAACCTTCTGATCAGCAAGCCCTAGGCTCTGTGGTTTAACACACAGCGCCACCTGAGTCCCTGTGAATCATGCGTAGTGGTCACTCAAAGTTTGTCTTGTCTGCCTCTTATTGGGCCAAAGGCCCAGTTCAGATCACTTCCAATAATAAGAATGCCTCATGGAACTCCTTCAGATAAAACATTTGGTGGCTGACCAGGAAAGAGACCATGGTGGATAGATTGCTGAAAATGTCAACCCCAGCTGTCAAAAGAGTGAATTCCATGTTAGGGATAAAAGGGGAAACGGAAGGAAAATAAAAGCGCAAATATCATAAGGGGGTGTGGACTCCATTTGCCTGTTTCCCACCTGTGATGCTTCATGGAAAGGTTGTTTCTCATCCCTTCAAGTATTATATGAATCGGGTCCTCCATTAAAAGGGGGCACGTGTTGTGGTGTGACCGGCTACCCAACCCAGAGTGTTGGGGGTAATCGAAAATCATGGCCACAATCCCTAATAGGTCGGTCCTGTGTTGCTGGGGTAAAATCTGACCAATCGGGCGTCTTAAAAAGCAGCAATGTGGGACCAATTTAAGCCCATGCGAGGCTGCTGAGCTTCCTCTTTCGGGCCTTACGCATCGGAACATGGACATCTGATCATGAACCACTGTTGCTCGGAGAGTCCATACTGCTGCCCAGTGATTAGTTTCCCTTTTACCTATTCTTTCCCTCAGACCATGTTAATTCCTCTTCTTTCCTTGTTTCCCCCCTTTTTGCCCCAGCATTTGCTTAATTGGGGGATTTCCCCCTGTCCAGAGGGCCTAGCTGCCACCAGCTTTTCTTGGGACTAGTTCGGTGCTGTGTCACAGCGGGGTTGGGGCGGAATTGTTGGGAAAGCCTTGTATTTGGGCCCGTTTTGCTTGCTGTTTTGTGCTAGGCTGCATTGATCCCAGTAGCGCTTTTGAGCGGGAATCGCCATTTTGTTTGGGCGGGTGTTGTCTTTTCTATAAAGACGCTATTTTGACAGCTCTGTAAGTGGTTTTCTGCGCTTGGCTTCATTAATTGCAGCAGCGCTTGTGGGTTGGAATCACTATTTTTCTCTGAAGTGTTGTTTCCCTTAAGGTGGTTATTGAGCCATTTGGTTAGCGGTTTTCTCCGCTAGGCTTTGCAATCGCAGCAGCGCATTTTGGCGGGAACCGCCATTTTGGACCTGTAGCTCGTCTTTCCGTAAGGCCACTATTCAGCCGCCATTTTGTTTGGGTGCGAACTGTGAGTTCTGGTAGGTGCCATTTTGTTTGTTTGCACCCTAAGTTTAAAGTGTTTATTTTAAGGAATTGGCCTTTTCTGCTTGGGCTCATTAGCCATGCCGGGTAAACAAGTGCCAGTTCAAGGCCAGCAGGCAGTGAGGGCCATGAGGAGCACATCTCAGCTTCCCCTTTTTCCTTCTCAGCGAGTTATTCCTCATGATACGCTGGATCATATGTCCGCACTTTTGGCTAGCGTAGGCTCTGATCCAGCAGCTGTTAGCAGGATTAATGCAGAGTTGGATATGCTAACACAGTGTTTTTCAGAGCAGCCCACTTCTCAGCCTGGCCCTTCCGCCACCCCTTCTGCCGCCCCTTCTGCCTTTGAGATTCAAGCCACCTCAGATGCCAACGAGGCTAGTGAGCCGCTGGAGCAGTCAGGGGTGTTATTTTGACAGTTGCAGCAGCAGCAGACGCCTGCAGCGGTTCCAATTGGCCCTGAAGTAGCAAGGAGTAGTGGAGCTGGTGTATCCCAGGCTCCATGGAGGGGAGCATCTGTCTCCCAGTCAACTCTGCCCACAGCTTTAAGTACCCTGCTTCAAATTTTGCAACCGGAAAATAGGCCTTCTACTTCTCAGCAGGGTTCCTCGCAGGGCTGTCTTAAGTACCGTGTTTCTCCTAAAATAAGACACCGTCTTATATATTTTTTTGCTCAAAAAAACACAGTATGGCTTATTTTCAGGGGATGTCTTATTTTAACCGTGTCACATCGGTACGCTGCATAGCCACGCCTCCCCAGGCTGTTTTAATGGGAGGTGCCGCGTCACTATGGCTTATTTTCAGGGTATGGCTTATTTTTGGGGAACGGCTTATATTTCGCAAATGCATAGAAATCCTGCTATGGCTTATTTTATGGCTATGTCTTATTTTAGGAGAAACAGGGTATATCATGCACCTTGGCGCAACGGCAAAGTCGTGCTCCCGCACTCCGCTGGGCAGCCAGAGGGTGCGGTGTGGCCAGCGAAGTCGCGCTCCCGTGCTCCTCCGAGCAGCCGGAGGGCGCGTCATGGCTGGCGGGGATGGCCAACTGGTGCTCCCGCACTCCACTGGGTAGGGCAGAGGCGCCCTCCAGGCCATGGCGCCCTGGTGCATTGCGCCAGTAGGCGCAATGGTTAAGACGCCCCTGGTTCCTCGCTTTCTTCTGTTTCTCCTTCTCTGCAGGTACGCTCACCGCTGGCCATGGAGGCAGTCAGTGTTCAGTCACTGGATGATGATCTGGCGACGCCTGCGGCCCCACCATGCAGAGGAAAAAGGTGCAAGAGCGGCCACTCTCGATGCAAAGCAAAGAAGCACAGGAGTGCTGACTCTTCCTCCTCCACTGGTACGTCATCTGATTCGAGTAATGAGGAGGAGGATGCTTCCCCCAGGCTTTATTGGGGTCACATGGAAGGGTGCATGGGTCTTCCTCGTTGGGCGTGGCTGAGGAGGGCTAATACACATAGGGCCAAATATGGCCTTCCTTTTGAATGTGTGAATGGTGTCCCGGTAAAGGATATCACATTCTCTACCGATTTGGCTAGAGACATAGTTCCGGGTGCACATTTATCTTCCAAGCTCCGTAATAGGATCCTAAATGGCAAATTTGTAGAAATGATTAAGTTACTCCCTCCTAAGGAAGAATCCCAAGTCAGGGATAAGGAGGGTGCCTTTTCCAAGAAGAAGGCTGGCAAGGCTAGCCTTTCGTTTGAGGAATGGTTTGATGCCTTTCAAGTTTTTGCGGGGGTAGTTTCTGCTGCATATATATCCAGAAGAACCAAAGACAAATTTACAGAGTCATAAATGCCTTCTTTATTGAGATTGCCAATTGGGTTTCAACAGTTTTTGTAGCTACTTTCACAAGGAAACCTTGTGAAATGAATTGTTATGTAAGAATGGACATGTAAAGGTTCAAAATCCTACTAAATGTGTTAAACCTCTGGTATTTCCCCCCCTTTCTTGTTCTCTTTTTAATGGATGTGTGGATTGGCAGGGGTGGGGGAGTGTTGGGCTGTGAAACTGATATATTCATTTATGTAGTTTTCCAGCAGAGGGCAATATACTTACACTATATAGATATATTGATCATTCTAAGGAAAAATTGCAGAGTCTGGGACACAATTTGTTGTTGTTGTTGTTAAAAGATATGACAATATTATTTTGGTTTTATTTTCTGCAACAGATGGTTAACTTACTCTCTGCCACCTGATCTAGAGATGTGTGAAATCCCACTCCTGATAAATTTTGCCACACTTATTCACATGATTTACCTTTCCTGGAAATTCTTCACATCAAAGGCAAAATTTATTTACCTCAACTGTTAATTGAAGACATGTTTTAAATGGCAATACAGTGGTACCTCGGGTTACATATGCTTCAGATTACATACGCTTCAGGTTACAGATTCCACTACCCCCAGAAATAACGCTTCAGGTTAAGGACTTTGCTTCAGGATAAGAACAGAAATCGTGCTTTGGCGGTGCAGCGGCAGCGGGAGGCCTCATTAGCTAAAGTGGTGCTTCAGATTAAGAACAGTTTTAGGTTAAGAACGGACCTCTGGAATGAAATAAGTACGTTACCAGAGGTACCACTGTATTGTTCTTCTAACTGAAAGGCTTGTTCAGCAGAACAGTCTACTTTCTTATGGAATACAAAATTGATGTGTTTGGGGAATGTCACTGTGCAATTGGACACATTCTCAAAAGGAGGACTGATTTTTATTTATTTCATATTTTATGTATTTCATACAATTTATTTACCACTTGATTACAGAAAAGGCCACAAAGCATTTTTTAAATTGCTTTAAAAAAAGATTAGTCTTTACAAAACAAATGAAGGCAAATTTTCTACTTCTTTAAGGGCACAGATACATTCAAAATAATAAAGATTATGAATACAGACGTTTGTGAACACACAGGCCTTATTTTCTTAATCAATGTGAAAACTGACCACTAAAGCTATGCAAAATTGCAGTATGATAAATCTTGTACTCTGTTTGTTCTATCTCAGTCAGCAGACTTGAACACACTTCAAAAGTCCATTTGATTTAGGACTTATGGCTCAGTCAACATGCATAGGATTGCATTGTATATGAGAAGTACAAGCTCCAGTGATAGCTCCAGTGATGCACAAAATAAAGCTTTTATCCTCCTACACATTTTAGTAGAGATGTTGTATTTTTTCCGTTGGAATAGATGGCCCTCAGGGTCCGTTCCAACTCTACAATTATATGATTCCGTGAAATATTCACCCCATTTTACTTCTTTTGTTTTAGATGATAATAGCATTTTCCGTTTCCGTTTATCGCAACAGCAGCTGCGAATGCCATAGTAACCTCAGCTTGGCCAGCCTTACCTTCCAAAGGCAAGATTCCTTGGAGCAGGCCAACTCCTTCCCAAGGAAATCAAGTTTCCGAGCCTCAACGTTTCATCCCTTCTTGCAGAGCCCCCCGCTGGCAAATCCATGTCATTTTTGTGGAAGTGTATTTTCCCTTTCTTAGTGAGGGTCTTTCCCACAAAATTACTAGGGCTTCAACAGAAGCAGGTATAATGAATTCCCCAAGGGCCTCTGGAAATGAACTAGATATAGCCAATCTCTGGGGTGGACCATCCTAATTGTTCCCCCAGGTCTGCAGTGAGGAAACACCTCTCCACATCCAATCCAACCCCTTTTCACACCCTTGGCACAAAAGACTTCTTAACCTATGCACTGAATTCTAACAGCTTATTTTAAAGGCTGGATGGTGTTTTGGGGGAACCTTTGGGGCCTGGAAGCAAAGGCAAAGATTTTATTTTTTTAAAAAAAGGAAGGAAAGAGTGATGCAATAATTTTCTTCTGAACTTTGCAATCTAAGGATTTTTTAAATAATACAGCACTGATGAAATACGGTACATAACTTCCAGACATACATACATACATAATAAGGCACAATGGCTGCTTATATTTCTATTGATAGCACTTTATTTCAATTTCTTTAAAGCTACAATAGCAAAGTGCTTATTTCTCCATGCACACATAGAAATTGTTCAGGGGCAGTAGTTTTCCTTTATCTCCTTATAGGTGCAGGAAGCATTGCAGCAGTCTTTTCCAATGTTCTCACTCACGCCTTCTGCAGGAGAATGAGAGATCTATATTTAAAATACAGTATTCTGTATGAAAGCTGAAGTAACTTTCTCGTACATGCATCTTTCAAGCCTTGTATACAATTGTCCATAACTATGGGGCTTCCTGCAAGTAGAGAAGTAGTCCTTCTCAAGCCTACTAGTCACCGCTAGCAGGACTTGATCCTATCATTCCTATTTTCCTTGCCTTACAAGTCAGCATACAGGGGGGTGCAGAGCAAGTGACCAATAAGCCAGATTTCAGACATATGCAGGATGCTATCCTTAACCCATTCTGTCACCCATGGAGGTAACTTTCACAACTGGTGTAAACATGAATAGATTTTCCCCTCCTGTGAGACAAGATTGACTCAGGGGAGCCATGATCCTGTGGATTTAGGCAAAGCTCAGGCTATGTGAATCGAGGATCTTGGCAAGGTGAATGAAAAGAGCTGATATTTTGGAAATGTGGTGACATTTAGGGTTGATCCTGAACTTATTTACTCCAACTGAGTTCAGTGTGGGGCTTCCGTAAAAGTAAGTGTGCCTAGATTCTCAACTTTAGAATCAAGCAGTTTGTTTGTAGCCATTTGTGAGTTTTATTTGAATTTTAGTGTTTTGCTTATTTTAAATGAGATCTGACCAGCTCTTTGGGGGGGGGGTTATGCATTGATACTTGGTCATTGTTCTGAAATAACTGATGAATGAATTTGGGGTATAGCTTATTTGCTCCCCAAACTTTCCTTTGTAAAGTTTGAGGTTGACTATTCTTCAGTTATTCTCTGCCTACTGAAAGCTTGCTAGCTAAGTAAATTCTTCTTTACCATGAAGAGCTCAAAGTCACTGAGAACTTATTCAAATGAAATAAGAAGCTAATCCATGAAATAAAAGCTAATCAGAAATAAAAGGTAATAAAACAAGAAACAAGAAACAAGAAAAAAGAAATAAAGTTGAGTTTGGTAAAGCATTCATAAGCAATTATCTGTAGTAGATGACAGAAAACATACCTGCGCATACGTACGTAACCATATCCTGAAAATGAGCTCCACATTCCTTGAAACGCTCATCATCAGGAACACCATCAGAATGAGAAAGGATTAGTAGGAGAGGAAGAATAATGGTCCAGAGAGTCATGGCAGATTTGACCTGTAGGAAAGGAGAGAGAAGTCAGATGTGAGTAAAATAAGACTGAGCCTTGATTTAATTCTTCTGAATCTCATATGCCTTAAGGATAGTCTGTCTGTCTGTTAAAGGCATTTTTAACTCAAAGACAGTGACATGCCCAAGGTCATCAGGTGAGCTTGCCTGTGATGTTTGCACTATGGCTTCCCATGTTCAGATCCAGTCCTCAGTGCACTACATTGTCAATGTCTGATCTGGTCTGCCTAGCTTTCTTCAGTGAATCCCCAGCCAGGCCCTCAACCTAATTTGGCATCAATGGGCTAAAAGGGTAGAGCACTCCTGCACTATCAGAGTGATTTTCATCCCCAACAAGCAGTTGGGTTGGGCAGAAAGGTTTTCGCCTTTTTGCCAAATCTCAGCACCACAATGGAGACAGAGATCACCCTTTCCTTTTTCATCAGTTGATTGACCTGCTGACTTGGGAGAGGTGTTGTTTATCAGCTACACCACAGAATCCGATACACGAGATGAAATCAGACTTCTATCTGAGACAGCATGAAGAGAAGGATTCCAAGCTGCCCCAAGAAAAGTGATCTGAAAATGTAACCACACTGTCTCCTGTCCATATTTACAACCCAAGGTTGAGTGCAAATGGCACAGGTTGGCTTAAACCACACCTCCTTGGCACCATCCTGGCCAGCATTTTTGCAGGTCAAGTTCACTCATGAACAATGAGAAGTACCACAGTGGTGCTAAACAGCAAAAGTAACAACAAAACCACTGCACATCGGCTGAAATAATAATGACAATAATATAATAATGCCAAAGATACTGTAATGAAAATTCAAACAATTGTTGAATTTTCATTACAGTATCTTTGGCATTATTATTATTTTTGTCAATATTATTTCAGCCGATGTACACTAGTTCACTCATGGCCTGCTCTGATGTTATCTGGGAGCCACAGGAGGAACTGCAAGACAACTTCCTCCTGTTTTAATGGGGCAATAGCAGGAACATTCATTCCTGCTAGGGCACATTGTTCTAAAGGCTTCTTATCACAAACCAAGAAGCCTTTGGGGTAGTGGTGGGGTCACTATGTGTTCTGTTTTTCAGATGACAGCCTGAAGTTCATAGAATAATAGTATTGTAAGGGGAAGAAACCTGAAGGTCACCTAGTCCAACTCCCTGCAATGCAGGAATCTCCATTAAAGCACCCATGACAGATGGCCATCCAACCTCTGCTTAAAAACCTCCAAGGAAGGAGAGTCTACAACCTTCCAAGGGATTCTGTTCCACTGTTGAACAGCTCTTACCATCAGAAAGTTCTTCCTAATGTACTACTAGACTCTGAACCTGATTCTTCAAGTGGGAGGGTACTGTCACATCCAAAACAGCTTAATTCCAGCATTTGTCTCCCTTCTGACCTGAAGCACCTCACAGAATCATAGAATTGTAGAGCTGGAAGGGACCCTGAGGGTCATCTAGTCCAACCCCCTGCAATGCAGATATCTCAGCTAAAGTATCCATGACAGATGGCCATCCAATCTCTGCTTAAAAACCTCCAAGGAAGGAGAGTCCACTACCTCTTGTGGGAGTCTGTTCCACTGTTGAGCAGCTCTTACTGTCAGAAAGTTTTTCTGTGTCTTTAGTCACTCTTGCCACTCAGTGTTAGTTTTAGACTGGGTGGCTATTAGCATCTTATCTATAAAACTGAAATTAAAGTTAGTTACTTTTCACAAATCAACACAAACTTGATTACAGAGACTTTTGGGCATTCCGATAACTCCCAGAAGGCCCTGTTTTCAAGGCCCATTTTCCATTCTACATTAGCTTCATAATAATGGCCCTGCCTTCTCCTGTTCTTATGGGGATTAACATAATATTCAAGCCTAGCCTTTGTTAACACTTGTCAATTTTGGACCATGAAATGTTAGCCTGTCATATGATGCTTCCACTTCTCTCCTAAGCCCCTATGTGAGCTCCTAAGCCCCTTTGACACTCCATTGCCACTTACATGTCATCAAAAAACAGAACATGCATCACCCAATAAAGGAGAAAAAGGAGTACCCTGGTTTGCCTTAAAATTTGCATGTGCTAATCTAAAAAAGCAGAGACATCACCTTGCCGACAAAGGTCCATATAGTTAAAGCTATGGTTTTCCCAGTAGTTATGTATAGAATTGAGAGCTGGACCTAAAGAAGGCTGATCGCCGAAGAATTGATGCTTTTGAATTATGGTGCTGGAGGAGACTCTTGAGAGTGCCATGGACTGCGAGAAGATCAAACCTATCAATTCTTAAAGAAATCAGCCCTGAGTGCTCAGTGGAAGGACAGATCCTGAAGTTGAGGCTCCAGTACTTTGGCCACCTCATGAGAACAGAAGACTCCCTGGAAAAGACCTGATGTTGGGCAAGATGGAGGGCACAAGGAGGAAGGGGACGACAGAGGATGAGATGGTTGGACGTGTTCTCGAAGCTACTAACATGAGTTTGGCCAAACTGCGAGAGGCAGTGAAGGATAGGCGTGCCTGGCGTGCTCTGGTCCATGGGGTCACGAAGAGTTGGACATGAGTGAACGACTGAACAACAACAAAATCTATACATATCAATTCAAATTTAAATAATTACCCTAATTTGGATAGAAATAAATATCCTCATAGAATGGGCACTGTGGCCCAAGTCTGGTATACAAATGCTGGCTGCAGATGAGCAACTATGATCTAATAGGCATTACTGAAACCTGGTAGGATGATAATCATGACTGAAATGTAGAAATTGAGGGGTACAACCTGCTCAAAAAGAATAGATCAAACTGTGTGTTTATATTTGCATTGTAACCATTGCTTTAGTTTAGATACAGACTTCATCTAGTCTAACAATTTGACACATTTCTGAAGAATGCAAGAGAGGCAGTCCCTGTTCTTGTACAATCTGTGCTAGTCGCTGACCCATGTTACATTTATATTGGTTGTAGAACAGATGTGTCTCTGATATGCAATTGTATGTGAGCTACAGTATAGTATCAGCTATTGGCTTTCAGGTATTGGTGTTAGGCAAAATAATTATTTTTTAAATAAAAGAATATATTTTAATAAATTTAGCATTAAGCAAGAATAAAAAGAAATTAAAGAAACTAAAATTAGACCCACAACAGCTCTTTGAATAAAGGGCCCAAGTGCAGGGGAGCATAATAAATAGTCTATTCTGCTGTAGGACTTGTAGAGATTAGAGAAATAAGAAATGGCAGCTTCTGTGGAATTAAGTAATTGCCATGAGCCCAACAGCTAATAATGAATTAATAATGAATCAGAGGTGCCAACTTGCACTGAAGATTAAGGGGGCCAGTCATGTGTATGATGTGGTGCACGCGACACATGACATCATGTGATGTTTTGGGAGGAGCCAGGGGTGGAGCTGAACGTGGTGGCTGGCAGCTCCTCCTCACTCACGCTTAGCAGCCTTCCATGGCAGCAGGAGGAGGAGCCGGTCACTGAAGCCATGCTCAGCTCCATGCTCAGCTTCCTCCACCCCTGACAGTAGGGAACGTTGGGGGGGGACGGACAAAAAACCCTGAGTCGCCTGGAGTGGCACCTCCGGTCTGAATCCATGCATAGTGGTCACCATAGTTTGTCTTGCCTGCCTCTTATTCGGTCAAAGGCCCAGTTCAGACTCACTTCCAATAATAAGAATCCCTCATGGAACTCCTCAGATAAACATTTGGTGGCTAACCAGGAAAGAGACCATGGTGCATAGATTGGTGAAATGTCAACCCCAGCTGTCAAAAGAGTGACTTCCATGTTAGGGATAAAAGGGGAAATGGAAGGAAAATACCATATGGGGGTGTGGACTCCGTATGCCTGTTTTTCCACCTGTGGTGCTTCATTGAATGGTTGTTTCTCATCCCTTCAAGTATTATATATAACGGAGTACATGCCAGAGGTGGCAGCGTTTGACACTTGGCCTAAGACTTGAAGACATAAACATACTTGCCTCACATGATTGGTTCATTGTGCTGGGGTAAGAATGTCCCCCACCACTGCCTCTCTGTCACCACTGTTCCTATCATCAATGCATTGTGGTGGGATTGTCTGATGAGGGGAGTCTGTCCTGCATGCATGTAAATTAGCACCTTGAGCAATCAGTCTTAAGCTTGAATCCAGTACTTCTGTCCAGAAATGCACCATGATTTTTTATAACTCCATAAAACATGCATTAAATCTTACTTAATTCTATTTTAGCTCCAAGACAATGCATAGAACCACAGTACTGTAGAGCTGCATGTTTTGGAACCATTTTCTTTTACTAATCCTGTGTGGAATTAAGTAGCATTTTAATATTGTCTTTCAGGTTCACATCAAGAAGCATTTCTGGAATGTTTTCTAATGCCCATGTCCATTCTACTTCGATGATTGTTAACCCAAAATTTGCTCAAATCCCATTCCATTTCCTTTTATATGAAGGGTGAAGAGATTCTTTTGCATACATTGAGAGTGTTATTACTTTGCTTTATCATTTCGCTTGAATGCTGCTTCCTGGTGTTACAACAGCACCGTTGCAAGGTTTCTTCGTAAGGGCCAAGCAGAATCCATATCCTCTGATGCCTGTTTGCACTTTTCACATTTCCCTGTTTCCTAAACAGAAGCCTGGTGACCTATCTCATAATGATCATTTGCATTCTGTGAAAGAAGATGAACGATTCCAGCCGTATCTGTTGGAATGTTGACCTTCTCATTGGTAAAGACTTTCAACCCTGCCATTCAGACACAGACAACTGCTCCTACTTCATGAAATCAAATTTTTAAAGTTCGCAAGCAAATCACCACATGTTTTGAGTCATCTCAGTATCTGTTTTTAAGTGTAAAATGAAAACTGTATTTACTGGAAATGTCTGCTCAGACTTGTCATGACACATGCCAGATCCCTGGCCTACAGATTACTTTATGAGATTAGAAGATGCTAGTGATGCAAATCAGTTTCTAGAGAAATGAAAGAAACGGAATAGGAAACGTATCTCTGGCATAGTATGTCCAAAGGAAACAAATTAACACAGCTGATGCACCTCATAGAAAAAGCAGGCCACGACCCCCCACCATTGACTTGATAACACGATTTTAAACCATTGGCTGATAATTGAACTGCTATCAAATTTTGGACTGCAAGCCCTAATATGACTAAAATTTTTGTAAGCTTGCAACTAAAGTGTCAACTGATGAAGGATCTTGCCTTTTCGGTGGTGGTAGAATGATTCTTCCATTGCTATTTGCAAAAATCTGAAACCTATTGAAAAGAAGGGAACTAACTCAACCACTTTTTTTCTTTCAAAATGGATGACTTAGGGTCCAATTTGTACATTGCTTTTATGAAGTGTGCAGATGTTGGTGCAAACATTATACAAGGAATCATTCCAACTAACATTCCACCCAGTCCTGCTTAGTAACAGCACAAAGTGAGTTGAGGCAGTGTCTGACGAACAATATTTGTGATTATTCCAAAGTCTTGATAGGAAACTCATACCACCATGTGCATGGCACATGCACACACAGAGTTTTTAAATAGGCCGTTGATCAGTTAGTAATATAGTTAAAGTTCAATTGGTTGTAGACTAGCTGGGAATCTGAAGCAAAATGACTATGTAAAAATGCCATTGGTTCAGAAGCAAATGAACTGTCCTTAAATGCAGTGCAGGAACGTATTTATGTGACATTAAAAGGAACCCCGAACAGAGAAAACTTTGACAACTATAGTCCTTACATTGTTTCCATATGCCTGAAAAAGTGTGAGTTCTAGCAAAAGAATTGATTTGTAAAATTTATTGGTTTGCTTTATTTGACAAGCTCTCAGACCATCGTTTGCTAATATGGAGCACAATTTTTCCTTTCTGTAATCCCATGCTGCATGCCACCAGAGACACAAGCAGCTATTTTATAAATCATTCAGGTGTCCATGCAAAATCTAGTAAATCCATGGTATATGAAACAGCAGCCAGAAAACATCAAGGCCCTTGTGTAACATCAGCCTGTTCTCCCATTCTATTCTGCTCATGGCTCAATAATGTTATTGTGTCTTTGAGTATATTGTTACTGGCCACCCCAATCTCTGCCAAGAGGCGCCCGAAATCCCAGGAATCTTGGCACTTAGCCAGGATTTGTATTCCTTTGGAACAAATAGCTATACATAATGCAATGGGTTAAGTTACAGCTAATATCTCTGTCCTGAAATGCTACTGCGAGAAGTGAGCTACAGGGAACCAGGCAGAGGGCCTTCTCGGAAGTGGCACCCACACTGATGTCAAGGAAATAAACAACTATCTGACTTTTAGAAGACAACTGAAGGCAGCCCTGTTTAGGGAAGTTTTTAATGTTTGATGTTGTTGCTTTTTATTGTTGTTATTGGTGTTCTGTTGGAGCTGCCCAGAGTGGCTGGGGAACCCAGCCAGATGGGTGGGGTATAATAAAAAAATAAAAAAATAAATGAGCTAGCTGTTAAAAGTTATGATGTGTTACTAGGGTAGCTGCCTAAGAGTTGCCATAAAAAAAGAAATGTGTCCCCTAAAAATTATGCAAAACCTCTGCAAATTTAGAATTTCTGTTATTTGCATAGAAATTCAGGACATCTCACCACACTCATCTCACTTACATGTCACCACACTGAAGTGGACTGGCTTGGTGGCCTGTGTGTCACTACTCAAGTCCAGGTATTACCTGTTGATGAACAAGTTTGACACCCCTGCTGTCCCCTAATTTTTTGGTCTTTAAACTGGACTTGCAATGGAGAGTCCTTCAAATAGATGACTATCAAGTAGAATAAATGACCCTCCCACCTCTTGCTTTACATGTTGCTGTAATAAATAAGGAATGTTCATAAGGCAAGTCACTTCTGGAATGATGTGCAGTTACAGTCTTCCCATTCCTTTGTTTATGCAGGTGTCAAGAACCTTTGGCTTGCCAGATGTTGCTGAGCTACAACTGCCACCATCCAAGGCCACTGGTCATGCTTGCTGGGGCTGATGGGAATTTTTGTTCAGCATCATCTAGGAGGCCAAAGGTTCCCTACACCAGTGTTATTGTTCCAGAGCTCAGGTGAAAGCCTTACTCCATTGGTTTTCTTACTTCTGCTTCATTGACTTCAATAAACCAGAACATTCTCATTTGACATGGTGATTATCATTCAATAGCATGGCACGTCATTTATTGCAAGATGGTTAAGGAAGAAGAAGGTCACTACAGGGAAATCTTGAACCGTGCATTAACTCCAGGAAATAACTGAAGCTAGTGAGTAAAAGCATAGTTCATGGATGTCCTTAGTGCTGAATTGTGCTGCCCTCAACAGTACTCTTGTAGCTCCATCCCTGGATGGACTGGGCCATAGTTCTGGGGGGAAAGAGGCATGTATCAAAAAGTTCACAAACAAAAGGAGTGCTTTGGGCAAGTACAGTGGAGCAATCATCATAAGCCTTCCTTCCTCACTTGCTATTGTTCCTTTCTTTTATGCTGTTTTGTGTGTGACATCTCAGGTATTAGAGAAATTTCCCTGACAGGGACTCAGAGGACTTAGAGCAAGAAAGTCTTCACCTGCTGCTGGAAGGATGAGAAAGAGGGAGTCAGTCTAACTTCTCTAGGGAAGGAGCTCCAAAGTCTGGGAGCAGCCACCAAAAAGGCCCTCTCCCACACCCTACCAAGTGTGCCTGAGGGTGGTGGGAACAAGAGAAGGGCCTCCTCCAAAGATCTTAAACCCTGGGCAGGTTCATATGAGGGAACATGGTCTTTCAGTTAGCTTGGACCTAGCAAAAGAACATAAGTAGAGTGGCCAAGCAGATTCCTTTGGGAAGGCCACAAGCAGGAAATGAGGGCCACAGCCCTCTCCCACAGCAGGCATGCTGCCTCTGATTCTGGAAGTAGTATATAGTTAGAGTAGTATATAAATCAAAGTGAGAGTCCTCACAGAACATCCCAATATTTTCCACAGTTTCATTCTTTCAATTAATCCATAAGCATTATAAAGTTCTTGTTGAGTCCCTCTTGCAGTCCATTAATAATTGCAATCCATTAATAATTACAATCCATTAGTAGCTAATTTCTTCTTCTTCTTCTTCTTCTTCTTCTTCTTCTTCTTCTTCTTCTTCTTCTTCTTCTTCTTCTTCTTCTTCTGTGAAGAGCTGCCAAATCATAAAACAGCATAGTGAATATATAAAGAGATACCAAGGCTTCTTTCCACCACATACCAATCCAATTACGATGAAAATCTTCTCCAGATCAAGACCTTGGCACTCAGTGGCTGATTCATTTAGCAGGTTAACTTGTCTCCTTCTTCCAGAACATGCCTGTTTCTTGAGTCCGAATTCTGACATATCTTAAAAAATAGAAGAATCTCCACTCACAGTGACCGCGTTGGAGAGTTTCTGATGTGTGCAGATACTATGCACTCCCTGTCCCCTCCCCCCTGCATTCTGTAGGAGCGGGAGGCAGGTATCGGACCATCTGCAAGTGAAAGCTCTCCCCCCTGAGTGGGGGGGGGCTTAGAAGGATAATTCACTTAAATTATCCTTAATTGGCTGCATGCCTGGGGTCCGCTATCATGGGAACCGCTCTTCACCATGGTGGCAAAAACTGGAAGCCCTATTGTGGAGGTTTTAACTGTCTAGTGTGTTAAGAAATATTTCCCAAATTTTCCAATATTCAGCTTCATTGGGAGGTCCCAGGTTCTAGTATTATGAAAGAAGAAGGGTGAAAGCATTGCTTTCTGTGCACGTGCTCCACACTATCAATGATTTTACATACATCTTTCATTGCACTCTTACTAAAAGAGTACAGTGGTACCTTGGGTTACAGATGCTTCAGGTTACAGACACTTCAGGTTACAGACTCCGCTAACCCAGAAATAATACCTCGGGTTAAGAACTTTGCTTCAGGATGAGAAGAGAAATCGTGCGGTGGTGGCGGGGCAGCAGTGGGAGGCCCATTAGCTGAATGAATGAATGTACTTTATTTGGTCAAAGACCAGCATAGGCCCATTAGCTAAAGTAGTACCTCAGGTTAAGAATGATTTCAGGTTAAGAACGGACCTCCAGAACAAATTAAGTTCTTAACCTGAGGTACCACTGTACATTGTAACCTCCCCGGAATTACTCTGAATCTCATCCAGGTGCAAACCTGTCGCTTTTGGTCATTTCACAGGGAACACATCACACACACACACACACACACACACAATATTTATATCCTTCAACTCCTAATCCTTCATGTCATAAAGTGCATTTAAACATATTTACTAGGATCACAAGAAGAGATATAAATAGCTGCTGTCTTTCCTGCTAGAGTCTGGATATAACATTGATCTGCAGATTGATTTAAATGGCACTCTGAATGTAACAGGTGAAAAAAAAAAAGAGAGATTTGGAAACAACAGCTCTACAGGATGGGCGGAAGCTTGACGCAAATTCAACAACTCATTTATCACTGATGTAAGACCTTTCAAGGTTAATGACTTTGGCATGGATCACTCAAGTCTGGGCAGACAAATACATTTCAAGCCCAGGAAAGGAACAGCAAGAATCAGAAAACTACAGTACCAGAGTCAAAACAAAATAAAATAAAAAATTCATTCCAGTAGCACCTTAGAGACTAACTAAGTTTGTTCTTGGTATGAGCTTTCGTGTGCATGCACACTTCTTCAGATAACCCTCTGATAACTTTTCCCTCAACCAGTGTCCCAAAGTGAGATGCCTTAAAAGTAAATCCCATGGTTTTATTTACATTTCATTGCTGATTGGTGTTTTACTGGGTGCTGAGCCAAGGGGGTCGCCAGGAGGCATGAGGCTCTGACAGGGTCCTCGAGTCCTCCTTCCTCATTCCCAAAGCCTAGTTCGCACTTTCCCAGCTTTGAGAATGAGATGGGAGGGCTCTAGGACCCTGCCGGAGTCTCACACCGCCTTCCCAAAGCACTGTGCCTCCCTTAACTGCCTTTGGGAAGGCAGCAGGAGGGCTGTCGGGGAGGCATAAATTTTTGGCCTTTTTCAGGGCACTGTATTACCCAAGTCCATCACTGTTTAACTTGCCATGAAATTCTCCACCTTGAACCTTGCTTGACTTTGGTATGAGCCTGATACTGGCCTCATCTCAGGAAATACTTCACACCTTGGAAAAGTCTATTCAAACTCCTGAATGGATGCCTTCAAGCTAATGATGGTACAGGACTCAGGAGGCAGGCAAAGAGATGGCCACTTCAGTTAACTGCTCACTGTCACAAGTCGTTCACTCTTTTGTTAAGCAGAACACACACATAGAAACTAATGGGATGACCAAGTTTTAGCCATTTCTCACTGGGATGGTCAAGGTGAGAAAGGGGCAGGACACTGTTCATTTTAAATCCTCTCCCTTCCCTACTAGAAAGAATGCTATTTTTAAAACCCCAGATTGCGTGTCGAGACCCCAAAGCCGCCCCCCAGGGGATGAAATAAAAACACCAGGACACAAGATATAAGGTTAATGTTATTGGGCAAAATTTGGCCACAACTTTATTGGTTCCAGAATGTGAGCGGTATTGGCTTAGGCATTGAGTGGACCTGA
This sequence comes from Lacerta agilis, assembly GCF_009819535.1. Lineage (NCBI taxonomy): Eukaryota > Metazoa > Chordata > Lepidosauria > Squamata > Lacertidae > Lacerta > Lacerta agilis. The sequence continues at coordinate 64,182,602 of NC_046314.1, forward strand.
CTATATCTGACTCCTGGCCGCAGAGCAGGGAGTCCAGTAAGGGTAAACCACTGATAGGAGGAGCTCTGTCGATTCAGACCAACTCGAGTTTCCCCTGGGTTCCCAATGGGGTCATGGCATGGCCCTAGCCCCGCCCCGGACTTCGGACAAGATCCACACCCCCGGATTCCTTTAACGAAATACCCTTAAGCTTGGAGGGGCAGGCGATGGCCAGGCCTCCCCTCCCCCATCATTAGGTCACCCAATGCCTAACCGCCACAAGAGTCCCAAAAGGGGCTCGCCGCCACATACCCTCACAACTGCAACCAATACTTCAAGCCTTCTGCTATATCAGCCAACCAGATGTCATTTCCCCAATCAGAGAGGTGAACCCCATCGTTTCGAAACAAAGCCATCTTGCTGTAAAGTATATTGGGATGCGTTATCACTTGGCCACCAAACATGTGCACCTTCTGTGCCACTGAGCGATTCAGGTGTTTTCGAGCGTGGTCCGTTGCAGCTGGGTTAGCCCCCAGCCGGCTGATTGGCCGGCTGCTTGCTGACATGGCTGGGGACTCCTCTGAGTAGCGAGGGACAAAGTCCCCCACCCCTCCGGAAGTGGGGAGGGCGGCTTCGCGGCCCCACCGCAACTCCTCCCCACGCGGAAGTGGAGCAGATTTCCCAGTAGGTGGTCGACTCTGCTAATAGGCAGCTATCTCTTCCAGCCCCAACAGGACAGAACTTAAACAGTGCTCCCCAAGACTCAGCACACTTCTGCCTCACTTTAAGAACAGGTATACTTTCCTTCCTCCCCCCCCTTCCACATCTAGTTAGGGTTTATCGCAAAACTGTCATGTCTACATTTCTGTAGGGAATCCATCACTCTTCAGATGCTGCAGGAGTTGCTGCCTGCTTAAATTGTAATTTTTACAATTGAAATAGTCACTTTTATTTCATGTAATCATAGAACCATAGAATTTTAATGTTGGAAGGGATCTTCAGGATCATCTAGTCCAACTCCCTACAATGCAGGAATATGCAGCTGTCCCGTACGGGGATCAAACCTGCAACCATGGTGTTATGAGCACCGTGTTTTAACCAACTGAGCTATCCAGGCTCAACCAAGCTTTCTTTATTCCTCTGTGTGAGAGCTTCTTTGGGACGTAGGGTTAACAGTAAAACACATACTCATAAACAAGTGTGCATTATAACTTCAGCAAAAGATCCTAAACGTCTCAGCAGTATGTATATATACATACACGAGTGCTGGCTATGCACATGTGAGTCCAGGTACACTCTTGTAACAGGACCATGGGCTGCAAATCAAGGGTTAGTTTCAGGAATCAGTGTTTCCTCCCTTTTTAATTTCTTCATCTAAAGCTGTTACACTACACTTCTATTCACTCTCCTCCCACTCCCTTCTATTCTCCCAATAACCCTGTAAAGTTTGTTGGGTTGAGAATGAGGGACTGAGCCAAGGTCACATAGCCAGCTTTATGACTGAGTGGGTTTTCCTGTTGCATGTACAGTGAGGCAAACTATTAGTGCTTCTAGATAGGGGTTTATTTAATATTGCAGGTGAGTATTCGGACACCTCAAACGGGTTAAAAAAAAATCTTAAATATATATTAGATTTTCCTGTGAAGGATAAATCCAGATTAAATGGGGAAGTGGGAATATAAGGTGCTGGCATTTTGATGCAGACAACACCATGTGGATGATTTAAAAAAAACCGCTTGCATGAATGAGCAGCAAGCATCTCAGCACAGGGTTTTCAAGCACGCTATATTTAATTCAAAACATGTTTCCTTCATAAACTGTGGTCTGATGTGCTTATGAAAGGATTTGTTTTGTATTGGTGCTGATGTTAGTAGGGCAAGGCAAAAAATTGTTTCAGATAAGGGGAGGGAGTAGTCAGCTGATAAATATCACCTTGTGATAAATAGGATTTCACAGGGGAACAGGAATATAGCATCTTGCCAGAGATTTGAGAAAATGAATCAAGATTCTTCCGCATTTAAACTAGAAATGTTTTAATGGCCATCAACCCTAATAAAATGTGTTATGGGAATAGAATAGAATAGAATAGAATTTTATTTACGGCCATAGGCCCATACAAGTAAAGAAACACATAGATAACAACTTGTGCAAGTGGGAACAACAGCCGCTAAAACACCACAGTAACAATAAAATACAATAAAATAGAATGCCATACTAAGCCTTAGCTAGCTTGTAGTGCTCCTTGGCGTCGCTTTTGGGTAAGGACAGCGACCAGGAACCTTGCCACTTGTGTTATGGGAAGCCAAAATTAGATTAGGAAGTTATTTCTTTTCACCGCAAGGTGGTGCTCTCATGCCATGTTGAACCACCATGTTCTCAAGCCATAAAACTCTGAACTCCGTTTTGTGGTTGTTATAGGAGGCCTGTGACTTTTCTCAGAATAAAGAAGTGAATTGTATGGTGTCTACATAAAGCAGAACATGTGACTATCACTTTTAAATATATGTTCCCTGAGCCACCTCCAAATACCCCGAGCTATTCAGATTGATGCTCTCTTACAACCTTTCCTTCTCTTTGCTGTTTCATGTCTTCTTTCCCAGTGAGCAGGCAGGAAGTGCAGATTTACTAAGAAGAATCTAGTTATTTTTCCTTATATTTATTCTAAAACAGGCAAGCAAGCAAGCAAGCAAGCAAGCAAGCAAGCAAACAAACAAACAAACAAACAAACAAACAAACAAACAAACAAAGTACTCTGCATTCAAGCCCATTCCAGACACTTGGATGTTTCTTACTAAAACGAATGGGAGGTACCTGGAAGGTTAAGCTGAACTTTCATACTGATGTACACACAATGTTTAGATGTTTGCCACCACTCAACAGAAAGAGTCTCTTTATCTACCAGCGGATGTCACGCTAGATCATTCCCATTCAGAGCAGTGTGAACCAACCAAAGGATCAGATACCCCCCAAAATCAGCTGCTTGGCACACAGAATCCTACAAGAGTTGATCCTTCCATGCCCTGTTTGCAGCCTTCTAGGCCACTGTGGGAAACGGCATGCCAGATTGGATGTTTTGAGCCAGCAGGCCTCATCTCATGTCCTCACAAGAACTGCAGAAGAGCACTGCTTTGCTCTTACACTGTTTCCATTCACTTCAATAGGTGGCAGAACTTTGGAGCTGCAAAAGGTGCAGAATTCAGTGGGCAAAGATGGGTCTGAACACCTAATGGGACACCTGACATCACTGCGTTGGCTACCAGTTAGTTTCCAGGCCCAGTTCGAAGTGCTGGTTTTGACCGGCAAAGCCTTTTGTCGGCCTGCTTCTCCCCACACACCCGCCAAGTGTCTAGGAAAAAATGGGACAGCCTGCTTTTTCGCACAAGGTAACAGTGGCCATTGTCAGTGCTGCAATCTCACACGCTCTTGCCCCCTGCTCTTGCCCCCCAAAAAACATTTTCCCCAGGGTCGCAATCTTGTGTGATGCCCCCAAACACCCCCCCAAAAAAGAGCTCTTGGGAGAGTGAGTTTGTGGCATGGATCACATGACTCACTCAAGAGTGCATCCCAGAAGACGCGCACTTTGGTTTTTTATCTGAAAAAGTTGGATGATATGGCAAGAGCCAACCGGGACCCTGAACTCTTCATCCAAGGCCCTGTGTGTCCCCACTGAGAGAGGTGCAGAGGGAGGAGACACAAGTACGGGCCTTCTCAGTGGTGGCTCCTCATTTATGGAATGCTCTCCCCAGGGAGGCTTACCTGGAACCATCACCATCTATTTTTAGACACCAGGCAAAAACACCCAAACTTTAATTGTGTGCTTATTTTTAATGGGGTTGGGTTGCTTCTGCTCTTTTATATATAGTAATGGTGCATTTTGGATTGTTTTTATGCTTGTTTTTAATATTCATTTTTGTAAGTTGCTTTGAGTTTAGCTTTCTATAAAAAAGAGAGAGAGAGACTAGTGTTTATAATAAATAACAGAACTTTGCTATGGACTATGTACTTTGTGTGAGCCCTCCTATTTCAGCACCCTTTCCTATCCTCCTGCTCACTTTCAATATCCTACTTGCAAAGTCAAATATTAGGAAACTTAATGAAGAACTGGGTGACCACAAGAAACCGATGGTTTGTCCTGCCATTTCAGGGCATGACTGTTTAACAGCCAGTTATAGAGGAAGAAGGGGGAACAAATTCCTGGAATCAGTCCTTTGCAGGAACTCTGGTTTAAGTCACTGCTGTCATCCCAGAAAACAAATCCAGACAATTTCTTTTTGGGTTTAATTCATTTAATTTTGATGTAAGTGAATTAGAAAATGTGATTAAGGAGTACTGAATATTCACCATCAGGTTTGCCTAAACTCGCAAATACATGAAACAGGGGAGAGATGGGAAGTTTATTAGAAGGAAGAGGAAATGGTAATACCTTCCACATTTATTGGGTTTGGGGGCTATGAGTCTTATATGATTTACTTTTGAGCAAGTCATCTTAAATTTCAGTGGCATTTGCTCATGAGCAGATGGGTTATGATTTGGAAATCTCTGGATAAAGATCAGAAGAAATTAGCTTTGTTTAAGGGTGAGAAGAAACAGCTCCATTCAGTTAAACATTGTTTCTATTAATGCTTAAATGTTCCATGGAACCAATAGAACTTTAATTTTGGCTGGATCATGCCTCACACACAATCCACAACCAACCAAGTGATGGGTGCTTGCTGCATTCTTTCCACTTTCTGCCCTTTGGATGGGTGTTACATAAGAAACATTAAAAGCCTGCAGACAAACTCTTAGGATTATCCAACCCTTGGCACAGCCTGAAACCTACAAAACAGCTAACAGAGCCTCATTTCAATGTCTTCTACCTCCTCCCACATTCGATCCTTTCATTGTATACCATCTAGCCCGATTAAAATTACTGGGAAGTTTAACCTGCAAATAGTGATATTTTGGTTGGCCTAATAAAGTTATTGCCCTAATATGAATTTTGGATTATTTTCTACACGCCAACATGGCTATCTTTAGTTTTTGAAACTTTATGCTATTTATATACCTCTCATGGTCACTACTGAGCCTCAGATTCAGAGCAGGGGTGGGGGACATCGGAGGACAAGGACTCAGATGGAGAGATGAGACTCTGCAGCCAAGCCCACTTTGCTAACATCCCCTCTAGATGCACCTAATCTTGGACTCTTGAACCTTGGTTGTTTCTCTTGGACTGGAATTATTGTTACTACTCCTCTGCCTTGTTAAAGCACCTGGTCTGGTATTTGCTATTTCCTAGCCACTTGGTCTGTGCGATTGTTGTTGTTGTTCAGTCGTTCAGTCGTGTCCGACTCTTCGTGACCCCATGGACCAGAGCACGCCAGGCAACCCTATCCTCCACTGCCTCCCGCGGTTTGGCCAAACTCATGCCAGTCGCTTCGAGAACACTGTCCAACCATCTCATCCTCTGTCGTCCCCTTCTCCTTGTGCCCTCCATCTTTCCCAACATCAGGGTCTTTTCTAGGGAGTCTTCTCTTCTCATGAGGTGGCCAAAATACTGGAGCCTCAACTTCAGGATCTGTCCTTCCAGTGAGCACTCAGGGATGATTTCTTTAAGGATGGATATTAGACTGCTATAATGAAAGTTTGTAAATAATAATAATTTTTTTTAAAGGCACATGTCTGCAGCTGTTTAAAAATGTCTGGATTGCCAAGGCACACAAAGTGCTTCAGAAGTCTTTGCTTTGACTTCGTCCCACCATCGAACTTTGCCTTGCAGGAACCCTCCAATGCACCCCGCCTCTCTATTTGGGATTAGTACAAATCTTTGTACAAAGTATTATTTGCGGAAGAAATCTGTTGCCTATGCTTAATGCATAAATCATGTGTAAGCCTACAAAATGTGGTGGAAATATAAAGACAGGGAATGCAGCAGGAGTGGTCAATGCGGCAGTTTGGGGTTCCTGAGGCATCCACCTGACAGTGGCATCGCTGCCGCTTACCTAGACTGTGGGGGAGGGTGACCCTGGCAAGGTTGGGGCTGCACAGGTGCTCCTGCTGGTGTGCCTTCAGAGCCCCAACCTTGCTGCTCATGGGTTGGAAACTTCAATCCCCTGCCCCACTGCACTGACGGCTCCTGGAATGTACATATCAGTTTTGGCCCTTGAATACTTTGCCCGCATATCTCCTAATTCTGCATTTTCATTAGGAATAATGCCAACAGGAATCAAAAAAGAACTCAGACCTCTCTTTATGTACACAACTGTAGCTGCCAGGATTTTGATTGCAAGAAATTGGAAGAATGATAAATTACCTAATATTAATGAATGGCAAGTCTTATTGATAGAATATTCAAAGATCGCTATGATGACAGGGAGAATTAGAGGTTATTCTAATCAAAAAATTCAGAAAGAATTGAAAATATTTAAAGATTACTTGGAACAACATTACAATTCTAAACATCTCATGGCAGATATAGATTGATCCTTGCAAGATAAGAAATATAATGTTTCCATTTATAATATTTGAAGAAAATGAAGAAGCAATTAACAAACTTGAATCTGTGTGTGGAGATAATGGAAAAAATGATATAATGAGTACAAGTGGAAGTCAACATTATTTTTATTTCTATTTTTTATTTCTCCTTTTATCTTTTATCTTTTTCTTTTTTCTCTCTCTCCTTTTTTCTTTTTTTCTTTCTTTGTCTTCTTTTTTTCTCTTTGTGTATTTTTATACATAAAGAACCAGTTAAGAAGGAACTGAGGAGAAGAAATTATGATAAATTTTGAATATGAAGAAGAGGCAATGTATAATTGTATAAGCGATCAAGTATTAAGTATTGCCAAAGCGTCCAATTATAGATCCTTTCTTTCTTTCTTTTTGCTTTTTCTATATATTTGTGTATGTGTGTAAAGAGCATTAACAGTTTTGCTTTGTTACTGGTGTTATTGTTATTAATAAATTCTAAATAAAGTCCAAAAAAATTCTGCATTTTCAAGTAACGTAAGATCTGTGTGTCACAGCTCAATAAACGCTTCAATCTAAAATTGGGTTATTGTTTTAATTTTAATTTTATATACTGTGATCTTTTTATGTGAACCCCCCTGAGACTTCTGGATATAGGGAGGTATATAAATTCAACAACAACAACAACAACAACAACAACAACAACAACAAGCCAAATGTTATTGGACTCCAACTCCCATTAGTGTAAGCAGTCAAGAAAGATGGATTTTAGGCACTACAGGATGAAAGCCATTCCCTCTGATCCCATAGTCCTGATCCTTAAACTGTTGTTTATCATCACCTATTTACTATTTTCCCATTTCAAGACCACCCATCAACTGAAGTCCTCTGGATGGTTTACCAAACACAATGAAATATGCAAATGCAATGTGCATAAAACTGAGAGCCTGCCTTAAACCTCTTCCAAAAACAACATATAAAGTGGCCAACATAAAATGAACATATTGATATGAAATTATATACATAATATTATAAAATGAGAATATGCATACTGAGAGAAGTAAAATGAAAACAACAGTTCCACCAAAGTAATGAAAGCAAACTTGGGGGTGAGTCTACAACTGTCTTCTAAAATTTGCTATCACAGAAACTCTTTCTTTTGCAGTGCAAATGGTGATCAACTTGGAAGGCATAAATCTAGCTGTAGGAAATGTTAAAAATTTATGGGTGGGGACCATAGATGCCAACTCCCTGGGGCCTTGGGTGCCTGAGCACCCCCAAATTCCCCATGAAAGGGCTAGACATCCACAAATTTTGATGCCAGGGCCATGCATGCTGCATGGCACCCACAGCTCAGGCACTCACAGTCGTGGGGTCAAGTTGGCACTCCTGGTGGGGACAAACCTCTAAAACAGATAGCCTGTTCTCTACATGCCTGCTGGGAAATTGTCCTGCTCAACATATATCTTTCAATTATACCTATATTTCATATGTTACAAGCCTTGGAAGAGGATCTGAGGTGTGGCTCTGTTGAGCCTTCATTCAGATGAAGTAACATTTTTTGAGTCCAAGGCTGGGAGCTTCATTGAAACCTAATAGGTCTGTCTGGGGGGAATTTTTCACTTTGCAAGTCGTTTCTCTTTTTTCAGCACCAAGAATTGGCCTCATGCTCTATGTGTCTTTCCCTTTACAATAAATAATGTTTAACCAGCTAATTCTGGGGAATCAGTGATACAAACAAACTAGAGAGTTAAATGTCAGCCATTATTTGGTTTAGTTTATGGGTACAAGTTTTGACTAATGCTTTATTAGCTGGGATTGCTGGAGTGGGCAAACACGTTGGGTAAAATGAGAAAGAGAGAGAGAGAGAGAGAGAGAGAGAGAGAGCGCAGTGGGTGGCAAGTAGTCCTTTTTTGAAAAGAAAGGATATCTGGCAGAGTGAAGAAACAGGAATATATGAAAAGTAAAATATTAAAAAGGAACGTCCTAGGTATTATCTGCTCCAGTGTAGAAATGTTGGAAATTCTACTAAGCAAAGCACTCAGGTTTGCACTCTGTGCAATATGAAAATAAATTTAGTATACTTGGATTTAGCCTCATGTCAATATGTTAAAATCAACTAAAACATATACACTACTGAAACCTGGTTGTTCTTTGATCTGAGAATTTAGAAGTCAAAGACATAGTCGTATGTCTTGAAATTGATATCAGGATCTTCTGATATTTCTTGCTCATCTTCCAAAGACATGTCAGGGAGCTCTGGCTTGGCAATTTCCCTTAAATTAAAAGAATTGGGGAGAGAAGAGACCCACTATGGGTAACTATGACTTAATGCTATGGGTTTCTGTTTCATAAGCCCCATCTTCCTGAAAGCAGGATTTGTGTCTTAAAAGCTGCATTATTTGCCCAGTCCAGTGTTACTCATGTTAAGTCATTCATCAATATAGCAATAAATCAATTTAAACAGGGAGGAGGCGGGGGGGGCTTCCCATGAATTAAATATGAACTTCCTTTGTCTCACAGCATCCTGGACAAAACAATCACAGACATTTCCATTCATCCCCTTGGGAGTGTGACGTCTCCAACGTAACGTGATTGCTCTTTTTGAAGCGGAAAAGTGGTCCTGTGTATATAAACCCTATAAGATGAGGCTGCTTGAAAGGCTGCACAGAGTGCACTGAAGGGGGAGAGAGGCATTCGCCCAGGAAGGAGAGCTGCTGAAACTTCAGACCGGCAGTTAGAGGGAGCAGAAACTGACAGGCACTTTCCTTGGCACATTCCTGCTCAGTACCTGAGGAAGAAACTTGTGGAACGGCCAAGGAGCTGCACGGGGAATTCAGCACTTCGGAAAGCTCCTGGTGTCACCTGCCTTTGAGGTTCCTCTTCCGGCTTTGTAAGTAAAAGTTTTAGGAGTTTCCCTTTGTGGTGCTGGTAGATTTCAGTTCAGAGGAACACCAGACTAATGTTTGTTTGTGGCAAAAGAAATATGGCTAAAAAGTTTTTATGCACAGACTGGAAACAAATCTGATCAAGAGATATTTCTTCTTTTGATGCCTTTACTGATTAATCTCCCAGATAACTGGAGTTGCTTCCTTTGGCCTCAGGAAAAATAATCAGTATTTCAGATCCGCTCCGGCTTTTGATCTTACTTCCGGCTGTTATGCTTATGGGAGTCCCTGCTCACTACTCTTTTTTATTTTATTATCATAATTTTGTTTCTCTTTCTGCTTCTCCTTCTCCCATATCCAGATTTCTAGAGTATGAATTGTGTTGCACATGACCTTTCCTCTGAAATTGTCCACTTCAATTTCGCTGGCATTTCACATGGATTTTATTCTTAGCAACATTATTGGTATCTGATGGAGGGAATGCGGCTCCCCCTGCCACGGGGGGGGGGGGGCTTTTGTGTGCAGTTGCTACTGTAAAACAATGAAAAGAGATGCCTTTGCATCAGAATGAATGAATTATTGTTACAGCCATGTGAAATCCCTTTCCACCTCATTAATGCCTTGTATCTAGTTCCAAAGCCCTTAAAGTGGAAGTTCTGGACCTGTTCCCAGTGAATTTCAACGGTATCGCAGAGTAACTGCTACTGGGTGGCAAACAGCATTTATTTACTATCATGATTCAAAGCTGTAAAGAGGAGCTGCACTTTTTGTCTTCAGCTGCGGTCCTGCGCACAGTTATTTGGCAGTGACTCTGATTGAACAAAACATTTACCAGAAAAAAGGAGAGGCAGAGCAGACTATTGTCACATCTCTAGGTCTCCAGGGAGATCAGATGAGACCCCAATATACTATTAACAATATGATTTCTTCTGTCAGTCTGTGTACCTATCTCCTTCTCTCTCTGCCGGCTTGCATGTCAACCCCCTGACTTTTTTTTTTAAGTTAAGCTTCGCGTAAAGCTTCTAGGTAACTTATACTGTGTATCTCACCAAAAGAAGCACTTGTAATGCATGAAGAAGTTGATCTGTCAGGGCAGCAAAGAATCAAAGAACTGTAGAGCTAGATGTGACCAAAAGGGTCATCTAGTCCAACCCCCTGCAACAAATAGTTGTTGTGATTCATCTTCACATTCATACCAGAATCACCCATGCCTTTGCTACCAACTGCACAACATTACTTATCTCACAAGGAATTTGTCATAAGAAACTTGTTTGCCTCTGTCAACCTTCTTGCTCAAGGATAATGCCTTAACACCAGGAATCCAAATGATTTTGCCCAATTAATGTTTTAAATTAATATTATTTTTTAATATTTTGAAATGTGCCCTATAGTGGTCTTCCTTTACCTATTCAGAATTATCAATTTCATGTTTTTTAGACTACCCTATGCCATGTCTTTTTGTTTATGCAAAATTTGGGCATTGACAACAAGAGGTTAACATTTTTTAAAAATTATCTTTGTCCAGGCAGGTCCAAAGAGATGGAACATGGAAGTGGCCCCCAGCTTCTCCTCTCCTTTGCTCTCCTCTATGTTCTCTGCACTCAAGCACTCGCTTTACCTCCTCTGGGAACATACTCCGCTATGAGGTAAGGGTTGCTCCAGCTAAGCCTACCTGGAGAACAGCATGATTTGCAAATCCAACAGGAGATGCAGATGTCACAAAACTGTAACAAGAAAAAACAACCCTCCAGTTTGAAATGCCCTAATGCTGCCTACCTTGCAATGGCCAAGCTGAATGTGCTTAGGAAAATTTGCAAAATCGTTTTACTTGGACTAGCCAAAAGGGAACTGAGCACTAAAACAACAACAACAACAACTTAGCTTTGGGCATAGCTTGACTGGATATTTCATGTATGCTTTTACGCCTTTTGTTACTGACTCTTACTGTTTCATGCGTAAGAGGCTAGAAATAGCTAACTAGTTCAATATGAATGGACAGGAAGAAATGAGGACATATTTACTTGGCAGTAACTTTGATAGATGTTAGTCCAAAATGTTCATCAAATTATTCAGTTCGGTGCCCTTGAAAAATCACTGTGATTCCTTGCATGCAATGGAAGTGCATCTGCAACCTTGCAACACCTAGCATAAGAGTGAAAATACGATGGCTCTCTTTACCATTTGCTATATCTGCTTTACTTCCATTCCATCCTTTTATCACAACCTTCTCCAACATAGAGCTCTCCAGATGTTCTTGGATTACAGCTCCCATCCTCCCTGACCACTGGCCATGCCGGCTGGGGCTGATGGAGTCTGAAACATCTGGAAAGCCCCAGGTTAAGGAAGGTTGTTTTATCAGAATTTCAGCACTAGTTATTGCTGTGTTGAAATTGCTGTTGTAAGCTTGGTGTGATCTAGGATCCACGCCCAGAGTGGCTGGGGCAACCCAGTCAGATGGATAGGGTACAATGTATCATCATAATCATCACCATCCTCCTCCTCCTCAAGGGCCTGACTTTTAGCTTCCAAGGGTCCTCTCCTTATGAAAGGATGCAGGTACACACACACAGCAACGAGTGGGGACACAGAAAAACAGTCAGGGGTATTTGAAAGCAATCTGTCCCAGGGATAAAAGATAGCTGTTTAACAAGCATTTGACATAGACGTGGATATTCTTAAAACCACACATGTTTACTGCCCGGTTACATATTAAAACTCAGAGAAAAATGTTTAGTAAATAAAACCAAATGGCATGTTGTCTGAACACTATCTACATATTCCAGCCACAAGAGGAGAATCTTTAGAAACTAACTAGAAGATTCAGCCATTCCATCTTCGTTCAAAAGCACTCAAGAGTCCTATTCATACAATATAATAAACTCACCTATAAGTGAGGTGGGATCACACTGGCAGATCCAGCACCCCAACCTACATACTCTCAACTGAATATCTAACAGTACAACAGAGAGCCAAAATAAAACTTTGTTTTATAACAGACAACAAGACCCTGTGTGTATCAAGCAAAGTCCAACCTAAGCCTCCTGACTGCTCTTCTGCCAGGAAGCATCAAACCTCTAGCTTTAGTTCAGCTTCCATTACTACAAATATTTAATATGGACTATTATATGGAAGGAGAATATAAATCCAGATTGACACGTCCACAATTATTGGTTGCATTCATACTCTTAATGGCGGTTATCATGAGATGCTTGAGTATTAGCACTCAACAGTCTAGGTGCTAGCCTAGTTTAGCGGTCATTAGCAGTGAATGCCAGCCAACTAAATGTCCAGCTTCAGAAGCACTAATAGCTTGTTAATAGGGATAGAAGGGGCACGGCAAGATGAAAGGAGTTCTTGTTGAATTGTGCTTTTGAGGATGGCACTAGTCTGTCAGCAACAATTTGGGTCATTTGAAAGAGGATCCAGATATTCTTGTGTTTACCATTAGATCATGATTAGGACTGACAGAATGGAATTCCATTCAAAGAGACAGCCAGGTTGAAATGAAACATAGGTAATATTCATCAAGTGATTTTCTATCACAACTACCTTGGTATTTAGTCTGTGATAAGAGGAACATATTACTCAGGGGTGGGGAACCTGTTGCTCTCCTGCTGGTATTCAACTACAACTCCCATCATGCCTGACCTCTGCCTATGCTCACCTGGGCTGATAAAAATTGCAAGTCCAATAACTTAAGAAAGGCCATCGGTTTCTCATATATGACTTAAAATATTTTTCTCAACCCTGTTCTTGAAACATACATTTTATAGAACATAATTGTAAACTCAGATGTCAAATCAATGCAAAACCTTCATTACAAAGGACTTTATAGCATGTCTATGTATTAAACACATTGGAAAATTCAGAGCTGAAGCAGTTCTAGAATCAAACGGCTGGAGGAATCTTAAAATGGGCATAACAGATTATATGTTTGCTATAAGTAGCACTCAGTGTTGTCCATGGATCTTACCTCAAAAAGAATTTTATATCAAAGAATCCTTAGAAGAAGAAAAATGGCTTTTATCAAACCCTTTTCTGAGCAAATTTGGGAATGGTGATTGTTGAGAGCGAGGGAGGGTGAATGTGTCCAGATGGTGGTTGACTGAGGAATTTTGGTGGGGACTGAGTGGAATGGATCTTGATTTATCTGCTTTATATATGGTATTATTTAATTGTGGTGTTTAATTTCCTTTGTAAACTTCTTTATGTTCGATTCTGATAAAAAGTGGTATACAAATACTTGAAATGAAAAGATAGTAGCAGGAAGGAATATGGAACTAGTCATCTCAAGCCAGAGATGGTTGTCAGTTTCACAGAAAAAAGTTAGCAGATATTCAAACAACAATCTTTCTGATCTTAGGTTGTTGTTTTTTTACTTCCTGTATATATCTGATTGGGTCACATATTCAGTCCTGAACAGTTCAGTGTGATTACTCTGTGGTTAATAGTTGGCATGCTATGAATCACTTTGTCCAACCATTGTTTCTAAACATCTATTACAATTAAGTTGTTTTATTGATTTGTAATTTGAGATTATCATTCATTTGAGATTATCTATTGGCTACAGTTGTCAAATCAGCCCTGGGAAACCAAATGTTTGGCCAATTCCGACACAATTCAGTGATGTTTGAAGGTTATCCAAACTTTTCAGATAAATTATCCAAAGAGACTGCTGGCTGGGGGTTTGATTTTATGAAGAGAGCCAGTGTGGTGCAGTGGTTAAGAGTGGTCGACTCATAATCTGGTGAAGCGTGTTTTTGTCTCCACTCCTCCACATGCAGCTGCTGGGTGACCTTGGGCTAGTCACACTTCTTTGAAGTCTCTCAGCCCCACTCACCTCACAGAGTGTTTGTTGTGGGGGAGGAAGGGAAAGGAGAATGTTAGCTGCTTTGAGACTCCTTCAGGTCGTGAAAAGCGGGATATCAAATCCAAACTCTCTTCTTCTTCTTCTTCTTCTTCTTCTTCTTCTTCTTCTTCTTCTTCTTCTTCTTCTTCTTCTTCGAACAGCATCAGCAAACTGAGGAGGCTTCTCATTTACATTTGTGTATTCATACAAGGAAACATTCTTTTACTTACAGAAAGCCTTTGGGGGCTCTGAAAAATCCTTTGAAGAAATGGAGTTTCATCCTTAAATTGTATAAGATTGTTGGAGCTTGATAACAGGGTGGTCAAGTGAAATGGAGGACAGAGCTTTGACACTTTTAATAGTGTAGAAGAGGGAAATTTGGAACAGCTTATTATGCCAGCTACATGTGCTAGAATTCCCTCCTCTACACAACTGTTAATGGTGTAGGAATCTTGTCCTCTTTTTTACCTAGTCACCATACTTAAACCATGGCATTTGACTTTTGCATAGTGTTCTAATTTCCCTTGCCCTGCTCCCACCATCATGTTTGAGGTTTATCAATATAACACCACAGGGACTACCATATGCATTTATACAATCAGTTAAATTACAGACTGAAGCTGCAATGCTATAAACATGCACCTGGGAGTTGGTCCATTTGTGGTCAATAGGACTTACTTCTCAGCAGACATGAATAGGATTGCACTATAAAAATCTTTTCGCACTGAAACTCCCTTAGGTCATTTACTATGGTTGTGATCAACTGAAGTTAACTACTTTGAAGTCTCCTTCATTTGAATGGGAGAGCTTAGTGTACCTAAATCTCTCCCATTGGCAGGACCATGTTTTCTGTATTATCTTATCAGCACATAATGAAATCATTCTGCGTGTATAATTGTTCGTTGTGAAGTCTGTACTGAAATAATTGAAAGAGTAGGGACATCTGCATGATATGGACACAGTTTTAAAATATTTGCAGTTGTGACTAATATTCTTCATTGTCATAGTGAATGAGAATAATGATTTCATTTATGAATTGCTTACTAAAGGCATCTTATAGTAATAGTCAATCTTAACCTGGGAGGCGATTGTAAGAATTCTCTAGCATCTTCAAACATTGTTTTCTTTTCCTCTTCTCCATTAGATTAGGAAACAGAATGCCATTTGATGGGGCAAGTGAATCTGATCATTCTCAAGGTTCATTAAAATCTGAGGCTGACATTTTGCAAACTACACTACCTGAGAATGACAAGTTCTATTATGATGTGTACAGAGCTATGGATAGGTAAGGCATTAAAAAAAATCTAATAATTATTGCAAATCTGAATACTGAACTGTTTGTAATTTCACTGAAGCTTTATGACCATTCCTCTCTCCCTCTTTCATGGTCTTTAAGCTATGTTTGTATTACTAGAATTATGGGTTTGGAACTGAAAGGATCCACACATCTTTAGCTGCAGTAACTATATGGTTGTCTGTACATTAGCTGTAAATATGAAACTATATACTGTACAATCTTGAAAATGTAGGTCACAGCTTTTTACTGTAGGACTTTCAATTGCAGGAACACAAGACATGCCGATGGACTCTTCACAAGCGGCTACAGCAAACTTTTGGGTCAAATTTCGGCAAGAAAATATTTGGAATCGCTTATAGGAAAAAGAGTTGGGTTAGTAACTATTCCTCCTGTTTCCCAGATTCAGCTGGTTCCCCCTACATTCCTCTTAAATACCCGCATTCCACTATGTTTGAATTCAAACACTGATCATACGATCATCATGTGTTTGTATCGGGAGACAATGGAGGAGTGCAACTTTGGGGGTGAAGCTGAACTGCTGGAGAGTTACAGTGCCTGCTGTGGCTGTAGAGACTGATGTGGGAGAGACATGTTTTGTTGCATCTGGGGCAGATGACGGCATCTGGTTGTGCTGCTGCAGGTGCACCATGATGTTTCTTCTCTCTGCGCTCCTCCCAGCACTCATTTCTCCTCTGGTCACTGCTAGCAGGCCACCCTCAGTGTCTCCAGTGTTCTGAAAGTGAAATCTGAAAGCCAAGTTTTTAAACTTGGATATCCATAATTGGTACAAGCTTATCCATAACTGGTATAAGCAGTATACCAAATATGGTGGGAGGGATGTAGTCTTAGCTTTGCTTGCATAAAATCCCTGTTCAGTTCCTGATATCTCCTGTTGAAGAGTCAAATAATCATAGAGTTGTAGAGTTGGAAGGGATCCCAAGGGTCATCTAGTCTAATGCAGGAATCTCAGCTAAAGCATCCATGACAGATAGCAAAGAGACTGCTAGCTGGGAGAACTACCGACAGTCAAAAGTATAAAGGCAACTCCATTTCATATTATGCTGTATTTTATCCACCAAGCATTTGTCACTGCTTGTTTTGCTTGAAATCAATGAGAGATAAATGCTTATTTTGCACTGATTTCAGTGGGGTTTTCAAGCATGCTTAACAGTGCAGGACAGAACCCAAAAGTGTCTTTTCAGTATTTATTACAACCAGATTTGAATTCTTTTCAGAGTAAATTTGGTTTAGTCAACTAACTTTTACTCAGAGTAATCCATTATAATTAATGGCCATGGCTAACTTTGGCCCATTGATTTCAGTTGGTCTATTCTGAGCAAACATTAGATGAAAACAACTATATATGCAATTCTATATATGCCTGCTCAGAAGTAAAACCCATTGAGTTCAATGGGGCTTGCTCCCAGGTAAGTGCATATAGAATAGCAATCTTCTACAGACATTTTAAGACCGGTGAAGGGAACCTTTTGCCCTCTAAATATTAACCATGGGGCTGGTGGGATTTGTAGTTTGGCAAAGGTTCCCCACACCTGTGTTAAGAGCATGGTCAAGAAATGAGGTCATTGTATTAATGTAGAAAAAGAAAAGTGAGAATAGACTTTCCATCAGTTACTTAGCTTTCAAGAAATACAACCTGTGGGTTTTGAAATTCTTGCATTTTGATTGGCTCGTGTATTAATGTGCTAATTGCAAGTCTCTTTTATGTTCAAGAAATAACACTCCCCTTGATGAACAGACACCGCCAGTCAAACGCCATTCAGATGCTGTCTTTACTGACAACTACAGTCGCTTTCGAAAGCAGATGGCTGTGAAGAAATATTTGAACTCTGTTTTAACTGGGAAAAGAAGGTAGGAAGAAAGAGTGCACAAAAGACAGGTGGTTTTTTTTTTTTTAGAAGTCTCCAGCAGTGATGAGCTATTAACGCAATCTTCCTTTTAACATATAGAAAAGTGCAAGAGACATTGTATCACAGCGGCTTTCTTCTGAGGACAATTTATAACAAAAATAGCTTGAAAGAACAAAGATTGTGTACAGAAAGAAAGGGCATCACGATCCAGCCATATTTTTCCATGCTTTCTATAGAAGGCATGATTTAACTAAGAATGGGAGAACTAACCCACTTGTTCTCAAACAGCAATTACAGAATTATTAACTAAAATGTTCAGCATTATGCTTTGAAGTAAACTGATTTCTATAAAAGTGCTATACATTGTTTTGTATAATAAAGCTAGACAGGCTGAATCATTTTAATAAAGGCTAATGATGCAATAAAATGCAATAAAGGAGAAAGTTTCTAAGAAGAAGTAAATGAAACTAAATCTAAGCTTCTGCTCTGCCACAGTCAGGAAGAGCTAAACCCAGCCAGCCTTCGGGATGAAACGGAATTGCTTGACCCTGCCTTCTCCGAAAACTATGATGATGTCACTGTAGATGACCTTGAGCTCCTGAATCACCTCCCATTGGTAAGTCTGAACATCTTCCCAACCAGAGTAGCCATCTTACGTTTATTATGTGCATAGTTCATATGTGCCACCGGGGTTTTCCAGAAAATTGCTCTTAATGACATGACTCCCATATGACATTTCTGTGGGAATCACATCACAGGAAGATAATTGCATGGATTAAATATCGATGGTATCTGTGAAGTATTTCTAATGAAAATGAGTGGTTTGATAGTGTTAATTCACCTGGCTCACTTGGGTTTTCTCAGATTGTGTGTGCTAAGGCATGAAACCCAAAGTGACTTCTGTTTAATTAGGGTGAACAGTGCTGTGACTCTGAGGATAACTGCACAGGCATTTCTTGTAATTAAAACAAAAATAAGTCCACCCACACCTTTCCTCACACATTTCATGGCCTTCTGATTAGTTGAAATCTAAGTCGCTTCTGAATCTGACCATCTAGTTAGTGGGTAAGCATAAAAAGATTATAGGCCAGAAGTCTGGTTCGTATTCATATTAGTGACACTCACATTGTGGGTTGCTATTTACTAAGGCTGCAGTACTAACACCAGTTACCTGGGAGAAAGCCCCGTTGAATTCAAAGGAAGTTATTTCTGTTTAGACATGGGTAGGACTGCAGCCTAAGTGGGTCAAAAGAGGCACTGTGGGAAGGATGTTGACTTCTTATCAGTGAGTACCGAGGATAATATGGGTAGATGGCATGCAATCAGTGTCAAACATAAAATGATTTTTCACTTATTAGAGTTTGAATTTATTGAAGTGAAGTTTTTTTTTCTGAAGGAGTCCTGTGAAACATACCATAACTTGAGAGAAATTATGCATTTATTTAAACCATGCACCCCCACCCATCAACAGGAGTGGTCCATTTCAGGATGCCACTAAGTGTGCTCAGTCTCACTAGACTGTACTTTGGGATCCCCCCCTCTGTTTTTTGTTTAAAAAAATAACCCCCACCCCTTTGTCCTTCTGCATAACTCCAAGCATCCTGCTACTTCTCTCTTGTTTCTACTTTGGCTCCAATCCTATTGGGCATTCAACCATCTCGGTTGGCTATTAGAGGAAATGATGTGTCTTATCATTCTTATCTTATTTTGCCATTGAGATGCTTAAAGACAAGCCCCTATATTTCATTGCAGCTCCTATTTGGGCAGTTGAATGACATTATTGGCCATGCCACAAAGATGATTTCATTTACCATGACATTTTTCCAAGGAGGACTGCATTTGTACAAATTTATTGCTGTCTACTGGCTAACAGCCCAACAACAGGAGCCACTGTTGAACAACCAGGGATGGGAAAGCTGTGGCCCACCAGATGATGTCAGACTACAAACCCTTTCATCCCTGACCATTGGTGCGGGTGGGAGTTGGAATCAGCAACATCTGGAAGTGCCATAGGTTCCTCAGCATTGGAAGAGAGAGCCTTGCTCTGGCTCCAGTTCTTTCCTGAAAGCAAGTGCAACCATTAGTGATGCTGGCAGAGAATATGAGGCCCCTGGATTGAATAGCCCTGATAGAAATACTAGAAGTTTGGCCTTCTGTCCTTAACCAGGCAATAGACGAGCATCTTCAATACATTGCTTTCCAAGACTTAGCCCAAGCCCTTGCCCTGGCTTCACTTCCATCTCCAGATCATACAATCGACTCTGTAGGCCAGCGGTAGGGAACATTTAGCCTACCTGATGTTGCAGAACTACAACTCCCATCAGCCCCAGCAAGCATGGTCAATGGCCAGGGATGATGGGAGTTGTAGTTCAGCAATATCTAGAGCACCAAAGGCTGTCCACAGCTGCCACAGACTGTCAGTAGGAGAATATCCACCGATTAAGATCCAGTTCCAGCTAGAGTCTTGGCGCTGACAAGACGGAAGTCACGTTTAAAAGGTTTTTATCCTATACACTGACCTAAGTGGGTACAGTGCCTGTGTTTGCATATGGCTGCCACCTGAGCCACACTGGCCCCAACCATTTTGCTGCCTGAGCTGAAAGACAAATTTGCGCTCCTGTTCCCACCCATTCCACCAGTTGACTTGTACTTCAACAATGATGATGCTTTAGCGCTTTTTTTTTTTTTTGCTACACCTGAGGGTGGCCTGCTAGCTTGAGGAGCATAGAGCACACACAGCTCTGTTCTTCAAGAGAAGGGAATGCCTTGAGGGCTCAGCATAAGTGTCACAAAGTGGGAGACTGTTACATCAGTTGTATACCATCAGAAGCATTGCAATAGCAATCATGGTTCATTTGATTTCTTTACTTATAGTGCAATTCTATACACCTACTCAGAAGCAATTCAGGATTACTGTACAGTCTTTTAATACCAGTAAGTGTTACCATCATTTTCTAAATTAATGTTTCTAAAGTACGTGTTATTTCTCTCTCTCCCTAGAATGTCTGAAGACAACTCCGTAAAAAGAAAAAATCCTGCAAAAAAAATCCTAAAGATGAGATCAAACTATTTTTTGAGTTTCTCATAGTATTTCAAAGAGATGATTTCCGTATTTAAACCAAAACAGATATATTGTGAAGTGAAAATTGTGATATTTTTGTTTCTTATATAATAAAAATGGATGTTTACACTGTAAATATTACTTTAGAGTGATCAACCTAAAGCTGTACATATGTATGCTAGTTTTAACTCACGACAAATCCTATGATCTCTTATGCTGTAAATCTGTTATTTTGATAACTGCATTTCAAGAAAGACAAGCAACGCACAGGACAGAAAGTACATTAAACTGCTGCTTATGGCTGCATATACAAAATCACTGTATTCTGATTAATTGCTCCTTAGCACTTAAACTACTATCTTGAACTCATGAACTGGATGGGCAGAGAGTAAGCTTTCTCGCTTTTTCAGTACAGCGATGGTGATACGGCATGACTCCAAATGAATTAACTATATTCAAATTGCTGCTTCACTATATTTAGAATTGCCTAAGATGAAACTGGAGAGGGATATAATGAAGAACTCTTCTAAAGCAAAATGCTGGTAGGAATTTAGGAGTGGTGGTGGTGAAATATTTTTCAGTTTGATGCATAACACTTATCAGGTGCGTTTCATGCACCCCTAAGGTGCCATTGAACCCTCCTCTCCCTGCCAGCAACATTCCAGACAATCTGGATGCGTCACCTAAGGCAAAATACCTGTAGGAATTTTGAGGACACTTAGAAGAATCTCAGCCAGATAAGAGACATTTTTAAAGCTCCCCCCCCCCAGTTTAGTAAACGTTTCCCCTCCCCTCCAAATATAGATAAACCTTTGTGAATTAAAGTAAAAGGGCACCACACTGGGTGGATTTTTCATAGACGATTGCATCATTGGTGCAAATTCAGATTATTTTCATAGCCAACCAAGCAAACTAAAGTCAGATATATATCCTGTATATTTATAGGTATCTTTTTCCATTTAATGATATGGCTACTGGGCTATAGGAATCAATGTAATCCCACAATTGCCAAAGGTAAACGCTTCCCCTTGATTTGTTAAATTCATTGATTTGTGCTAAAATCATGGATGCTAGGATTAAAGTGCATTTGACATTGTATATATTTACCAATGAAAGTATCCATATATATATATATATATATATATATATATATATATATATATATATATATATATATATATATATGACTGGAGACACTTTACTATTTTTCCCCAAAATGAATGTAACCGATGAAATATGCAGACAATAAAGACATTTTATTATCACTGCAAATATCATTGGTTTGATTCAGTGCTGCAATAAACTGGGGAGTTGTCAGGTGATAGACACCACCCTAACTCTGTTATTTCACCAAGCAAGAGAACAGGGGTCAATACAAAGTAAAAGGAGTAGCACTGTTCAGAGCAAGCTCCCACCTTGCATTAACTGACCTTCTGCAATGCCTGAAATAGTTCCAGGAACTGGTTCAGTACAACATAATGGTCTAGACTCTAGACAAGAGCTGCTCCTACCATTAGGCAATGTGAGGCAGTGGCCTCAGGTGGTGTATTCTTTTGTCTTTACCATCAGTTTTGTAAGCTCCCTTGTACACATTCAATCTGCAGCTGTGGGTGGGGGGCAGCACTACAAATGCAAGCCCCACCCGCATGGCCCCTGTGTGTGTCACCTTGTGTGCTGAGTCCCCAACCATCTCCATGTTAAGCGAGGAAGGTCTGCAAGTGGGCATCTCAAGCAATGATCTCTGCTATAACAACCGCAGGTGTGTTACAAGGATGTTCCTATTTTGCTCTGTGAACTTATGGCGGGTATATGGCCATCATGAAAGAGGGGTGCCACAAAAAGCAGAGGTGGAATAAATGGCACTCACATGGAATATTTGGTTCTCCAAAACAGTATGAGCACTCATAGGTACCCAGCAGCTGCCTTGGCATACTCCAAAGAAAATCATTTGATTCGATTGAATACGCGAAAGCTGCTTTTCCAACAACCAAGCTGACGTGAAAGAAGCTCACAGCATTAACAAATATGAACAACACTTCCTAATTCAAAATAAATATACAATAAAACTATAATTAAAACAATGAATGCAGCAAAAAAAAGTAAAATAGCGAAAGGACAAAACACCAGTTGTAAGAACATAAGAAGAACCTGCTGGATCAGGTCCATGGCCCTTCTTGTCCAGCATCCTGTTGTCACAGTGGCCAACCAGATGCCTGTGGGAAACCCGGAAGCACAAGAGCACTCTCCCCTCCTGTGGTTTCCACCAGCTGGTACTGTATTTGGAAGCATTACTGCCACCAACTGTGGAGGCAGAGCACAGCCATTGCAGTTTGGCCAAGAGGCAGTGAAGGATAGGTGTGCCTGGCATGCTCTGGTCCATGGGGTCACGAAGAGTCGGACACGACTGAACGACTGAACAACAACAACAAGTTGAAAGCTCCTAGCCACAATGGCTGTGTGAATTTTTCTAATCTTTTAAAGCCATCACTGCTTCCTATAGGCAATTAATCAATCCCACTGGATATAGCTTAGGAACGCCAATTAGCCATGTGCCAAGAAATGGTGTGTGTGTGTGTGTGTGTGTGTGTGTGTGTGTGGATTGAGTAAGACATCCCTATCTCTCACCTAAGGTGTAAACACTCTCCTCCCCTCTCTCATCCAGAGGAGGGGGCAGGGTCCACCAACAGGTTCTTGCCTGGGGACAGAATATAGTGTGTGTGTGTGTGGGGGGGAAGCTTTGTTTTTTATAAATTTGGTCATGGGAGAGATCCCTTTTTCTCTGCCATAGCATTCATCACATTTCCTCAGGGCCAAAGGGTGTGCAAGTTTGAGAGTGTTACAAACAGAACATCCCAGAGACTAGAATGCAAACACACAACTGCAGTAAATAGATTGCAATGCCCATCGTCGCTGACCATATTAGCTACCCAAACTTGAAGGGATGTTAGAACATCTGCTTTTGAGAGAGAAATTCGGCATCAAACTGCATGTTACACATGAACGTGTGTAAGGAAATCCCAGTTGCCCAGTTCTCATTCAAAGCGGCATCTACAGGTTGCCATTTGAAACAGAGAACCAGAAAAGCATAGGGAATGCTTAACCTTTACCCCCCAGCTCTTATTTACTGCAACTCCCACAAGCCCCTTTGTCCCCCTATCTACAGAGTTCGGAAACATAATGTGTAGAGGAAAGGCCAGTACTCTTGACTCCATAGAGAGAGTAAGAAAGTAGGCCACTGGGGTTTAACTGCATGTGGTTTGTTTGTACTGCGCATTCGGTGTAACCATCACATGTATCTCTGTAACCACCACTCAGAAGTTCTTTCAAGCAACTGATGCTGAATATGAAATTGAATAGATTTGGACCTAAGAACATAAGAAGTCCTGTATTCTGTTCTCAGAGCTGTCAACCAGATGTCTTCGGGGCCCAAGTGCAACAGCGCTGTCCCCACTTGTGAGTCCAGCAATTGGTATTCAGTAGCAACCTGGCCACTGAAGAGAAGCTAGCATTGCACGCCTTCTCCAGTCATTTCCAGCATGCATCTAAGGCATCCTGCCCTGCAGCATGAGCCCAGCCATCTCTACAGGATGATTTAGTGATGGATTTCTTACAACAAGCAATGGGTTGGGCTAGCCTACAAGACCCCTTCCAACGGTGTCCTTCTGACTTCAACCGTGATCACTTGCAGACGAGTGTGTGCAGGCAGCAATCTTAACCACACTTACTGAGAAGTCAGTGTCACTGATACCAGTGGGACCTGCTTCCAAATAAACATGGCTAAGATTGAGATGCACATTTTTTGACAGTCCATTGTTATGAAAAGGGAATCTCATGCTCATCACTTGTAGCATTTGTTATCTGTGGCAAAGCTCACATTTGGGTGTGAAGAACACATTTCACAAGGTCAACTAGCTGACATTTTCTTAATGTCACCAGACTGATTGGTGTTCCTAAAGCTTAGGGCAGGACCCTAGAGGGTCAGACATAAAGGGAATCTCAGATTTTTAGAGCAGGAATCAGTTTAACGTAAGCTGAAGTGCAATATGGCTAACATAGGCAAATGAATTATGGTTAGAAGCTGGGAAGCAAAAAGATGGATGCAGTAGATGTTAGAATATTTTGTAAGAATGGGAAAAACTAGATCTGCACTGGATGGTGGAGTTATTTTTCCAAAAAACTGGCACAATCACACTGTAGGAAGTGGCGTTCTCATTTACAAACATTCTCTGCCTTGTTTCCAAGCAATTCCCCAGCTTGAATTAGTTTGGTTTACTGACTTCTGCAGCACACTGACCTTTTCATGGGATAAGCCCAGCTTCTGTGGAGCCAGCATGTGTGGTCTCTGGAGACATGACTTACTCAAAGAGCCACAGATTACATTCAACTGGAAAAAGCCCAGAACCCAGTTTCCTATTGGAACCTCAAAAAATAAATCACATGCCTATCTGAAAAGCCTGTTCAAGGCTGAAGCAGAGAAGCTGAAATATTGTTTTCACCTAAATCATCTTTAAAGTCTGAGTCACCCTATCTTTGAATTCTAAATGCAACAACAGTTACCGATCCAGGCTTTATACCATATTCTACCACTCTGATGGCTGATTCCCATAGCCTTTTTATGCATGCACTGATTGATCCAACTCACTTTTCAATCCCCACCCCCCACCCCGGACATTCTGAGTCACAGGCAGGACACATTTTGTCATTCGCAAGACTGACAGTAGAACTTATATTTGGGCATGCTTCAATAAGTCAATAAAGGCCTTCAGAGTTTTTACATTTGACTCTGGGACATTGATCAGCCCAGCCTAAAAATTTTAACAAGATCCCATAACTAGCAGCATGAAATCAATACATTGACACTATCAGCAACCTTAATACAAATTATCTTCAGAAGCCAATTGAAACAGATGGGTCTCCAAAGCGTTTCTGAATGCCAGCACTGATGCAGCCAGTTACACATCTCTTAAAAGGATTTTCCAAAGTCTAGGGAGTTGACATCTGGAGTTTCTGCATAATTTGGGGTGTGGCTCCTTCTAGGTCAGATACTTTTGCTGCATCTCTTGTATTGGAGCAACTGGATAGTCTAACTGCACCCATCAAAAAGATAGCACAGAATTATGTGCCTTCAACAGAGGCTTTCTGGTTGTGAGAAGCTGTCTTACACTGAGTCAGATTATTTGCCTGTATTGTCTAAGCTCACTGGCAACACTTTCAGACAGGAAAGTGTTTTCCAGTCCTAACTGAAGATGCTGGGAACTGAACCTGGAGTCATCTGCAGGCAAACTGGGTGCTCTACTAAGGTTGCCTATTTCAAAAAGTAAAATCCAGAACCACCAAATTTATTGAGCTTTTTAAAGACAAACCCTAAAGTTGTAGAGATTTATTTTTTTTACAAAAATGTCAAAAAACAACAACAACCAAACACGTGATTTTTTAATTGACTTGCCTAAGATCCAGGACAAAATGCCGCTGCTTGGAAATTCCTCCCAGAAATTCCCCCCAGATGTCAATTCTGCCTTTGCAATCCAGGCGTATGGCAGCCCTATGCTCTACAAACTGTGTGCTATGGGCAAAGGGTAAATAAAAGAATAATGAATCAATCCTCTGTAGATGGCTTGGTTGGGCTCACAGGAGCCCAATTCTTTAATTACATTACATTCATCACATTAATTAACCACTGAAGGCATTTTAGAACACTTTTCCAGTGACACACTACTGTGCCTTGCTGCTACACTTAGGAGAATATAGTTCTTTTTTTATTTGCAAGGTTCAATAATACCATTAGAATCTACTTCTAAATGGATGATGAAATTAATTATTGTATAAAGTGCCTAATTTTTTCTAGGTACAACGACATGGCTATTACCACTTTCTCTTTTTTTCTAGACACTTCTTAACCAGATACTGAATCATAGAATCATAGAGTTGGAAGAGACCACAAGGGCCATCCAGTCCAACCCCCTGCCAAGCAGGAAACACCATCAAAGCATTCCTGACAGATGGCTGTCAAGCCTCTGCTTAAAGAACAAAGAAGGAGACTCCACCACACTCCTTGGCAGCAAATTCCACTGTCGAACAGCTCTCACTGTCAGGAAATTCTTCCTAATGTTTAGGTGGAATCTTCTTTCTTGTAGTTTCAATCCATTGCCCCGTGTACGCTTCTCTGGAGCAGCAGAAAACAACCTTTCACCCTCCTCTATATGACATCCTTTTATATATTTGAACATGGCTATCATATCACCCCTTAACCTTCTCTTCTCCAGGCTAAACATACCCAGCTCTCTAAGCCGTTCCTCATAAGGCATCATTTCCAGGCCTTTGACCATTTTGGTTGCCCTCTTCTGGACACGTTCCAGCTTGTCAGTATCCTTCTTGAACTGTGGTGCCCAGAACTGGACACAATATTCCAGGTGAGGTCTGACCAGAGCAGAATATAGTGGTACTATTACCTCCCTTGATCTAGATGCTATACTCCTATTGATGCAGCCCAGAATTGCATTGGCTTTTTTAGCTGCTGCATCACACTGTTGACTCATGTCAAGTTTGTGGTCTACCAAGACTCCTAGATCCTTTTCACATGTACTGCTCTCAAGCCAGGTGTCACCCATCCTGTATTTGTGCCTTTCATTTTTTTTGCCCAAGTGTAGTACTTTGCATTTCTCCCTGTTAAAATTCATCTTGTTTGCTCTGGCCCAGTTCTCTAATCTGTTAAGGTCATTTTGAAGTGTGATCCTGTCCTCTGGGGTATTAGCCACCCCTCCCAATTTGGTGTCATATGCAAACTTGGATCAGGATGCCCTCAAGCCCATCATGACAAAGTAGATTGAGAGAGAAGAAGCTAGCATATAACATTTCTGTTGGGTTTTCTATTCCTCTCACTGTGCAGATCATATGTCTGTGTTATGCATTCCTTAACAGATTGTTGGAATCACAGGAGCGGATGTTTACTGTACTCTGTTTCCGTTTGTTACCTTCTTCTTCAGACTTCTCTCAGCGAGGAGGAGACATGTTTTCCTTTGTTCTGCCTTACACTTAATAAAATAGTTTTATTGCACACACCCTCAGCCTTAGTCCGTCTGCGTTTTATCTCTGCTGGACTATTAATATGTGTTCAGTGTCTCCAAACATGAGTCATTATAAATCGTTGCGAAGGGCTGTCGGAACTCCCTAGAGCTGCACGCTGGACGCTGATGGGAGAGACGGGCTGGAATCGTTCCTGCATTATGCCTGGGGGTTGTCCTTTTCCCCGGCCGACCTGACACTAAATACATTCGATAGATGATAGATAGATAGATAGATAGATTGCAGTTGAAATCTAGCCAAAGCACAGTGCTGGGCACCATTGGTGGGTGGGGGATGGCAGAGCCAAAGGATTATCAAAAAGGATTACCTACTGGATTATTAGCTTGCTGCTGTGCCAGCATAAAGAAATCCAACTGAAAGCACAGCTTGGAAGATTACTCTGTGATTCATTCTGCACTTGAAAGAGGTGAGGAGGCCACAAGTACTTACCCTAAGTCTTTCTACCTTAGAAATGGAGCCAACTTTTGAAAGAGACAGTGGAATTACCCAAAGCTGGCACTACGATGCTAGTCTTTAAGTATATTTTCTTCCAAGTGTAATCAATTCAAAGAGCTCATTTTTCTAGGCTTTAATATGGCAGAACAGTGTTTGCACGTTACTTATATTTCAAAGAGTGCTACTCACACGAGATAATTAGGCTGCCTTTCAAGAGCAGAGCATACAGAACATCACGTAAGAAGGTCAGAGCAGCTTTTCCTTTTGTATGGGCGTTGTCTGTATTTTTAAAACCCACTCTTTTTCTTTCAAAAGGACCTCATTAAGAACAGCCTATGGGCACTTAAAAATATGAAAGAACAATACTGAATGCTTCTCTGTTTGTGGAATTGCTCAAGACCTACATTGGCTCCCAGTATGTTTCCGGGCACAATTCAACATGTTGGTGTTGACCTTTAAAGCACTAAATGGCCTCGGTCTAGTATACCTGAAGGAGCATCTCCACCCCCATTGTGGTCCAGTTCCGAGGGCCTTCTGGCGGTTCCCTCACTGTGAGAAGCCAAATTACAGGGAACTAGGCAGAGGGCCTTCTCGGTAGTGGCACCTGCCCTGTGGAACGCCCTTCCATCAGATGTCAAGGAAATAAACAACTATCTGACTTTTAGAAGACATCTGAAGGCAGCCCTGTTTAGGGAAGTTTTTAATGTTTGATGTTTTATCATATTTTTAATATTTTGCTGGAAGCCGCCCAGAGAGGCTGGGGAATCAATAAAGAAATAAATATATTATTATTATTATTATTATTATTATTATTATTATTATTATTATTAGCCTCATGTAATATGCAGGTCATGTGATATCCTGAAAACAATTTATTTTAAAACAACAACAACAACAACAACAACAACAACAACATGCTGTTGTACACACAGTTTTTAACCACCTGCTACACAAAATGGTTCATTCCTTGGGTCAAGTACCTGGTTGTAGTAAGAGCAGTGGCAGACCGGTTGGTCCTAAGTCATGGCCCAATGGCCCAGCCATATTGGATGAATGAGAATGAGAAGAGCTTTGTCTGTGTTGGGAAATGACCCACTGGTGGCTGTTGCTTCCATGACTTGTGAGTGAAGGATGGCTGAGGTAGTTTTCCCCATTCTTCTTTCCTGTCCTTTTAAAATACTTTTTACAATGAACAGCTTTTACTATGTGCCTTCTCTGCCCCATTGCTTTGATAGGGGGAGAGAGAAGGTGGCGCAGTGCTTCTCTCCCTGTGTGTGTTTTAATACCTGAGTAGCACTGTTCCCTTTTCTCGCCCCTCAGTTGTGTGTATTTCCCGCTTCTTTTATAGGCCAGCTTCCAATGTGGGGCTTTGATATATTCTGTCCCCTTTTCCCCAAACCACAGTTGTCTCTGGGAAGGTCTGATAGCTGCTATTATTATTCCTATGACTTTTAAATACTGCCTTTCTTCCAAGGAGCTCTCAAGGTGGTGCGTTTATTCCCCCCCCCCCACCTCCCATTTTACCTTCACAACAGCCCTCTGAGGTTGGTTAGGCTAGAAGATAGTGAGTGGGCCAAGGTCACCTAGTGAGTGTCATTGCTGAGTGGTGATTTGAACTCTGGTCTCCTGAGTCTAGTCATATATATCTTTAATTTGGAAAGCTGTGCTGCATTATAGTAGCACTGCAAACTCAGACTAATAGCTTACCCATAGAAAGGCCCCTTTACAATCCTTCATACAGAGCTCCATATGAATGGTACTAATAGCATTAAATC
The DNA here is from genome assembly GCF_009819535.1 of Lacerta agilis. Classification (NCBI taxonomy): domain Eukaryota; kingdom Metazoa; phylum Chordata; class Lepidosauria; order Squamata; family Lacertidae; genus Lacerta; species Lacerta agilis. The sequence continues at coordinate 64,212,281 of NC_046314.1, forward strand.
TCCGCTAGTGCTGTGGAATTATTCTGCACTACGCATCAACGGTGACTCCTGTTATTAGAAATTTTTAATCAGGGTTTCTGATGGGCTGCATATTGTGTTCCGCCTGTGTTTACATGGATCAAACAGTATGTGGCAGTTTTATTTCATCTGCATGGAAGCGCTGTGGTGTGGGAGTATTTGCTGACATTTTTGAGCACTATATATGCATCTGCTTAATACATAAATGAATTGCAGCTGAATTACTGTGAATGCCTTTTTTCGAGAAACTGAATTTTAACTGTTTTAAAAGAGTATTTGTTTGCGTGGACAGGCGGAGTCCCCCAAACCCTAGGCGACCCCCCAAGCGGAATAATGACACAAGACAACGTGCTATGGGATTAAAATTGGCCACAACTTTATTAAGATTCAGATGTAGGGAGACCTTGGCTCAGGCATTGGGCATTTATCCTTCCCAGCCCCCAGACGGAGATCTGGGAAACGTCAGGGTTATCCAGAATGTGTGGGGATTGGGCTAGCTCTGGAGAACATATGTTCAAGCAGAGAGCCCACCCCCCGTTTTGAGAGCAATAACAACCTCTCGGTGTATGGACAATGCCTCCCCCCAATACCCCTTTAACGGGGAACCCTGTTATCGCCGCCACACTGGGGGCATGGAGTCACCACCCCATGCCCCCCCCCCCATTTAGGAAGATGACTAAAGGATTCCACCCAAGGCCTGAAACTGCCAAAGTTGTGATGAATTGCTATGGGAAAGGCAAAATCTGCCAGTGCAGGGAAATTCCTTTCTGGCCCTTCAACAGCGGCCTTGGCATAGCAGCGCCTGCATGCCTGTGTAAAAAAAGTTAACCTGCAAAGTGAGAGTTAATTGAGGGAGTGGAGGGTGGGAGCAGCTCTGGAGCCGGCTGCTGCTTCTCAGGTAAGCTACACACTCTATTGTCCCTCCCCTTACCTGGCCAATCCCTTGGCAATGCCTCCCCCAGACGAGATTGGACGGTTAACTGGGGTAGGCAGAGACCCCAGGTATCCCTTCTGGGGGAGGGTGTAGCCAGCCGAACTACCAGGTGTCGCCCACGAATTCAGGGGGCTGCGCACGACCACGCAAACGTCACCCCCCATTTGATGTGGTCATTAAGAGGGCAGCCTTTCGTCTACTGCTCTGTCCTTTCTGATCATAAAACTGTTTTGTATAGACGAGTTGTTCTCTCTCTTTTTTTGTTTGATATGTTGCGATGGAATTGTTTGGGATGGAAATGTTTATCTGGAGTGACCCTCCCCACCGCCAATATCTTTGCAAATTACAGGAAACAATTGATTAAAACCCAGCCCCTGACTTGTTTGTATGTATGAAAACATTTTAGAGAAGCAAACAGAAACCGCCAAAACTGAGAATTATTTCTCAGTATTTTGTACTCTATGTGGAAGATACCAGGCTATGATACTATTCATAAAATCTGCCTATCATTAGCATGGTCAGTGCTTCCCCCCAGGGGTACTCAAGGGTATGCAGTACCAGCACCTTTTTGCTGTTGTTACAAAGTGTGAGACTTACTGTAACAACTTCATGGTGAGTACTGGCACCTATTTTTCTAGAAAAAAGCACTGGGCATGGTAAACCATAATGAAGCATTTGGAGCTGATGCATACAAAATGAGTAAATTTACTCCTACAAAAATTTTTAAGGGGCCACAAGGGAGGAGGAATATAGTTTGAAGAAGGAAACAAAGGGCACTCATACCCTGTTCCTAAGGTAACCTGGCCCTGAAAACACCATTTATAGTTGGCTCTGTATTGCATGCAGTGTTTGAAACAGAGTTTCAAACACTGCCTGGGGATCCTTGGATCTTCACTCTTTCCACACACCAACAACACACCTTGCAGAATTCTATTCATTATATTTTATCTGTGCAATCAGAATGAATTTCAGGAACCAAAAAAGTCGTATTGGAAAGTGTGACTTTTGAGCTGTCTGGCCCCAAAATGGCAACTAGGCATTCCATTTTGGTGACTGTAACCCTGGTTTAAGGAGCCATTTGATGCCTACCTTATATATCTGAGTTTCTAGCACTGATTGCATGTGGGTTCCATCCTTCCTTCCTCTTAAGCTAACAGAAACCTTTGCAGGATTTATGAGGTTCCTTTGCTAGCTTGCAGCATTTGGAATGCAATGTATCTGTGTGTTTTCTTTGTGATCTTTCATCAGCCCCAGTTGCTTATCTTCTTTGATGTAATTAGTAAGTTTTTCAAGGCTTGATTTTCCTTTCCTCCCACTTGGGAAAATATAGGAGTCCCCAGAGTGTGACCTTTGGCTTTTTGTGTGACGGCAAAACAGGAATTTATTCAAGCTAAGAGCTATACCAGCATTATCATTCACAAACTTCACACATTCAGTGTATTCCCCAGGATCCTCACGGACACTTTCCCCCTTGCAGGTTTTTTTAAGAGGATGTAAGCGAAGTTTGTTTCTAGTATAGCATAGTTTAATTTAGCTTTTTTTCTTTGCTCTGCATTAGTAACTTTACTTTTACCACAAGAGCGTATTCCAGTTATATTGTTCAGCGAGCCTAGCTCATGACAACTTCTCCCAGTTCTTGAGCTAAAAGTAGACTCACTGAAATGAGTGAACCAAAGTTAGTCATGCACATTAATTTCAACGGGTCTACTCAGAGTATTACTAAGATATCATGCAACCCAGAAAATGTGGCACTCCATCAGCCCCAGCCAGCATAGCCAAGGGTCGTCTGGTCCATCTGGTCCATTTTTACACTGAAAAAGTATTTCTCCTCCTGTGCCAGGTTAAGTTCTGTCTGGCAGAAATGTGTCATTGAAATGTCCTTGTGCTTGTCTAGACTGAGACAGGTGTGTAGAAACCTCTGGCTTTTGTGTGGTTGGAATGTAGTCTAGTGTGCAATACAAATGCCGCATCCATTTCTCTGCCCATTTTTGTTCCTTCAGTGCCCCTCTGTTCTGTACCTCTTATGAATATGAGAAAGTCTACACCATAAACAACCTATTGCCCATATTTCATTTCCTCTGTGTCAAGAACTTCCTCCCTAGTATGGGGACAAGTTGGAATATATTATGCTTCCATGTGGCCTGGGGTTTGTAACATTACTTGAAGTGCCATTCTTTCCTATGCTGCTAATAGCTCCCATGACAGCAGAGAAACATAAGAGTTAGATTTGGTTTCCAAATGGCAGCTTTTGTCCAAATTAAATTTGCCATAGCAGCCCTATAATATGTCCACGGGGTCTCTAATTGTGGATGCAGAGTTTACACTACACTTGTACATGTATCACTTTTTTTACAATGATGGCACGTATGGATGAAAATGGTTGGTAACTATATGACAACAATTTACAATCACTATGCACTGAGCGGTGGTCAAGTCAGTGCAAATGAAATGTTCAAACTGTTCTCCTCAGTTGTCTTTCCCAAGCTATCTCACCTGTGTGGCCTTCCTGAGCTCGGGTGAGAACTATTAGTTTGGCCAGGATTATTGCTTTTTCTTTCTTTTTTGAAATGGGTACACATGACTTTCCCAACAGTTAAGAGGAGCATGAAAAATAAACCATTCTTGATTCTGATCAGGAATTGGTCTCGCTCATTTGCCAGTTCTGAAAACGTCGTGCATTCTGTTCTGTGAAGACGTACTACGCAAGAAATCAAACTTAATAAGAAAAGAGTAAGTATGTTGTTTATAGTCTACATTTCAATGGGCTGAAAATACTCTTGAACATGCTTTTTTAAATCTCCTCATTAAGTCTGTATTTCACAATCCATTTACTTGAGAATAGTCATGTTAAAATAAATTGGATAGCTGCAGCTATTGCTGAGCCACCATGCAGAGGAATGTTGAATTGAAGGGGATAAGATGGTGCTTGGGCCCATATTATAATTCTCTCTAAAACCTACACCTTTTCTGGTCTACTAAAGTCAAACAACTTTTGCTATCAAAAATCTCATTGCTAGGATTACAAGTGGGTTCATTCACTATTGGTAGGAAATACAAGAAATGGATTGATTCCATGGGTGTAATCCTCTCGATCTACCTCTAGTCTCCTGCAGACACTCTCTTCATACCCATTTTGACATGGAATTATATTATTGACTCTCAGTTGGAAGTGTGGCACTGCTGCTAAGAATCAAGATTCACTCTATCCAACCTATTCCTCCTGCTTCATCCATTGGGCTACCTTGGCTTATCTTGAAGTGTCATCAATGCAGCAGGTGGTACAGCAAACATAGCATGAAAGTAATCAAAGTGAAAGCAATAAATATTTTTTACTGCCACCTCTTCAGTGTTTTCCAGTGTGTTTGGGATCAGAAACACCTCTTCATCAGGTATAACTGATTTAGATGTGACATTTTCCCTGCTGCGATAGAGGTACCTGGTAATTTGTTTTCCAAATAGGAGCTATAATATACACATTTTCTTCAGGAATAGAGGCAATTTGTGTGAGTTCCCCCCTTTTTTTCTTTCTTTCTTTTGTTTGTTTGTTTATGTGTGTACACCTATCTTTCTAAAGATTGGTCAGTCTTGGGTCAAATAAGGGGATATTCATTTATTTAAAAACATTTGTGAACTGTTTACATTTTGAAAAGCCCAAAGCAGTTCATGGCAGTGCATTAGAACGTATCAGTACAATAAAAGATTTGTGGTAAAACAGCAGTACAGTATTTTTTTTCCCCAACCACGTCCAATGACATATAAATATTATCCCATCCCCATTGGAGTTCTTTATCAATGAGCAGATACATCTCTTACATCACTGAGCTGTGTCTAAGTAACTATACAGTATGGATGGCAGGATTAGCATGGATTGTTTCTGTGGAATTGCTGGGAGCGGTTGCCGGTTCAGAAGGGAAGATCCTTGCATACAACCCTGCTCATGTTGTTGGGTCACTTATATGTTCCCCCAGCATAGTAGTAGTCAGTGCTTTTTTCTGGGGATATGCAGGGGTACACATACCCCAAAACATTTTGTGACTCTAAGTTTGGCATCATTGAGGGACATTATTTCAATATGAGTAGGAAACTGAGAGTACCCCTAAACATTTTTTAAGGGGAAAAAAGCACTGGTAGTAGTACCTCTTATAAAGAGCTCTTTCAACTTGTAACACTTTGGAGGAGAAGGAGAAGAAGAAGAAGAGTTTGGATTTGATATCCCGCTTTTCACTACCCGAAGGAGTCTCAAAGCGGCTAACATTCTCCTTTCCCTTCCTCCCCCACAACAAACACTCTGTGAGGTGAATGGGGCTGAGAGACTTCAAAGAAGTGTGACTAGCCCAAGGTCACCCAGCAGCTGCATGTGGAGGAGTGGAGACACGAACCCGGTTCCCCAGATTACGAGTCTACCGCTCTTAACCACTACACCACACTGGCTCTCACACCACACTGGCTTTTAAACTGGAGTTTAAAAAGGAAACCAAGTTACTCTGATATGATTCTTTTAACAAATCCTTTCTGATTATTTGTAAATATATATTTGCCAATGACTTATCTGTTGATTGTCTTATGATGTCACCATGCATCATGCTTCCTTTTTAATACACACTGAAACTTCAAAAAGCCCTTTGATTCCAACAAAGCTATAACCTCAGGACTCACACTCTTCAAGGCTACTCTTGTTTGGCACTTGTAAAGATGGAATAGATGACCTCATGTTGTGTTTGACAATCATGCAAAAGTTTCTTTTATGAATTAGCATTGTGTGAGCAGCATTCTTCTGTGTGAGGATATCTCTCTTTACCTCCATTTTTACTGTCACAGGTGGTTGCAACAGGTGCAGAGGTATTGACCTTGACAACTAAAGAGACTGTCAAGGCTTGCTTGAACTGAGGCTTAGGCGATTTAAAGGTGACAGATAATCTCATCCCTGTCAGAGGAGCATGGCTCTGGGGATTTCCAAAAGGACAGAAACTTTGATTTGTTGGTGAGCTTAAGATGTCGGTGAGAGGGCATTTTAACCTGCAGTGTTCTTACTGTGGCCTTTACTGGCCTAGCTACAAAGCTCTGTTCTGTAAATCTTTAGCCTGAAAACATGACGATTACATTCTGATGTGCTTAAAAAATAATTCTCCCAGAAGTGAAGAAAATGTTAAGACACAAATGTGAATACTCAGCTTCAAAATGGAGCTGTTTTAATAAATGTATTAGGATCTTTCATATTGTTGGTGGCATAGCAAGGTACAGTTGCCAAGCAGGCAGGGCAAAAATTCAGTTCGAACTATTGAATTTTAAGAAGTGGACAAAATAAGAGCAGTTGGTTAGAGGAATGCAAATGCACAGTTAGGAAGAACAGTCTGATATATAGCTCATTTTTTCAGGATTTAACATTACTTCTTGTACTACTTTCTGGGCAAAAGAAGAAGAAGAAGAGGAGGAGTTTGGATTGGATATCCCGCTTTATCACTACCCTAAGAAGTCTCAAAGCAGCTAACAATCTCCTTTCCCTTCCTCCCCCACAACAAACACTCTGTGAGGTGAGTGAGGCTGAGAGACTTTAGAGAAGTGTGACTAGCCCATCACCCAGCAGCTGCATGTGGAGGAGCGGGGACGCGAACCCAGTTCACCAGATTACAAGTCCACTGCTCTTAACCATTACACTACACTGGCTCTCAACATCATAGCACAACATCATTGCTGATCATGGGACACCAGAAGAGGTTTGCCCAGTGGAGTGGAGCTACAACACTAACTTCCCAGCAGGAAGTACCACTGCTAGCTACTGTCAGGGAGAGGGGTGCGGCGGTGGGGAGGTTAGCATGGTACAGGGGCACTGGCAGAGCCAATCCAGTGTTCCCATCAGGAAGCATCAGCTCAGCCATTTCAGCAGGGCATGCCTGTTAATGCATCAGTCTTAGCTTCCAGTTTCCCAGCTTTGTGGTGCTTGAAATAAGAGGGGTTTTAGTAACTGATTCTGCAACTTTGGCACACATGATTAAAGCAAAGCGGACAGCATGGGATGTGTATGTGAGCCGTCCTACGCCATCATGCCAACATCTGCCTCACGGGATGGAGTGCCTTTGCTTGTGTTTGGGTGCAGCAGTCCTCATAACTTTCAGAGTGAGCTGCCCAAGCCGATATGCTTTTTTTGATCAGGAAGCATGACAAGTACACTTGTAACAAATTGGAAAATGAAATAACAATGACATTCTCCATTTGGCAGAGCAATGAACTGACTCATGCAGTTGAATAAAGCCAGTGTATTACTCTTGAAGCCTTCATATCTTTTTTCCAGTTCGAGCACTTACGCAGCATAGAAGTCTGTGACTTGATGACTTTATTCTTGCCATAGTACTTTAAAAAGTAAGTTCTGGCATCATGGTTTCATGCATTATTGTAGATTATGTTGATCTGACAAAAATTGTATAATGTGTGGAAATGGGAAACGTTGTAGTCCAGAATTTCCAAGATGAACAATCGTAGAGAGGTACAGAAAGTAGAAGCTGCTGACACATCTAAGAAAACTGAACTCTCTGTTAAACACAATATAAATTTCCTGTACCTCACATGAAGAACACACACCATTCACATGGCAAATCTTTCTCAGGGCATATCAGATTTCAGCATGAATTTCACGTGCCTCTGGTAGATGGTATAGCAGTATATATATCATCCAGGACATGCATTGCCTCATGTTGAACCAACCCATGGCCTTAAAAGCATTTGACATGTCAATATTCCAAATTTTGCCCTGATCAGATGTTAGCTGAACACATGGAGGGGAATGTGGGTTCATGTATGCCCAACCTCAAATTTTAATGTCTGAAAAGCCTCCATATGGGCTTTCTCCATGAAGCTAGGAACTCTAATTATACTTTCAAAGACATATGCACAGGTTTTTTTTAATATCTCTTTTCAGAGCAGTATTAAGATTCATTTCTTTAAAAACTAAAAAAAACTAAATAGGAAATTCTTTCCAGTAGCACCTTAGAGACCAACTGAGTTTGTTCTTGGTATGAGCTTTCGTGTGCATGCACACTTCTTCAGATACACTGAAGAAGTGTTATTACTGGTCCCAACAACATCAAACACACCATCTCAGGACTATTTAATTGCTCATCCTCCAACATTGTGTATGCAATCAAATGCCAACAGTGCCCTTCAGCTCTCTATATTGGACAAACAGGCCAAACCCTACACCAAAGGATAAATGGACATAAATCTGATATCAGGAATCACAAGACAGAGAAACCAGTAGGAGAACACTTCAATCTCCCAGGACATTCTATAAAAGATCTCAAAGTAGCTGTCTTAATACAAAGAAATTTCAGAAATAGACTGGAAAGAGAAGTGGCTGAATTGCAACTAATCACCAAACTTAAAGAGCCAGTGTGGTGTAGTGGTTAAGAGCGGTAGACTCGTAATCTGGGGAACCGGGTTCGCGTCTCCACTCCTCCACATGCAGCTGCTGGGTGACCTTGGGCTAGTCACACTTCTCTGAAGTCTCTCAGCCCCACTCACCTCACAGAGTGTTTGTTGTGGGGGAGGAAGGGAAAGGAGAATGTTAGCCGCTTTGAGACTCCTTCGGGTAGTGAAAAGCGGGATATCAAATCCAAACTCTTCTTCTTAAAACCATGGAGAAACCTGGTTTGAACAAAGACATTGGATTCTTATCTCATTATACATAACAAAGCTATCTTTAGCCATCTCACCCCATGCCTTTCCCTGCAAGACTAATTGCAGCCGTTTAGAGTCGTCAACAGGTTTTCCACACTTATCAGCCGATCACCCATTCCCACCACCCTTCTGAGTAATACCCCTCCCCACTCCCCCACTATATTTAAGGATTTGGTGACTTCTGTTTCAGTGTATCTGAAGAAGTGTGCATGCACACGAAAGCTCATACCAAGAACAAACTCAGTTGGTCTCTAAGGTGCTACTGGAAAGAATTTCCTATTTTGTTTCGACTATGGCAGACCAACACGGCTACCCACCTGTAACTGAAATAACTAATAGTAAGATGCCATTACAATAGGAAACCAGTTAATATTTGGAAATAAATTTTGGATGATTTTAGATCATTTTAAAAGAATGCCTCCTTTCTAGTGGCCTTCAAGACATGTATTGTTCTTATAATATTATAACACTTTTTCATACTTAATTTCAGTCTGTATATTTTGCCGTTGGCCCCAGCAACTCTAGGGTGTGCAAAGGTGATTCCTGCACTTTAATACCAAGAGTAGTGTGAACAAAATGAATCTTATAAACTAAGGGGAAGATCAACCAAAGGAAAGTGCAATAAAAATGCTATGAGCACCTCTCTTTAAGGCTATTCTAATAGTGCTACAGTATGGACATAAAATTTATTTTGCCGAAAGGAAGTTTTGAATTGATTAAAAACCCCCACTAAAGTTTACTGGGTCTTAAAAGTGAAACAGAACAAGCGATTTTCAATAACAATTTTCAATAGATAAGCAAATACAATAGAACATTAATTTGAAAGTTACGATAAATGCGTATACTCAGTGATATTAAACCTATGGGAATAATCACATGAAAGGTTTCTGGGCTAAGGAATGTGATTTGGATGGTGACTATGGTCAGACTCTCCATAGCTCAGCAATAGAGCCACCACTCCTCAGTGTTCAGCCAGTCCCTGGCAATATGCTTCACCCCCTGATACAAGATCAAGTTGGAAACATCTAATCTTTTTATGGTCCTCTCAACCATTCAGTATGAAACAGGAAAGCTGCAATGGATGGAATCTTACGCTTCTTTCAAAGTTCAGTTGATCAACCCTGAGCAAGGGCTACAGCTTTGTGGCAGAACAGCTGCTTTGCATGCAGAAGATCCCAGGTCCAATCCCAAGGATCTTCAGGAAGGGCTGGGAGAGATCCCAGTCTGAAGTTAGCTTCCTATGTTCCCAACCCTAGTTCCACCCCACAACTGATTTTTCTAATTCCATATTGCATGTGGATTGATTGACGCTTTTGCAATTTTCTTCAGGTGGCACAATTCCTGTGTGGTCCTCTGAAAACAGTCTCTTTCTCTTGACATCTATAGATAAGTTCAGTGCTTTTTTTCCTAGAAAAAGTGGTGCCGGTACTCACCATGAAGTTGTTCCAGTAAGTGCTACCTTTTTTAACAACAACAAAAGAGGTGCCAGTACTGTGTGCCCTTGAGTACCCCCTGAAAAAAGCACTGGATAAGTTCCACCATACAATTAAGTTCTTAATAAGTACCTGAAGGAAGAAAAGCTCCCACAAAATGAAGAGAATTATTGATGATATACATCTGGTTTCCAGAGGGCATATTGAATATTGACTGTAATCTGGATCTCATTTGGAGTGCTCCTTTTGGGTTTCAAGGAGCCAGGTGAAGACTTATTAAACTGCTGTCAAATAATCTCTTTGTCCAGCAAGACAGGACAAAGTTTGCTAAGGCTATGTGGTTTGCAGCAGATGGGGAATGTTTGGGATTCATAAAGTAGAACAGTGCCTAGCTAAATATTGAACTTGTGTGCAGCCTGAAGTGGTCAAGTGAAAACAAAAGGTCTGTCTGTGACATTTGCTGATACTAAAGCACGATGCCAAATATAGGAAAGAACCCTATGAAGCAGGGGAATAAGTATCAACACCAAGCTTAAAAACATTGCACTTAGTATTTATTTCTGTTCTCCGCTGATGGACTACATGATGACTGTTTTGAAAGAGCATCAGGAACATAGCTGAGTGGTAGAGCACATGCTTGGTTGCAGCCGTATTCTCTCTTGTTGAAAAGACCAGATAGCGGGTTTCTTCTTGAAACCTTGGAGAGCCACTGCCTATAGGCTAGATTGACGGTCTGATCTGGTGTAAGGCTAGAGATGGAGGTCGAACCCATTTTAAATAAATTTATAGTTGGAACCTGCCAGTACCAACCCAATCAAGCTTTGCTTGCATTGGATTGTCTCTCATTGAGTTCCCGTTCATGACTGAACTGTCTGTGTATTATTCTCCAGGTTGTTGTTTTTTAAAGCCCTACTAATTGTATGCCAAAAATACATATTAGAGAGTCTGGATTATGCTGTACAATATTTCTGTAGCATAATTTTATAATATCAAAATATATTTTTACACAGTTATATGCACTGTTGTATGCATCAGTTCATGCGCTGGTTGCTTTAGGAAACCCGGAGGGTGTATGTGTATAACATGCATATATTATACATGTAATTGATATATATATGATGTTACATGTATAATAATGTATATATGCATATAATAATGCCTATAATATGGTAAAAAATTTCTATTGTTAGTGGAACGGAATTGCTTCTTATGAGACGGAACTAGAAAAATATTCGGTGAGTTTTTCTGAAAGTTCCATCCCTCTATAAGCCACTTCCTTTGCTTTAGCTTGGAAACATAAACACATGCCTTGTGATGGCCTGGGAGTCAGACTCTGATGCTGAACCTGAGGGATCCCAGCCTGCACAGGATTCCCCGCCTCCAGAACCAGCTGAGCCGGGGCCAGGGCTTGAGCCTGAAGGATCCCCACCTGTGCTGGATCCCCAGGTGCAGGCATCAGCAGAGTCTGCTCTGGCTCCTGATGGGAGGGAGGACCCATTGCCTGCAGGTGCTCCACTCCCAGCCTCTTCAGAGGAAGCTGAGGCATCCCCTGGGTCCAGTAACCCACCAGCCTCTCCTGAGCTACAGAGGCTCAGGGCAGAGAGGCGAAGGGAGTTAAGTGTCTGCAGGAGGAGTGCTCGCCTCCAGGCCCGGAGGAGAGGCGAGTCTCCAGAGGATCGGGGCGGCCCTAAGCATAGGGCCAGATAAAAGCCAGCCAGACCCAGCCCAAGTTGCGTGAGCAACTTAGTTGCAAGCGTGTGCTCAACCTGCAACCTCGTGCCTTGGACTTTGACCTGCTCCCTGCCTTGCTCCCCGCCGGACTGACCTCCTTTGGATCCCTTGACCCCGGACTGGACTTGGACCTTGCTACACGGACACTCCCCTGGGGCCAGCACAGTTTGCTCACGCCACACCCGCACTCCCCCTTCGCTGGGGTGTGTTCGGGAGGAACTAATAGCCATGGCTGACCAGGCGGCTGCGCTGGTGGCATTGGCCCAGGAGAACCAGGCCTTGACCCACACCGTGCAGCAGCTAAGCAATGTGGTTACGGCGCTTCAGCAGCGTTTGGATGCCTTACCGGCTCCTGGGGCCGCCGCCCCAGCTCCTGGCAAGTACCCCGTGGCCCTGCCAGAGAAATTTGATGGGTCCCCAGCCAGCTTTCCCATGTTTCTCGCCCAGGCCAAGCTGTATATTCAGGGGCGAGCTCGGGATTTCCTCGACGACCGCACCAAGGTGCACTTCCTGATCAGCTTGCTGAAGGACCAGGCGGCCAAGTGGGCGTTGCCGCTGCTCCGGCAAGACTCCCCCTTGCTGACAGACTATACGGGGTTTTGCAATCTTCTGGAAACCACGTTTGCCAACCCTCAGAAGGGGAGTCAAGCCAATCGGGCAATTCGGCGGTTGAAACAGGGCAAGTCCACAGTGGCCATCTACGCCACAGAATTTCGGCTGCTGGCGCAGGACTTGACCTGGAACGACTCTGCACTGCGGGACCAGTATCTCGAGGGACTTTCAGACGAGGTACTGGATCAGCTGGCCACGTTGGATCGCCCTGCCACACTGGATGCCCTCATCCAACGGAGTCTGCAGATAGATGATCGGTTGGAGGACCGTCGCCAGGCCCGGGGCCGCCGGCACTCCGGGCTCCCAGCGCCGGTGCTTCCCTGCAGTTCCGTGGCCAGAGCTGAGTCATTGGAGGAGCCGATGCAGCTCGGGGCAGCGCGGCCTCGCCTCTCCCCCTCGGAAAAGACTCGGCGTCGGGAGGGGAACCTGTGTCTCTACTGCGGTGGGAGTGGACACTACGCCCGAACCTGCCCTGAGAAACGCCAGCCGCAGGTGAAACGGCCAACCCCAGTAGCCGATGGCCCAGGCTACCTGGGGCCCCAAGCATCGCATGATGGGCCCTCACCAGTGGAATTGCAACACCTCATGATACCGGTGCGTCTATACCCCCCCGGTGGGCCCTGGATTCTCACCCACGCTCTGGTGGATTCGGGGGCAACCCGCTCCTATATGGACTCTGCCTTCGCCACTCAGCATCAGGTGCCGCTTCAGAACAAGCCGGAACCAGTACAGGTAGAGGCAATTGACGGACGGCTCCTACGCTCGGGCGCGGTTACTCGGGAGACCCAGCCCTTGGTCCTGTGCTACCAGCAGCACCGGGAGGTGCGAACCCTGGACATTGCCACCATGCCCCGGTTTCCCCTGGTGCTTGGGATGGACTGGCTGGAGTCGCACAATGTTCAGATCGACTGGGTCAATCGGACTGTACGCTTCCCAGACCCGGGTTCCCATGCTCAGTCCGAGTTAGTAGCAGCTGCCCCCATGGGGCAGGCTGTGTCAACGCTCCCTGCCGTGTACCAGGACTATTTAGACGTGTTCGAGGAACAGGGAGCAGACCAGCTGCCACCTCATCGGTCCTTCGACTGCGGCATAGACCTCCAGCCTGGGGCGCCCCTGCCTGTAAGCCGCCTATATTCTCTTTCGGAGCCAGAGCGTGAAGCCTTGCAGGACTTCCTTCGCAAGAACCTGGAACGCGGGTTCATTAGGCCCTCTACCTCACCCACTGCCGCTCCTGTACTCTTCGTTAAGAAGAAGTGTGGGGAGCTTCGCCTCTGCCATGACTACCGGGCCCTGAACAAGATCACCATCCCAGACCGGTACCCCTTGCCCCTTATTGCAGAATTGCTGGAGCGGGTGCAGGGGGCGCAGATGTTCACCAAACTGGACCTCCGAGGGGCCTACAACTTGATTCGGATCCGTGCCGGGGACGAGTGGAAGACGGCATTCGGGACCCGGTATGGGCAGTTTGAATACCTGGTTATGCCGTTCGGATTATGCAACGCACCCGCCGTGTTTCAACGGTACATCAACCACGTGTTCCAGGACTTGCTAGACAAATACGTGGTGGTGTACCTAGATGATATTCTGATTTATTCCCGTGACCCAGCCCGTCACGAGAGTCATGTTCGGTCCGTGTTGCAGCGCTTGCGGGAGCACCGCCTGTATGCCAAGCTCAGCAAGTGCGAGTTCCACCAGCGGTCAGTGGACTTCCTTGGACACCGACTCTCCCCTGACGGGGTGCAGATGGACCCTGGGAAGGTGGCTGCGGTTCGAGAGTGGGCAGCGCCCCGGAACCGCAAGGACTTACAGCGGTTCCTAGGGTTCGCCAACTATTACCGGACCTTCATTGCAGATTATGCTCATCGCACCACCCCATTAACCCGACTGCTGCGCCCCAAGACACCCTTCTCCTGGGATGAGGAGGCTGAAGTGGCATTTCAGGGGTTGAAAGCCTGTTTCCAGAGGGCGCCGATTTTACAGCATCCTGATCCCTCTCGTCCCTTCGTGGTGGAGACTGATGCCTCCAGTACGGCTCTCGGTGCCATCCTGTCTCAGCAACACGGACCCGATGCGCCGCTGTTACCCTGCGCCTACTACTCCCGGCAGCTCCTTCCGGCGGAGCGTAACTATACCGTGTGGGAGCGGGAACTACTGGCCATCAAGGTGGCCTTTGAGGTCTGGCGCCATCATCTTGAGGGGGCACGACACCCGGTGGAAGTGAGAACGGACCACCGGAATCTGGAGTACCTCCAGACCACCCGCAAGTTGAACCAAAGGCAGATCCGGTGGGCGCTGTTTTTCTCCCGGTTCCAGTTCCGGATCCGCTACATCCCTAGCTCCCAAAACCGGAAAGCGGATGCCCTGTCCCGGAAACCCGAGGACGTCGCAGACACTGTACAGCAGGCAGTACCGACGACTATCTTACCACCAGCCACATTCCTGGCCACTCAGGAGGCCAAGCCACTGCAGGCTCGGGTGCGAGAACAGCAACGGGTCGACGCTTGGGCTCAGGAACGGCTCCGGGAACTGTCTGACGGGTCATGCCCTCGATATCCAGGGCTGGCCCTGCACCAGGTCCTACTGCTGCACCAGGGTCGTCTATACATCCCACCAGGACCATTGCGGGCTGAGGTTCTCCAGATGTCCCACGATGCCCCAGCAGCAGGGCACTTTGGGCGGTACCGGACCACTCATCTGGTAAGCCGGGAGTTCTGGTGGCCCCGCCTGAAGGCTGATGTGGCACGCTATGTTGCTGGTTGCGATGTCTGCCGGCGGGCCAAGGGTCCTACTGGGCGACCCCCCGGTCTGCTCCAGCCATTACCAGTCCCACCACGTCCCTGGCACACGGTCTCACTGGACTTTGTGGTAGACTTGCCCCCATCTCGTCACTGTACCTGCCTCCTGGTTTTCACGGACCGTTTCACTAAGATGGTGCACTGTGCCCCCTGCCCGTCCATACCCACAGCTAAGGAGACGGCTCAACTGTACATGCAGCACATCTTCCGCCTGCATGGCCTTCCCGAGCGTGTGGTTTCTGACCGCGGCGTCCAGTTCACATCCCACTTCTGGCGAGCCCTGCACCAGACCCTTGGGACGGAGGTCTGTCTATCTTCGGCCCACCACCCGCAGACCGATGGCCAGACGGAACGGGCAAATGCGGTGCTGGAGCAGTACCTCCGGTGTTACTGCAGCTTCCAGCAGGATGACTGGGTCGATCACTTGCCATTGGCGGAGTTCGCCTACAACAATGCAGTGAACGCCTCCACCCAGCAGACCCCGTTCCAGGCCTCCTACGGCTACCATCCACGTTTGTTCCCGGACGTGCTGCCAGCTTCCGCGGTCCCCGCAGTGACAGACTGGCTTCAGGAGCTTCAGTCCCAGCAACAATTATTGATGGAGCAACTGCGCCAGGCCAAGGACGCATACAAGGCCCAAGCTGACCGACATCGTCAGGAGGGGCCAGAACTCCATGTTGGCGATCGGGTGTGGCTCCTACCGTCACCTGCATCCTTCTCGGCCCTCACGAAAGCTGGATGCACGGTTTGCCGGCCCATTCACCATCACTGCGCAGGTGTCGCCGGTGGCGTTTCGCCTCCAGTTACCTCCAGCACTCAAGGTTCACCCAGTATTCCACCGGTCCCTACTTAGTCCAGTCGCCCCACCCGACGAGTTCCACCCAGACAATCCACGACCGCAGCCAGTTTTGGTTGAGGGGGAGCCTGAGTACGAGGTGGAGCGCATTCTCGACTCACGATACCGCAGGGGGAAGCTCCAATACCTCATCGACTGGAAGGGGTATGGGCCTGAGGATCGTCATGGGAACCAGTGGAAAACGTCCACGCACCTGCCTGCCTCCGTGATTTCCATGCAGCTTACCCCAGCAAGCCTGGTTCCGGCCCCTCAGTTGAGGGGGAGGCCTGGGAGGGGGGATGGTGTGATGGCCTGGGAGTCAGACTCTGATGCTGAACCTGAGGGATCCCAGCCTGCACAGGATTCCCCGCTCCAGAACCAGCTGAGCCGGGGCCAGGGCTTGAGCCTGAAGGATCCCCACCTGTGCTGGATCCCCAGGTGCAGGCATCAGCAGAGTCTGCTCTGGCTCCTGATGGGAGGGAGGACCCATTGCCTGCAGGTGCTCCACTCCCAGCCTCTTCAGAGGAAGCTGAGGCATCCCCTGGGTCCAGTAACCCACCAGCCTCTCCTGAGCTACAGAGGCTCAGGGCAGAGAGGCGAAGGGAGTTAAGTGTCTGCAGGAGGAGTGCTCGCCTCCAGGCCCGGAGGAGAGGCGAGTCTCCAGAGGATCGGGGCGGCCCTAAGCATAGGGCCAGATAAAAGCCAGCCAGACCCAGCCCAAGTTGCCGTGAGCAACTTAGTTGCAAGCGTGTGCTCAACCTGCAACCTCGTGCCTTGGACTTTGACCTGCTCCCTGCCTTGCTCCCCGCCGGACTGACCTCCTTTGGATCCCTTGACCCCGGACTGGACTTGGACCTTGCTACACGGACACTCCCTGGGGCCAGCACATGCCTGCTGCCCCAGTGACGTGCCTTCTCAACCCTGAGCTAACGCCAACCTGCCCAACCCCATACCAACAAGACTGTTGAGAAGGTGGCTGCATGACACCACCATTCTGTGCTGGCTGCTCCTGGACAGGAGTTGAAAAGAAAGAGAAGAGAAGTTAAAGGGAGCGAGAGCGAGAAAAGGGGTCGCATAAAGAGAGAAAGGAGGTGACAGAAGGACAAATATCCCTTGAAGGAATGTGACCCATGGCAAGGGGAAAGGTTCCTCACCTCATCCTTAGAGACAAGAGTGTATCCAATGAATATCCCATTCGCACAAGGCTTCCGTTTGGGGTATGGGAGGATCCCCACCCTCACATCTCCCTGCATGCCCCTGCACCCCCCCCCCCAAACTGCCTCAAAGGGCTGAGATTTGGGGTTATATGTAGGATGAGGAGAGGGAAGTTCACAGCACATGCAGAAACTCATTGCACGGACAAGACAACTTTGCTGGATGCGGCCTTAAGTATGTGCATTAATTCTGAAATAAATGAAAAGAAAGAAACCATTTTAGTTGTAGAAATAAATGAGAATTCAAATGAATGACTTTTGAAGGAAGAAATCCATTCATATCTCATTCATTTCAACTGGAGATGTGTACTCCCTGTACACATCACCAAAAGGTTAGAGGAAAGTGGGGGGAAGAGAGTTGATAAGCTCTGTTTTCTCTCTTCACCTTTTTAAATCGCCCATAATATGAGAACCCTGGCTCTTCTCAATCTAAAATTTGTCAGAGATGATCCTTTGGAGAGGCAATAGAAGGTCTGAAAATGGCATAACAATTGGATGGAAAACCTCAAAGTTGTCACCAGAAGAAATGTAGCTGGAATAAATGGGGGATTGTATAGGATGTGCCTCCTAAAATGGAACCTCTTTTTAAACAATCTGACAATTGTCATGTCTAATGCTTTGAGGGAGCCATAGAATACGTTAAAGATATCATTCCATTTGAATCAAAGGCACCCAAAGGTACAGGCAGCAGAAGACAGACTGGATCTCCCTTTGATAGTAACAGGAGACAAAAATGAAGAGAAAGAATAGAAATAAACCAACTAACGTAATTCAAACAAAGCAAATTAATCTGGCTAGCTTAACTGGTAAAGTAGAAGAGCAGGAAAGGGGAATTTTTAAGGATGATTGGAAAATGTATGTTGATTATTTGAAAGATTACTGTAAACATCTTAAAACATTAGCAGGATTAGAATAATAAATCTAGCAGTAAAGATATAATCAAGAGAAGAACTGGATGAGCTAAAATAGAGAATAATCAGAGTATGCAGCAACAAAGAAATGTAATGAACCATTTAGGTGGGGAGAAGGGAAGCTGATGTTTAATGTATGAATTGTTCAATGTGTGTTGATTTATAAATAAAAAACAATAAGTAAAGTTCTTAAAAATAATAATAATCTTTTAATAACACAAGCAAATTGGTAACTAAATGACACCCCTGCTTGCACGCCCCTATTAACGATACTACTGGGCCCAGCAGGACACTTGTTCCAACAATATTTCAATAATGATTTCAGGCTATATAGCCTTATGAGGGTTGTTTTGGTTTGTTTGTTGTTGTTGTTTTTACATTTTCCTCCCCAATTGCTTTCTAGCCATGCAGTCCACAGCCATAAATATCAAAGGGAGTTTGCTGCTGGCTTTAATGCAGTATTGATTTTTTGTGTTATTGCTTTTATTAGATAAAAACAGAAGAAAAATCTGAGTTTGTGTACAGAAACTAGTATAGACAGAATGAGAGTTTGTTTAGCATGGGATATTTGGCACATCATCTTTTTATTTTATTTTAGCCACTATAAACCCTTGGAGAGTATTACTTTTCACAGCAGCAGCACATCAATGCACAGAGGCCAAAAACACAAGACAAGTATTTTCCCATGAATGCTTATGTGCACCCCATCCTGCTGTCCTGCCACCATTACAAGAGCCAGAACTTGGTAAGTAGCCTAAGAACGAGGAAGGAGTAGTAGCTGTTCACTTGTTGGCCCCTGTTTCTTTTCCTGCTCAGATTGTAAGCTCAGTCAGATAAGAAGTATGGCAGGATGTGGACCCAGTTCAGGAGATTTCAAAACATTTATATACAGCTTGACTATCATAAAACCTCAAAGCAGGTTTACAAAATGATGAAAGCATAAATTACCAGTAAAAAAAAACCCCAACTAGTTAAAAACAACACCCCCAAAATAATTAAAATCAGCAATAAGCTAAAATCACATGGCAGTATCTACAGGTCCCCATAGGCTTTTCAAACAATCTGAAATTGTTTTTACCTGTTGTTGAAAAGACTCCAGTGAATGTGCCTGCCTGATTTCAATAAGCAATGAGTTCCGAAATTTGGGTGTGGCCGCACTGAAAGATTGATACGGACACATTACACGCACACCAAATTATATTTGAAACTAGATCATTGTTCAGTGACATAATTGCTTTTGATTCAGAAAACGATGGGCATCTGGAAGCCTAGTCTCATCCATGGATCACCTTATTTGGATCATTCTGTGGAATTTCAAACAGCATGAAGGAGACTTGCTGTTGTAAATTGGTATGGTGAATGAAACAGGAGAGATTAAAAAGGGAGAATGTGTGGAGGAAAGGAGAAATATTAAAGGGCTTGGATAATCTAGGGATAAGCTTTGCAAATCCTAGATGCTTATCCATATCAAACTTCCAGCATCTTAAAACTACTTCCATTCTCCACTATAATTCCTGTCCTCAGGCTATTTTAGCAATCAGTGGAATAAGGTTGCCCTGTGGCTCTCACAGATAATGGTGAGCCAAATATGATTTGTAAAGCAGATGTGATCAATCAGGGTAGCCTGCAGAACATGAAGATGCCCCTGTGTAATAACAGATCTGAAGGCCAGAAAGGACAGGCATGAATGATTCGCTGTGTAACCTCAAATTCAAAATATCACTTTTTGATTTCCTGCATCAATCCAACAATTTTGTCTGTGTTCTGTAAACACAGATGTAATCAGCTTTGACCGTGACTATTTCTGTGCATTCTACACAAATTAGAGGGTGTATTTTCTAATCAGTCTTAAATATAGGCAGAGGCCGAGGTAAAACTGCAATCCTTGTTGCATGCTGGTGGACTGGTTGATTGGCTGATTAGTTGTAAACAGCAAGTATGCCAACAGGTCTGTGCAGTTGTTTGAAATATTATTGAGTAGCTGCTCAAGTTAAGGATTGTTTTGTACTGCTTTTTACTGTTTTTATGCTTCTATATTGCTGCCCACCACCCTGATATTTTATGAGAGGGCAGTATGTAATACTTAAAATAATATTCAAATTCAGACACCACCATCACAGCTGTAGTTCGCTTTTTCGGATTCCCTTGTTCAATATCGGGGCTTGAGTGTGGAATATGTGAGGGGAAAGCTCCTTTGAGCATGTGCAGATACATTTTCTTCTCCAGCTACTGATCAACTACAACTTACTCATGTATGTATGTATGTATGTATGTATCCACTCCTTCACACACAAAAGGACTTACTAGGCCTGTGGTATGACTCTCATATAAGTCTGAAGCCAAGAAACCTGAGCACAGCCACCAGCTCATCAACAGTTTTAAAAGAATCTGGTCCCTCTTACTCATCCGTTGTTGTTTTCTCCTGGATATCTTTAGTAGCTCCGTACTGATGTGGCTTGTCTGTCTGTCTTTCACACATGCCTACACACACTTGTGACTGTCCAGGCACATTCTGTATTTCCCACCCACCCAGGGCTACCTCGTGTTAGGGCTGAGCCCAAGAACCCATTTTCAGTACTAAGGTTGGACCTGGAGAGTCTATACTTTCATTCTATTGGGAAGGAGGGGGGAGTTCACTTTGGGTTTCTGCCACCACCTCCCTTCTTTCCAGTAATTTTTGTCCATAAAAGTCAGACTTCTGAGGAAAGACCACAGGGTCAGTTTGGCAGGAACTTCAGTTGTGTTAAGGAAGGTTGCCAGCCATATCTGTGGGCTGCGAAAGGAAGCAACTTTGTGGAACAGGGTGATTTAAAGTGGTAATGTACGGAAGTGAGAGCTGGACCATAAAGAAGGCTGATCGCCGAAGAATTGATGCTTTTGAATTATGGTACTGGAGGAGACTCTTGAGAGTCCCATGGACTGCTAGAAGGTCAAACCTATCCATTCTCAAAGAAATCACCCCTGAGTGCTCACTAGAAGGACAGATCCTGAAGTTGAGGCTCCAGTACTTTGGCCACCTCATGAGAAGAGAAGACTCCCTAGAAAAGACCCTGATGTTGGGAAAGATGGAGGGCAAAGGAGAAGGGGACGACAGAGGATGAGATGGTGGACAGTGTTCTCTAAGCTAGTAACATGAGTTTGGCCAAATTGCGAGAGGCAGTGAAGGATAGGCGTGCCTGGCGTGCTCTGGTCCATGGGGTCACTAAGAGTCGGACACGACTGAACGACTGAACAACAACAACAGTGCAGCCTCCTGTCACTCATACATGTCTCTTCCCTCTCCTACCAGCTCACCAGTGGCGTAGGAAGGGCGGGGCGTAGGGAGCGCTCCGTCCCAGGTTCCAGGGGAGGGGGGGTGACACTCCCCAGCCCCTCCCCTGCCGCCCAGCACCCTGTCCGTTGCTCCCGCCGCGAGGCAGCGAGCAGGCGGTGGGTCGGGCAGCCCTACGACCCACCACTTGCTCGCCGCCTCGCAGCAGCGCCGGCCAGATGCATCCGGCTGGCGTTGCTGCTCCCTTGGGGAGCCAGTGAGCAAGCGGCGGGTCGTGGGGCTGCCCGACCTGCCGCTCGCTCGCCGGCTCGGATCCACTACGCAATGCCCAGAATTCCAGGCATACGCAGTGCATCCGATGTGCCGTGGCGTCACGACGCCCGCATCGGGGTGCCCCGCCCCAGGGGGTGCCTCCATTGCCATCACCCCAGGCGACACAGAGGCTTGCTCCGCCACTGCAACTCACCAGTCAAAGAACTGCAGGCCCCGCTCTTTCCTTTCTCCCTGTGAAATGGCAACTCCACCACAGCCACAATGCAAACAATTGCTTATTTCGGCCCAGGCCTGTGAAAATGCAGGTGGCTGCATATGGAATGAGGGGAGAGCTTACATTTTAAAGTGTTCTTTGGGGAAAGGCGGAGGGAACGCCACATACACACTTGCCGGACTGCAACTTTTATTCCTCTTTCCATCCGTTGGTGGAAGTGCTGGATGCGGTCTGGCTGATAATTAGCCGGTGGCAAATCCAATTACGCAGTATTCCCATTGTTTAATTTGCCTTTTCTGATTTCAGCCAAACTGGTCAGTTAAGTACTAATCAGATTTTCCACTCTGAATGAAGGCATGTGGGCTCAGCAAAAGGAACAGTGAAAACACTGAGCGCACAGGGAGGTGTACAGCTATCACCGAAATGCCCACTTCGGATGAAATTGAAACAAGGTTAGCTTTCCCATCCTCTCCATTGTCTGTGCAATGAAAATAGGTGCACTTGTTTTATGCTGACAGATAGGGCTGACGTTACCATTGGGCAGAGGGAGGCAACTGCCTCAGGCGACAGTTGCTGAGGGGTAGCACCACTACCACTACCACTACCTCCTTGGCTGTTCCCCTCTTGGAGAGCAGAAGTGGGTGTGGTGGGTGCCATGCCCTGCACTCCCTAAACTAGCCAGCAGCTCTCAGGTGTGCTGGGAGGTGCTACTGTCCTGTTGACAGCTCAGGGGTTTGAGCCGGATCTCAGTCTAGTCACCTTCAGAACATGGAACAGGGGCATCATCTTGTCCTTTGCCTCAGGAAGCAAAACGTCTTGGGCCAGCTATGTTGACAGATGTGACAGTCATGATCAAATAGGATGAAAAGGCCATGCCCAAGAGATCCAATGTCTGAAAGATATTTTAAACCCTAAATTCTTTATCTGAAATATGCCCATTTTTCAGGGTGTAAAAATAACACATATTCCAAATTACCCAAAACAAAACATTCATTATACTTTGGAAATGGTGTCACATCTACCAGTGAAGTAGGTTTATTGGGAGGATATACCAAAATCCCAGCAGAAAGTGTCGCACTCATACCAGAACACGTATTATAGTCTGGAATTTCATACACGTGGAGCTTGTGCATATTCTTATCTCTGAGCTCTTCCTTTAAAATTTGCCACAATTGAAAATGTTGGGAGAAAGCTGAAATTAAAAGAATTTTTAGGAAACAAAAAAAAGGGAATGCTTTAAAAATCAATAGAAGAGCATACGAGAGGCATCCTGCACCATTTAACACAGAATTCTGATTCAAACTCTATTAGCTGCTATGTTGTTGGTTGTTGTTGTTGTTCAAGTCGTTCAGTCGTGTCCGACTCTTCATGACCCCGTGGACCAGAGCATGCCAGGCACCCCTATCCTCCACTGCCTCCCGCAATTTGGCCAAACTCATGCTGCTATACCACTTCATTTTTTTCTCACATTCTCTCCATGAATAGCATTTCTCATCCAAATGCTCTTTTCAGAAGGAGCAGCAAGCTTTGTGAGGATTTCCTCCCATGTAAATGCAACAATGGCAGTGCAAGGTGACAGTGGTCAGACCAATTAAGGATTCGCTATATCCCCTTTTTCAGCCACCTGCAGAATGATGATGAGCGTAGACCTTGGAGAAAGCAATAGGAAAAGATAAAATGCATTTAGAAGAGTACATTTATGAACGCTGCATAGAGCAACGAGAGTGCATTTATTACAGCCATAATTTTTCTAGTAAGCTTTTATCATGGGCTATAGTTCCGCTTTCTGCCATTGTATAGAAGCATGTTAAGTGGGTGAACTGCAACCACACTGGAAGCAACAAGTAGAGGGTTTTTAAAGTTAAATGTCCCCAAGAATTATTATCCCAAGGTGCCTCTAAGATGGCCACTGCTGTGGGTTGTCTGGTGAGCAGTTATTTGGGAAGTTCCCCACAGTTTTCCCATTGGCAACTTGCCACACTATTAAAATCCACAGGGTGACGATATTATAAGGCTACCATAATGTCAGGTGGTGGGGATGGGGATGAAGATCTTATTGATTTTTTACCCCATCCTTCCTCCAGAAGGAGCCCAAGGCAGCTTCACAACGTCAGAGTTTAAAATATTACAAAAAACAAAGCAAGTGAAAACCACTTCTGCCATATACAACAATTTCCAACGCTCCTAAAAACTTATTGCCCCTTAAATATCAAGCACCTTGTTGAAAAACAAACATTCACAGGTTTTATAAAAAACTGAACTTCACCAGAAAGGGATTTCTGTCATTGGGCCACCACCACAGAGAAACTTATGCTATGGGTCAGTTCTTCAAAGTCCTGTCCATTTGTCGCACCACCAGCAGGGCCTTCCCCATCAGTGGTAAAGCTCACATTGGTTGGTACTGAGGGAGGTGCTAAGTACTTGGACCCCCAAGCCATACACTTATTCGTTCCATACAATTTACCGGTATATGCTGCTTGATTGTAAAAAGTCTCAAGTGGTTTTTACAGCACTGTACACTAGTAGCACTATGAATTGGGTCTGGTAGTTCACAAGCAACTAATGCAATGCAATACATTCTACTCATGTAAAAACACCCTGATTCCCGGACCATCCGTGGGCCGGATTGAAAAGGCGATTGGGCCGCATCCAGCCCTGGGCCTTAGTTTGGGGACTCCTGATTTAGATAATGAATATTCGGGCCACACATTAAATGATATACCGTAATGCTACATTTAAAAAAAAATCATTTGGTTTGGAGGGAAAAAATATGAACAAATCACAATGCACACGAAGTAAAAAACACACCGTTTTGCAAAAGGAAATAAAATAAAAACCACAAATTGAGTTTGAAGGTGTTGAAATAATAAAAGGTGCTACACACATGGTATCCCTGGATTAGGGACTTAACAGGTGTTATCTAAAAACATGAAAAGCCTCACTGAATGCAAAGATACATAATACATTACTTAGCTGGATTTTAAACATGGAATTCAATAAAATGACCAGCTGGTAATGAAATATAGAAAAGAAATAGAGAAATGGATCTGCCGTTCAGTCAATCAAGTTTAGACAAAGCAAATTCCTTCCTAAGGCTGGAAATAAACAACAGTGTTGTTGTTTTTCAAGGGGTCGAAAGTGATTATGATAGATGTCTCATGGCTTTTGTTTCAGGGTTGTCTCTGATCGAACAGATTTTATACAAAATCCTGTGGCTAGGCCAGTGTGGTGCATGGGAAACTTGATGGGATGCCCATTTTTCTCCTCAAGGGTCTGTTCATATTAGTAGATGTCCTACGCAAATTCCTTCCATGTGAGGTGGGCAGCTGCCCCTGTGCTGCCCACCTGGTTGTAGTACTGCTTCCACTTGCTAGAGCAGAGCATGGCGGAGTGGTGATGAGGGTGGGGAAAGGACTGGTCACTGGTGGTGGAAGGCACAAGTGTGCCTTCACCGGTGTCTGCCATCTCCCACTCAGCATTTCTCCACCTTTGCTGCTAACCTGCCCTATCCCACTCCATCCTAGACCTGGTGACTGACTGTGGCCCATCAGCAGCACCTCACCTCATGTGCCACAACTGACCTTAGGAGCATGAGCAGGCCATTTGCAACTGAGGCAAAGTTTGTGAGAACTGGTGCCTCCATGTAGTGGCTGGCCATGCAGCTACCATTATTCATGTGGTGGCTGACGCCCTCCATAGAGAGGAGCCAGTAGTGCGTCCCTGTGAGTGTAGCCTAGTGGCAACCCTTGTTCATTTCTGAGGTGCTGATGGTGAATATCCTAAGTGCAATTCAGTCCATTTTCTGACTTGGTAGCTTGGTGGTATGGTGGGGTTTGTGTGTCCATTGCTCCCTTTGCTGTACTGTATCTTCCTTGATTAATAGCTCTTTAAGGCATAAGAACATCTCTCAAGACAGGTAGTAGCAACCCAAAATGCTGGATACATTTGCAGTAAAGTTATTTTGTGTGTGTGTGTGTGGTCAGTCTGTTGGTACCACCAGAGACTACTAAGCATCGCTGTTGGCTTGTTCTCCTCTGTTTTTGACATCTTCCATTCTGCCATGTGCATCTGCTCTTTCCGCTGAGTTAAATGAAAACAATTAACTCACAATAAAACACAATTTCTTCAGATAGCATTTTGTATGTGTAAGGGTCTGAACTAATTTTTGCTCATTGTGGAGGGGTGAGCTCCCATCTCGTTCTTTGTCTTTGTGAAGAGAAGGGGCTGCGGGAATGAAACTTCTTATATACCTTAACCCACTTTACAGGGGATGTGCATGCAGTCCGGATCATTATAATAATTAATCCGCCCTCTTTGCTATGCAACAAGATGATGAGCTCAGAAGAGATGCTGAGATGTAATTGCTTACAAATATTCTGTGTGTATTGAGAAGCAGCCAAACTGCAGCTGCTTCCCTAACTCTTCCTTTGTGCAAACGGATAATGAGTTGTGTAAAGGACACAGAGCATAAGCTGCCAATGAAATACCAATTTCTTTAATATAATCTTTATTAATTTTCACACTTTAACATATACATATATATTACATTTTACGTTTTACCTTGCTCCTAGGAGTTGACTGCCCTTCTCCCTTCTTCTGTCTTCTCTTTATCAATTCTTATTTTCCACATTGTCTTCTCGCTTTCTAGATATTTACTCCATTTACAAACATTAACTCCTAGATTGTCTATATATAAATAAAACCTTCTATATATACAATACTCATTATCTATTTGTATACTATTTATATATCATTTTGTTGACTTGATTACCTTGTGTTTCCTAATAATTTGTTATTACTATTCCAATAAAAATATTTATATTTTACATTATGAGGTTTATTTCAATTCTATTGGTATTCCATTTTCAACACATATAGCATAATTTCCCCCCATTCTTTTTGGAATGTTTCATCTCCCTGTTGTCTAATTTCCCCCGTTAATTTAGCTGTTTCAGCATATTCCAGTACTTTCTGTTGCCAATCTTCCACAGTTGGGATTTGCTGTTGTTTCCAAACCCGTGCTAGCAACAGTCTCTCTGCAGTTGTTGCGTATAAAAACAGTCTCTGATAAAAAAAAATTGACATCTCCAACCATCCCTAACAAGAATGCTTCCGGTTTTTTTCTGAAAAGTATATCTAAAGATCTGCTTTAATTCATTATATATACTTTCCCAATATGTTTTTACCTTGTCACATTGCCACCACATATGAAAGAAATTTCCTTTTTTCACCCCACATTTCCAACAATTCTTATTTTCTGTTTTATACATTCTTGTTAGTTTGGTTGGCATAAGATACCATCTGTACATCATTTTTAACAGATTTTCTTTCAACAATGTACATGCAGTGAATTTTAACCCATCATTCCATAATTTTGACCATTTTTCATATTCAGTGTTATGTCCTATGTCCATTGCCCATTTGGTCATAACACTTTTAGTTTCTTCATCTTTTGTATGCCATTCGAGTAAAATTCATAAATTTTTGACAGTATCTTTGTATTATTTTGTATTACTACCGTTTCTATTATTGATCTTGTGTGTTCAAATCCTCTTGTTCTTTTGTCTTTTATAAAGATATCATTCATTTGATGATATTCCACCCACCCAGATAATTTGTCCTTTAGTTCTTCATATGGTCTGATCTTGATTGTGTTATTTTCCTCTATCAGCATGTCCCTATACGTTAACCATTGTCCTTTCATATTTATTTTTTTTAACTGAATAACTTCCTGGGGTGACAGCCACCATGGTGTTTTCCTTTCAAACCAATGCTTGTATCTACTCCATACTTCAAATAATGATCTTTTTATAATATGGTTTAAAAATCTCGATGTACATTGACCTTGTCATACCATAGGTATGCATGCCACCCATATCTGTTTCCAAAGCCCTCCAAGTCCAGTATATCTATATTATCCAGTTTGATCCAGTCCTTCAACCATGTTATACATGCCACTTCATAATATATTTTAAAATCTGGCAATGAAAAACTGCCCCTTTCCCTTTTATCTGTCAAAAGTTTGAATTTTATTCTGGGTTTTTTCCCTTATGACACAAACCTAGAAATTATTTTTTGCCATTCTCTAAATTGACTTTGACCAGTGATAATCAGGATGGTTTGGAATAAAAAAGGCATCTTGGGTAAGACATTCATCTAAATGGCAGCTATTCATGAAATACCAATTTAATAGGAAGTGTTTGCCCTGGTCCCATCCCCTGCCTCCTGAATTAGCTTCTTGGTTTACCAGGGAGATGGCGCAAATGCAGGTATCAATAAAAATGCAGTTATCTGAAGAAGTGTGCATGCACACGAAAGCTCATACCAAGAATAAACTCAGTTGGTCTCTAAGGTGCTACTGGAAAGATGTAAACTTGGAAAGTGTTCCCTGAAGAGAACAAGGTTAGAATCTTTGAGAGTTACTCTCAAGTACAGTGTTACCTTGGTTTTTGAATTCCTTGCAACTTGAACGTTTTGGCTCCTGAACACCACAAACACAGAAGTGAGTGTTCTGGTTTGCGGACTTTTTTGGGAAGCCAAACGTCTGACATGGCTTCCGCAGCTTCCGGTTGAGTGCAGGAAGCTCCTGCAGCCAACTGGAAGTGACGCCTTGGTTTTTGAACGTTTTCGGAAGTTGAATGGACTTCCGGAATGGATTCCATTCAAAAACCGAGGTACGACTGTAGTAGCTATGAAAACTGTCAAATACTATTAGCATTTTGTGGCAGGTGTCATATATGCCAAATACTGACACCATAAATTATTGACTGTTGAATGCAGGTATTCAATATGAGTAAATATTCAATTGCTCAGGAAATTCCCAGAGAACATTAGCCATCAGAACTTGTGAAGCAGCATTCTGAGGGGGGGGATTAGGAAGGGGGGGAACCCACTCTAGTTCTTAACATCTCTTATGGAACTTCTGTGAATGAGACGGTTTAATATGTCAACTACTCCTTGCCCTTTAAAACTCTTTGTGTACTTTCCACATAAACCTCCACCTTCCTTCCTCTATAAATGTGGATAATGACATTTTCAGGTATTAAAAGCCATAAAGATCTCACACCATGCTATAATTAAGCAGTATGTCACTGTTGCACTTTGACTTCATGAAGAAAAAGCCTCACCTTAGAGAGTTTCTGAATAACATGTTTGTTGCAACATGACCATGACCTGCAAGCTGATCCTTGGAATACCCAGAAACTATTCTAGCTGTGCTTGCCAGTTGAATAACTTCCTGCTCCATCTCAATATGGAGGGGAAACCTCTGCAGTGTGATTAGTATAAATAATCATTCATTTAAATGCAAGCAAAATCACACACATTACACTTACTCCTAACTACCGGTAACTAAATAAGATAACTAGTGCTGACTTTCAAAATATTCTGTTTCTGAGTTGCAGCTGCAATACGCCTCCCACAAACAGAAGAGTTTCTTTTGTCTACAGAAGATTTCTGATCCAGTGGAGGAGCCCTACTTGGGGGGAGATGGGTTTTGATTATTTCCCCCTCCAACTGCAGCCCCATATGCCCCCCTAAATCTGAATCAGAGGGTTGGAGGAGGCTCTGGGACCGTGTAAGAAGTGGCATGGCGGCGGCAGGGGGAAACTGAAATTGGCGCAAATAGTTCCTTGTTTTTACCAGCTGGAGTATCCAGAGTGGAGCTTCCCTCATAGAATGAGGAGCAAACTGTGGATCCAGTTCCATCACTTTTAACTTTAACACTGTGATTATATATATATATATATATATATATATATATATATATATACACACACACAACTCTGTTCCTTTTTAAAAAAGTAATTTGATTTTCAAAATGTGTGAGTTCTCTGTAATACTCCAAGGCTTTTTATTTTCAGCTGGGAAATTAGGCCAGATCTGTATTTCTAATAACATTAAGTTGCCTTCAGAAAAAAATCAAAAGAATGTTAATGATTTTACATAAATGCACAGTTCTTATTCCTGCACTATTCCCCCCCCCCCTCATCATGACAGTTAGCAAAAGGGGAATAGGCTTTGATTGAGCCTTGAGTTATGTAATATGCAAATGGTCTTCAGTTTATTTCAGACAGTTAATACTGCAAGGGAGGCATTTTCTCTTACCACGATTTTGTTTGCACTCAGCTTCCTGGATTGGAACCCGAGTCTCCCATTATTGAGCAATGACTCTACAATTTTGGGTCTGGTCATTGCTCTATATTGCAGTCATCAAATGATGAAGACATATAAATGTTACCCTGAGAAGAATAGAGCTGGAAGGCATCTCCTATGCATCAACATACCAATTCCAGAACAGAGTGTGCTGCAAGCCAGGAACTGCTGAAAATACACATCCAGACAAACTAGCTTCATATAGCTCAATCAGGAAAGCCAATCCATGTGCTGTAGTGGAAGCTTTTGATGACCCTGATTATGAGCAAAATTCATATGAAAAAAGAATGTTACTTTGGGTGCCACTCCACACTCACTAGGTTCTCCCCCCACCCTGACTATAGCAGTCCCTGATGTCCCAGGTGAAGTAGGTGCATGAAAGGAGAAAAGTTTGGGCTTCCCAGCTCATCATCTTTCTCTGGATCAGCATATGGGGATGTGCACACACATCATAGTTTGAAAACAGCTGGCTCTCATTCTGTTTCTTCTTGGTCATTTCTGTTTTGGCAACTTCTTCATCTGGAACCTGCAGAAAAGTGGTGACACCAGCTTTTTGGGGTTTGAACAGTAAAGTCAGCAGGGACTCAATCTTCAGTGGGAGTTTTCTTGTCCTTGCGATCACTGGATTTGGGCATGGTGTTTGGAGAGATCAAGACTTGAACCCTGAGAGTAGGAGGAGAGGCCTACTATCACCCCACCGGTGCCTCTGGAGAAATGCCACATGAAGTAGGTGAAGCATCAGAGCTATATGCTTCTAATATTATCTGAATAGGGGTGTTTGGGCATGAAAGGCCAAGACCGAGGTCTGCCCCCACATCCCAAGGTGTATGTCTCTCTTGATATATGGAAAACTTTACCCATCAAAGGAAAGTCCGGTAAAATGGGGTTGGACTTGATGATCCTCAAGGTCCCTTCCAACTGAGAGCCAGTGTGGTGTAGTGGTTAAGAGCGGTAGACTCATAATCTGGTGAACTGGGTTCGCGTCTCCGCTCCTCCACATGCAGCTGCTGGGTGACCTTGGGCTAGTCACACTTCTTTGAAGTCTCTCAACCCCACTCACCTCACAGAGTGTTTGTTGTGGGGGAGGAACGGAAAGGAGAATCTTAGCCGCTTTGAGACTCCTTTGGGTAGTGATAAAGCGGGATATCAAATCCAAACTCTTCTTCTTCTACTCTTCTTCTATAATTCTATGATTCTGTGATATCAGATCTGGGTGTGGGTGGGGAGGAGGAAGCAAAATCTACCCTCTTTTCCGCTCTCTTCCAGAAAGGTGGTTGGTGGGGGCTGCATTTTTATTTTAACAGTGTCATGCAGGTATAGCTCCAACTACTTGATCAAGAATTGTGCACCCAGCATTGATTTATACATGCAGCTCTCCATCCAGCAAGGACAATGCAAAAAGCTCCACCACAAACCCACACATGCCCTTGGCTCAGTTAAAGTATATATATGTGTCTATATGGGCAGGCACAGTGATGCCCTGGCAATCTAGCTTCTTGTTTACACCTCAAAGTGCTCTAGTTTTAGAACTGAAACAAAAAATTCAGACATCTTGCCTGTATTCCCAATTCGTCTTTGAATCTTATTTTCTACTCTCACTTGTCTACTGTAATTATAAGAGCACAAACATCTTAATCTTCATTTGCATCTCTCGAGTGCAGGAAGGAAACTGTATATAAAGGTAGCTGTTGCACGCCACCCCAATCTCTGAGCAGTGCAAGATTTCAGGGGTTCCAGGCACTTACCCGGGGCTCGTTTTTTCCTTGTGTGAATAAGGCACAGAGGAGACTGTGGTGTCTTTATGGTATATGCTTTATTTTCACATATATACAACCAAAGCCAGTGGTGGAGGTGTTTGCAGTATTAGCACCCCAAACCATAGCTGTCAACCTTTCCCTTTTTTGGGGAAATTCCCTTATTATAGCATTGGGAAACAGCAGGGAGGGTTGACAGATATATATATAGCAGTGAAGAACAGCAGGGAGGGTTGACAGCTATGCAAAGGGTCTTGGTTCTCCCATAGCCATGGCCTTGGATTGCTCTGACTCTCTCTCCAGCTTGCTGCTTACCTCTAGGTCACTTCACTGAACAATCTCAACTCTAACTTCAAGCTTTGTCCTCTAACTATCTCTGAGTTGAGAGAGGGGCTCCATACATTTTCTATCTCACCCAGGGGCCCCTTACCTTTGTTCTCTAATGGCCCTTCAACCAGGCTATCAGCTCAAGACAGGAAGCTAGCCTGGCTTATATTTTAAGACTTGCTGGATCCAGGAGTTAGAAGGATCTTACACACAGCGTACTTCCTCCCCTCCCCCGCAAGCTCATAACAGTAGCCCCTTCCATTCCCTGTGTTTCTCCCCTCTTGCCATCCAACATTAAACCACCACCATCATTTTCTATACTTCTATTTTGCTGAAAAATTAATAGTTAATAGGTTAGTTAATTACAGGATCTGGCTGCTGTCAGTTACCAGTGCATGTAAAAAGGCAGTAGCTAAAAATATTTGCCTCCCTATGGATTGGATTCATAACAGAGTTAAATAATTTATTTCTTTGAAAAACTACTCTCCTCTCCACCTCTATCATTCAGCAAAGAAATCCTAGTATTTCAGAAAATTAAAATTCATCCCCCTGGCTTATTCCATCTGATGTATATTTTTTAGGATGCTAGGGTTCATTTGACTGGTAGATTCCCACGAATCAGAAGACTCATCCACATTCAAATGGAAAAGATGCCATAAATAGTGCTTTATAACAAGTAAGCCCCTTTCCAAAGATCCACGGGGCTCAAAACTAGCGGGGGATTCCCTACATTGTTATATGGTGAGAAATGTTCTGTCTCATGCATGTATACTCTGCATTTTGTAAAACCTTGGCACTCCACCTGCTCCCCACCCCCCACTGCAAATCACCTCTTGTCCATTTAAAGAAAAGCAACTTGGTGGTTGCAGCTGTGCCCACAAATGTAAGTAAAAAGTGATGCAGACTGGGGCAAAAAATCTTGCGTCGCATACGGCTTTTATGCTGTGGCGGTGGACCTGAGTGAGGACTGGCTCTGTCACATCTGCTGCCAGAGCACCACCCATTTGAATTGAATGTTGGCAGGAAATCCCACCCACCCATTGCAACCAGCCGAGGCCAACAGCAACATCAGCCGGTCATGTGGATATCATCTTCTTCACACACACCCACCTCCCCTGGGCCACAATTGCCACTGCTGCTTGCAAAAAGTAAATGGTCTTTCTGCATATAGCTATTGTGTGCATTTCTGTAGGAAACTGGTATGGGAACTTGTTTGGGCACCTGCTGTGTTTATTTATGCTGTGTTTTGGGGGGAGCCAGGAAAACTGCAGCATGAATATTTTATTTTACTTATTCAAATAATTGTCTCTCACTTTTTGGTCCTAAAACTGTGACCTCCAATGTGACTAAAAAACACACTAAAGCAACTAACTGTAAAACAGTATAAAAAGCAATTAAATGGGAGTACATTGCAGCAGGAGCAAGATTCCATCACCTATAATAGAACTGAGGGGAGACCAAATATCAGGAAGTAAACTAAGCAAATACCAGTTTGGGCAATGTTTTTAGTTGCCAGCAGAAAAGAGGGAAGAGGAGGGAAACCAAGCCTCTTACTGCAAGGAACTCTAAAGCCAATAGGTAACATCCAACTATGTCATAGAGGACACCCATTTAAATCAATTAACTTGTTATTTAGTCCAATGGGTGGTAATCAACTCAGCTTTAACTCAGAGGCGGCCCATTGAAATTAATGGATCTAATTCAGTCAGGTTCATTAATTTCAATGGGTGTGTTCTGAGTAAACCTAGTGAATACCACCCACAGATTTCAATGAGATTGTTCTAAGTATGACTAACATTGGCTAGTATCCCATGTACCACCCTGGAGAAAACCCATCTCCAGTGGTTACTTTTGGAAGATACGCTGTTCATTAAAGCACATTTCCATTTACAGGTACAAGGATTTTTAAGTGGGCTACAGCAGACATCATCAAGCCACAAGTAGGCTTCTTTTGTGTTCATTTCCCATATGGGTCACTACTGTCTGCTGCAGCTGGAATGGTGAATGGGCAAACCAAGCAATAAGTTGGTTGAGATCTAGATATCACATGGTGTGACAAGGGATGTTAAGGTAGGAGGAAGTGGGTCCCATTTGCATCATCAGTCCTGCTCTGAGAAGAATAGTCCCTGGAGCTATCCTCTTCCAACTTCCCCCTCCTGCTACCCACTGAGTTGCGTTGTAAATTACATAGCTGGCAAGATGAAGACCTGCTGGACGAAAAGGTACTCAGTCCTCAACAAGAAGGACTGAAGAGGATCTCCACGGGCAAGACATTCCAGAACAACACATGAAGGCCCTACCTCATTCTCACCAGACTTGAAACCTTAGATGGCGATGGGCATCCAACAAGACCTCTGAGAGACTGGGCAGGCTCACATGTAAGAGGTGTGGCTTTTAAATATTCCTTATATAACTGTAAAAGGGTCATGTGATGAGCCATTATTGACACAGCTGGTTGAAATCACTGGAAGAGGTTTTCAAGGAGGAGAGCTAGTATATGACAGAAGCTACAAACCACCAAAGTATCAGGTGATCATTGTGCTTACCCTGTAGGCCACGTGATCACGTGAAGCCATCATAATAATTGTAATGCTGCAATTTCTGTTTTCAAAAAAGAATAAGGACCCATAACCTTTTTCAACAATTGGTTACAAATGACCTCAACCTCATCTGAAGGGCACATGTCTGTTCCAATATAAAGTGTGCAAGTTTATACAATATCAGATCTGGAAGGTTCATCATTCACAAATGGTCTGTTTCATATGTCTGAGTGCATAATTAATAAAAGATGGAAAAGCTCAGTAGTAAAAGACAGCTGTGCTGGCTGCGGAAACATAATGAAGGGCAATTTAATAGACTTTGAAACGAAGAAAAATATACCCTAACCTGAATTTAAGCCCAAGCAATCACTGACTTTTCAATGGAAATCACTTTAACCAGGCACTGCAGCTTACACATATGGAACCTTCAACCCTCATTTTCTCAAAATTCCTCTTTAGGGACATGGAAAGAACTATAAGTGAATTTATTGACTAGTGTTCAATACGAAATAAAATCACCAGCCAGTGAGTCAGAGGAGACGGTGAAACAGAAAGCTTTCAAGTCCAGAAACAGTCTAATCCTTTATATCTACATCTGCAAGAAGCAAAACCTTAGTAACTGTTATGTTGTTGACTACTAGTGACAACACATATCCTTCCTATCAGTCATTTATATAAGTATGTTTTGAAATTGTGCAAGAATGGATGGGAGAAGACTTTCACTGATTTTCCCCTTCCCCTCGGCACCCTCCTGAAAATCTGTTCCAGAGAGCTGCAGGATCCTCTAGAGCCATAGAAAGCCCATGCAGGAAGCTGCAAGGGAAATTAGCAGAAATCATTTCCTCTCCCTTCCTCCAGTGGGGAGCCTCAGTTGGATTTCAGCTCCTTCTGTAAACAGAAGAGTTTTCCCATTCACGGAACAGCTGGGGGGTTATGATCCAGCCCATTGTGCTACCCCCCACACAACAAGCATGTCAAGTTAGATTTCTATCCTCATCTCATCAGATGAAAAACTAAGGCTGGCAGCTTGTGAGGCTTTGGCCAAGTTGCTGTGAGCCCATGGTTGCAATGGAACCTGAATCCAAGCCCGTTCCCAGAATCACAACATTTTCTTTCTTCTGGATGAATATCAGTGGAGGATTTGGATTTGGGCAAGCAGATAAGGTGCAAGGAAGACAAGAGTTGGCATAGCCAACGGTGTAGAGTGGTCCCAGCACATGGGGCTGCGTGGAGGTGAGGTGGGAGGGAGGGAAATGAACGGAGTGCGCATGTGCATTTAACTGCTTGATGGCGTCTATGTCACCCAGCCACAGAAATAAGAAAAGAAGGGTTGTTCTGTTGTTTAGAGACATCACTTCCTGGTTCACATGGAGAAGCCATTTTCAAACAGATCCCAGCAACAGAAGCACACAGCTGTATTGTGGCAGCACCAGGTTGTTGAAATTTTGCACCTCTAGCAATTTTGTGCCTGGGGCAACTTCCGCTATGCCCCCCACTATACCACTGGGTATAGCATAGTGATCAAGAGTATGAACCATTCAATTATTACCTCCTGATGTGAGCACAGTGTTAAGCAAGACACTGTCCCTCACTCCTAGACCTCCATCTGTGTTACAGATTATAGTATTGTCCTACCTTACAGGGGTGTTATAAGGATTACTGAGATAAGTTAATGATAAACCTTATTAGTTACTATTGTATGAAATACAAAGCGACATACAATATACAATAAAATGTGAAGATTTTTGGACACTCACACAGTCCTATATAAATGGGGTTTTTTGATATTACTATTTATAATAATAGCCATTGTTATTATTATTTTATAGATGGAAAAAAGTGAGGCTAAGTTGTTGAGTATTGCTCACATGGAAGTGGATATAACTGGTGTAAGGCAGCTTTCTAACTGATTGAGTTTTGGCACTCTTTAACCTAATCCGTAAGCATCTTTCTATTCACCAACCTGAGAGAATTTGCTGGTATTTAAACTTGGAGTACAGGAAGAAATATTATTCAAGAGGGAAGAAGACTATGAGTAAGAGGGATGTGTGTAAGGGGGGGGGGGGAATCAAGCAGCAGTGCTTGTGAAGTAGCACCAATTAGATTTCTCCCCTCCTTTTTAATCTGACATTAGCATGCTGCCCTTACAAAATGGCCTGAGAAGTTCTGAATCATAGACGATGAGTCACAAGAACACTGGAGCATTTTCAATGAAATGTTAATTTTTTAAAAGTAAAATCAATGCAAAACTGTTGACTTTAAGCAGAAGAGTTTGACTAGTATCGCTGTTATTATCATTGTGGATAGTCGGGAATACTACTGTGCTACTCAGGCTTGCGCCCCAGAGAGGTCTCTTCAGTACTGCAAACACAGGAGAACATGTGCCTGATATGAGAGTTACTTCCCAACAAAGCTTCCTGAAGGAACCTTGGGAATCCTTGCTCTCAGTCTCTCTTTTAAAGGGCAAGTATAGCGTATACCATATGGATCCCATAGGTTGAGGTATAAGTGGCTTGAATGTCTCAGTCCTCAGTTGAAAGGGTCCGAAACAGTACAGTTATGTATGGTTGGGGTAAAAAAGAGTGAGC
This sequence comes from Lacerta agilis, assembly GCF_009819535.1. Taxonomy (NCBI): domain Eukaryota; kingdom Metazoa; phylum Chordata; class Lepidosauria; order Squamata; family Lacertidae; genus Lacerta; species Lacerta agilis. The sequence goes on from NC_046314.1 coordinate 64,249,556, forward strand.
CACTTACGTCCATGCAGATCTCCTCTCCCCCCCCCCCCAAGATCTCTCCTCAAGATATATTGGTGACAACATAAAATGTGGACTGTTGTTAATACTGCTGCTAGGTAGATCCAGATCTGGTTGAAAAGTGTATCCAATGAGTGCTCATTAATGATGCTGCATCAGCCTGGAAGGAGGTCTGTTCTATGATGGGGCATAGGTTGACTTATCAGATTTGAGGATGTCCCAAAGCCGGGAGGGATAGCCAACATCAGAGAAAGCAGAATTAAGATCAGAATGATCTTGACAGGCTGGGACACTGGGCCAAACCAACCAAGATTAGATAATGGTCAAGGCCTGGATTTAGGTAAAAACAAAGCACAATATTGGCCTTGGGAGACCTGGCTTGACTGCATATGAAAAGTTGAAAAGTATCTACATGACTTAGTCTGGGGAAAGCTAACATGGCTCCTTCAAGATGTGGACTACAATTTCAGTGCTCAGCTATGATGGAAGTTGTAGTCCACAACATCTGGAGGGCACTACATTGGCTGCCCCTCCATAAGTTGTCCCCAAGCTGAACATGAGAAACTCGTGTGATGCAGGCTTCAGCTGTATTAATAAAAGCAGAAATGTCCAGGTTGTAAAAAGTAATAGTTCCACTCTGGTCAGGGTCTATCTCTGGGGTCCCAAAATTTATAGTCTTGCAGATTTGTGATTCAATTACTGTGAGGCAGTTGATGACTTTCTGTATGCATTGGTTTTCAATTATTGTTGTTAATTTTTCTCACTGATAATTTTATTGTTTTATCTTTTTTGTAAGCTGCTTTGAGGGTTTTTCTTCTTCCTAGAATCAAGTAGTGTATAAATTTTATGAAATAAATAAACACACACACACACAGTATCTGGTTGTCAGTGCCACATTTTAAAGAGGACACTAGTAATCTTCAGGTGTTTCATATTTGTTGTAGTGCATAAGTGCACAATGAGGACAAGTGCAGTAGCATGGAAAGCCTGTTGGATCAGGCCAGAGGCCAATCTAGTCCAGCATCCTGTTCTCACAGTGTGTCAGGATGCGTGCAGGAGCCAGGCTCTGTGACCAGTAGGGCTTCGCAGGACTGGGGCTTTCCTAAGTTTGTTCTGAAGAAGCAAGGAGCGGCCACACAGGTGAGGCCGATTGGTAACGCACCAGCACCTGTGCCAAGAGCCGGAAGGGGTATAAGGTCAGCATTTCCCTTTGGCTCTTTGCCACAGCAGGCATGCTTCCTGCCTTGCTGCGTTTGGATTCTTGACCTCCTTGCTTCCTGGTCCTTGGACCCTTGGCTTCTTGACTCTTTGCTTCCGGACTCCCGTTCCTGCTCCCACCCCACAGTCTTGCCCCTGGTCCCAACTGTTGGAGGCAGTTTTTTCCTCTGGTGGCAGACGACAGAACACGAGACCACTCAAACAAAGGTTTTAATACAGCTATATAAAAACAACAAACACAAACATGTGGGTGTTCTCTTTCTGCAGGCAAATTCAAACTGCAACTTGGCAGGGGGTTGGACTGGATGGCCCTTGTGGTCCTCTTCCAACTCTATGATTCTATGACTTCTCCTCCTTTTGTACTCATTACATCTAGAACTCACAGAACAGTTCTTAAAGTTACAATCATTATTTCGGTTTTTGTTTTTTTGCAGTATGACTCCTAACACCGATGTCCTGAGACCGGGACTTCGACCACCTGTGAACTGGACCGTGACACAGTGGCCAACCAAATGCCTATGGGATGCCTGAAATCAGGACATGAGCACAACAGTGCTCACCTCGAGCTACCTTGCCACAACACTCAACTGTTAGCAGCCGCTCCCGGCGCATCTGTCCACTATCCCTGCTTCCCCCACCCAAAGGTCGTAAATGCCATGACAGTGCTCTTAAAACAGTTATTGGATGGGCTAGGTGGCAAAGGATGGTGCCTCAGCAAAAAGGGTATGGAAAGACTTTTATGCTGTCGCTCTAAATTACTTTTATCAGTTGCATATTAGTTTCACAATAACTATAAAATCCAAACAGCTTCTACACACCATACCGATCTGCCTGATTCATCTTGGGCAGGGTAACGAATCCTCACAAATTATAAAAGAGTAAGGCCTACAAAATCCAAAGTAAGCAAATTAAGTATGACAGTAAACGGGGCTTACTTCTTATGTAAACATGGTTCAGATCTGCCTGAAAGACATAATACAGGACAAACTCTTAGATGTCAAATATCTTTTGGAGACATACTGTAAATATTAGCATTTTGGCACCAGAGGATGAAATTACGTTCACACTTGTAACTAGATAATGGATATAGTTTTGATGAACCATAACTACAAATCAATTTCTCCATGCAAGTGACGTTGAATGATGGAACACAGATAGAATTACATATTGTGCCCTGAGGAGCTAATAGCATTTCCTTCCATGGGAACCTGTTCTTTAGAGTAATAAAGCTGCTCAGAATGTCATTAAAAGATCGGGTAATTAACTTTCTGTGTAGATGTTAACAGTCTGCGAATTTAGTCAAAGCATCACTCTCAGAACCAGTCAAATATTAAAGAAATATTAGAGAATCACAAAATTCAATATTCCCAGTTGCATACTAAACTGGTTGATGTAATGAAGTTCACAAATTTCATTGAGGATGACTAACATCAGAGGCATAGCATTAATAATTTGGCATTCTTGCTTATTACTTTTCTTAGAATACTTTAGTAATTCACTCAAAGGTGCCTTTTTGGGAGACACAGCCTTCTCCCTGATGTGCTAGCTTTCCAGAAGCAAGGAGCTTTTTTACATGGGCAGGCCCACTCGCAGTATGAAATGGAGTCCTATTTTTTAGTCTTTGTTTGCCATGATATCCCCACCCATGGCCTCCATTTCTTCAACTCTGCATCCTTGCAGTACAATCCTATGCATGCCTATTCAGAAGTAAGTCTGATTGAGTTCAGTTGGACTTATCCCACAAATGTGTAAGATTGGCATCTGAACCTCACAAAGGTCTCTGGTCCTTTAACATAACTCTAACAGGATTCTCCCTTGCTGCTATGGAACTATGGGAGTTATGAAACACCCCCAAATGTGTGTTGCCCCCCTAAAACCACCCCTCAAAACTCACCTTTGACTTGATCCTCATTCCTAACTTTTTTAATAATGTGACAATGACATGGCATTTTTCCACATTCTTCACTTGCTGGCATTGTTTGTTCTTCCTATTCCCATCATTTCCCTACCATCTAACTGAGATTGTAAACTCTTGGGGACCACAGGCCTGTCTGCTTTTGCCTATGAAACTTATCAAGGCACCCCGTATGCAGTAAATAAATAAAAAACATTATTTAAAAAAGGGAAACACAGTTTTTATAGTACTCATTCAGGGCCAGTGACTCCTTGTCTTAGTTTGCTTGCTGTAAAGGTCAATGGCTTCTGGTCAATTAGCAAAGATTCAGAAAATGCAAATTTCTAAGAATTTCTTTTCTAAATTAAAAGTAAACAGCAGAAAACGTAATAGCTGCAGCAAATAGGCGTTTACAAAGCTTTGATAAAAGGTGAAGAAAAGAACACCTGTTTTTGCTTCTTGCATATGTGTGCATTATGTTTGTTCCTAGGAGACTGCAAGTTGAAAGGCATAAGAAATAGATGAAGTCTGTGTGCCAGCAAGTCAAGAAAAACAAAAGGCAGGAAAGCATACCTGCTGCATTCATTGAGTGAACAGTTCACATTAAGTGCTCACACTTCTACACTAATCTGCCGTACAAGCTCAGCAGTGCTCCAATCGAATTTACATGCAAAACCACAGGAAGGTTTGGGTATAATCAAGCCACCTTTAAATCCCTTAATTCTGTCACTGAAACCAACAGGATTTAAATAAGATAAAATTCAATTTTTCAGCAAGCCACAATTCCTCATTATATTCCAACTTGGGGGTGGGGGGGAGGAGGCTGTGGTTGGTTTAAACTTTTGTTAGTAATTTTATATCTAGGCTTGTTCAAAACTAGATTTACCTGTTGGGTGATGTCCAAGGAAATAAGGAGTGTCAAGTTGATGCCAGTGGGTTAGAAGAAGTCCCTTTGCTTCTTTGGAGCAACATTCTACAAGGCAATAAGTGCCAAGGGCAGGGGTCTGCAACCTTTAAGACAAAAAGAGCCACTTGGACCCGTTTCCGAAGAGAGAAAAAAACTGGGAGCCGCAAAACCATTGCGAGATTTAAAACAAATATAACACTGCAGAGGAAAAACCCTTATTATATTATTATTATTATTATTATTATTATTATTATTAGGAGCCAATGCAAAGAATAGAAAAGGAAGTATTATATTATTATTATTAGGACGACGTTAAATCTTATTTTGTGCACATTTAAAGCAGCAGGGAGCCTGCAAGTACCATCTGGCTTCAGGGCAAAGCCTTGTTTAAGCTGCCTAGAAAGGCTGACAAGCCAAGCTGAGCACGGGGGGAAAGTTGCAAGGCAAAGAAAAAGGACAACAAGAAGCACGTAAGCTGCAAATGGAAAGCGTCCTCTCCCGCGCTCGGTATTTGCGAGGTAGCAAACGGCTCTCATAGAAAGAGCTCCCCGAACTTCTCCCCACCCCCCTTGAAGCAATCCCGGGTGAGGTGGCGATGGGAGGGCTGCTGGTTTTCGCGAAGACCGACGAGGCTGCTTTTCTGCACAGCTAGATGTTCAGCGCCGCCTCTCCGTCCCCGCTTCGCTTTGCAGCGCGCAGAGCCTGTCCCTGGCGCGCGGCAGGTCAGTCCACAGGGCTCCCCAAAGCACGCCTCCAGGTTCTTGCCGCACCCGCCCGCCCGGGTCCAGGCGGCGCGGGCATGGCGGCGCACGAAGGCTCCGAGTTCCGGCCGGGCTTCCGGGCGCTTCCTGGGTCTCGCTGCTAAAGAGGCGTCCGGACGGCGAGGCGGAGCGGCAAAGCCAGGCGGAGGCGGCAGCAGTGCCATCTGGCGACCGACGCCTGGCGCTGGGAAGGTCCCCTTCCTGCCTGCCTCTCCGGGGGCGGGGAAGGCGCGACGACGAGGGAGGCGGCCCGAGCCAAGCCCTGCAAGGACATTCCAGCTGCCTGCCGGGCCCGACACTTTAACGAGGGAGGACGCATGAGCAGCAGCAGCGCCTGCCTCAGCCTCCCGAGGGCGGGCCGCCGGCCAGCTGGAGAAGTGGGTGGGCGCGGGCGGGCCAGGAGGACGGCGCGGCGGGCGCAGCTCAGGCGGGCCAGGAGCGCAGCACAGCACCCCCACCATTTCGCGCCATTTCCGTGCCCTAGGCAGCCGCCCCGGAGCCGCGGCAAATGTGTAAAAGAGCCACATGCGGCTCTGGAAGCCGCAGGTTGCCGACCCCTGGCCAAGGGCATCTGCTTGCTTCTCAGATACAATCTACACACCTACAGGTATACCATGATGATAAGATACCTGTAAGATACAGAAAAACTGAATGTATATACAGTTACCAGAGAGCTGTCACAATCTCTTCTGGCTGCCCTCCTGCAGCTTGCCTGGGCTGCTCACTCGTCTATCTGGACCAACCACCGGCTGCTTTTCTTTTGAATGATACTTTATGCTGCATATGTGTGGAGGGCCACCTGGATTTAAAAATAAGCAGCTCTAGCAAATAAAATGGCTGGTAGTTAAAGTTTTCTTCCTTCTACGATTGCATACGCTGTAGAGCAAGAATTAAGATCGTGAACAAAACAATCAGATGAAAACTGAGGAGAAAGACACTAGTGTAATGTATGCATTATCAACTAAATTTCTGGCACACCGGTAAAATGAGGATATGCTCAAATGGTAATGAGCAGAAGGCTCAAATCCGGGACATATGCCAAAGACTCCCTCCTGCTGACAAGAGCATCAGATCATCACCCAAGGTGAAACAAAGCTGCTTTGATGGGAAAGAAAAACAGAAATTGCACTATGATAAAAGAGCCAAAATATTAAGGCTGTTCTCCCAAAATGTAAATGCAATTGTTCAAAGCCAGAATGGGCAATGGCACTTAGGAAATCCCCAGCAGGGCTGTCCCAGAACGTTTTGCTGCTTGAAGCAAAATAGGAAGTGTTGCCACCTCTTCTACCCTCCTCGCTGCCCCTACTCTTTCTCCACAGCCCTAGTGCTACCTTCCTCCTCACAGTACCAACCTCCCCCCCCATGGTGAAGGTGGCGAGGGAGTAAAATGAGGCCCGAGAGGAGCAGGTGGAGGACGGTGGTGATGGGCAGCAGCAGCAAGCAGCATGCTCCTCAGAGGCTGTCCCACCTCACCTCATGGGAGGCTCGGCCCTGATCCCAGGTCACATAGAATATAAATGGAAAGTGGGCAGACACTAAGGTGCAGCTGCAGGGGCGTAGCGAGCCGCTTTGTCGCCGGGGCAATGATGTCATGGTGTGCATGCGCGCGCAGCATCCTGGGTGGGCTGCGCCGCCACCGCCACACGGTCAGAAGGGGTGCCGGCTGCTCGTGCCCGCCATCTTAGGTGGGCGTGAACAGCCGGCACCCCTTCTGACTGTGCAGCGGCAGCGGGGCAAGTTTTAAGGCTGCAGCACGCAAACAGCCGCACAGACGCTGTGCTGCTGTTCACACGCTGCAGCCTTAAAAGTTGCCATGCACCGGCAGCGCAGGTCGTGGGGGCAGGGCGCTGCCCCAAGTGTCACCCCCCTGGGCGGTACCCAGGGTGGCCTGCCCCCATGCCCCCCTTGCTCCACCCCTGTGCAGCTGAAACAGTAGATGAGACAAAGGGAGCAGCTGAGAGGGATGAAATTGTAACCAACTTGGACACCTGCACAAGGCCATACAGTAGCCAGGGAGAGGTAATGGCAACAAGTGCCATGGGCAGAAGCACTATTATCACATTGCTCTCCAGAGGCATCAGCAAGTATCCACTCAAGCTATGGAAGAAAATTAAAATCCAGAAGTAGAAGGACTACGTCACACACCCTAGAACGAATTATTTAGCTTTGTACCTGCCGGCCTACTGGAAATATCTAGGGATATTTTCATTTAATGTTTATTGAGAATATGAGTGTAACATATGTATTATCCACTAAATACCTGGTGTTTGGCCCTGTTAAAGCAAACAGCTATAGCCCAGGCAGCCAGCCTCTGGAGAGCTGACTCAGAGGTGCAGTCTGGCTGGAGGAATGATATACTACTCTCCACAGACTCCTAGGCCTCATCAAGAATAAAATTTGATTTACCATTAACTCAGCTGTAGTGAGTTCATATGTAAACAGGAGAAGGCAATACATGGAGGCATTCTAAGTAGGATTTCAACTTGATTAAATATATTGTAATAGATTAATCACGAGTTTTTAATAGTTTTTCTGTGAAATTTGCTTGTGATCAAAAATAAATTTCTGGACAAGCCCATGCGTACAACTCTTGTGAGCCACCCCACCCCATCTATTATTTTTATAAAAGTTACCAACTCTCTTTTTAAAAAATATATTTCAAATATTAGGAATCATCGCATCCAAGGCTCTCCTCAGAGAATGTATGTCTGAATCATCTTCATCCAAATGTCAATGAACTTCCACTCTCAGGCTGCTGGCAGTATGGCTGTTAGAGCTGGAGTCCAGGGATGCACAATTCTAATGAAACTGGACGGAGGGGGGGCAGGCTGTTGTCATTTGACTGAAGCAGTCACTGATGACCACATTGGCCTTGCAGTCAGCACAACTGCTTAGTCCAGCCTGACACCTTCTGTCAGCAGACAAACTAGAAGAATAAACACAATGCTGCGTTTTTCTCTGTTTGTCCTAGTCAAATCTCCCAGCTTTAATTTATTTCTTTCGACTAATGCTTTGGGTCTAAAAAGACTTACTCGGATGCAAGAGCCAATGATTTACGTGGAATTTATTTCCAAGGAAGCGTTTCTTTTAAAATCCCAGCTAGGGGGGGAAGAAATTTGATTCAGTTCGCTTTTATAGACAAACCTATCTAATCAGCACTTTCCAAAACAATATGGGAACTGAAATGGACCATCTTTTAAAATCTGTTTTCCTTATAATTTTGCAGTATAGTTCTCCAGTCAAATAGCATGCACAAAAATGGATTCATTCATAAAATGAATTCATAAAAAGTATTCATAAAATGTAGCCTCTGGTATTCCAGTTGAGTATGTGAATACTTTTCTGACTATCTAAAACTCACTAGATACTTGGATTAAGTGTTCCTTCACCTTGTCTATGAAGTAGAGATGTTAGCTGATAGTTTTGCTATATGGCATCTTTTTTCCATCTGAATTTGGTTTATTCTGCATAGCTCAGTATTAGATTGCAATGTATGATGATTAGAATTAATTGATAATTCTGTCAAGCAAATTGTGGCTTTTCTTTTAAAATCTAAATTATAGATACAGTTCAATGGCCCTTTCCTTAGTTGGTTGTGGTGGATGATAATATTCATTCATTATTTCATCCAGAATGAAACTATCTCCTGCTGATGGTAAGAGTTAAAAATAGAGCCATTTGTAGACGTCTCTCAGAAGATCAGAGCAGTTGAGTTACACAATGACATCAGAGAAATGACTTAAACAGCAGAGTTTTTAGTGCACTATCAAGAAAGGTGGCCAATTACTTTGCAGATTTTTGGAACTATGTGCAGTTTTAAATGTAGAAAGTAATGTTATGTATCAGGCCACATAACTTCCTAAGCCAAATGAAACCCTTTCATGATCTAATTGCTCTAATGAGCATGCAATTTCAATCACAGGCCATCTCTCGAAGAAAGGACAAGAGTATGATTAATTGTCTATTGTCTCAGAAACAAATTACGTTAAGTCACAAAATTGTATGACTGTTATTATTTTTTCCACTCAAGTGGGACTCATGAAAAGGATGGTAATGCTTCGTTATAGCCAGCCTTACACAGAAGCTTATTAGGTTCCCTGGTGGATTATTTTTGCCCTTTCCAACATGCCTGCTGCCCATTAACTTGCAAAGGCAAATGCAGCCTGACCATGCAAGGGACATTGCTTGATGGCATGATGAATTCTGCAAAACCCAAGCAGCCCAGATACTATGCCTATGGGATGCCTTAAAACAGGCTTCCTCAACCTCGGCCCTCCAGATGGCCTACAACTCCCATGATCCCTAGCTAGCAGGACCAGTGGTCAGGGATGATGGGAATTGTAGTCTCAAAACTCTGGAGGGCTAAGGTTGAGGAAGCCTGCCTTAAAAGAAAGAGTTTAATTAAAAATGGGCAAATATTTGTAAACATTATACAAGTAAATAAAAATGGCAAATGATGTCATTGGTTTAGCCTATGTGTGCCAACCACCATTTTTCTCAAGCCATCTCTGTCTCTTCACCAGGGCCCCAGCTGGCACATGATTGCTGAGCATAAGGATCAAAGTAGACAGGAATGCCTGTCAAGTGGTTGATTTTTTACAATGGGAGAGAATCTGGCAATGAGGAGCCTTCCATTGTGAATAGCTGACATGCTTTGGGGAGGGGAGAGAAGAAAGAAGAAGAGAAGAAGAAGAAGAAGAAGAGAAAGAGCAAGAACAGAAGAAGAAGAGAAAGACAGAAGATAGATATTTGAAAGAAAAGAGAAGAAGAGAAGAAGAAGAAGAAGAAAGAAGAGGAGCTTTGGATTTATATCTGCTTTATCACTACCCTAAGGATAGGGTAACATTTTCCTTTCCCCTTCCTCCCCACACCCAAACACTCTGTGAGGTGAGTGGGGCTGAGAGACTTCAAAGAAGTGTGACTAGCCCAAGGTCACCAGTAGCTGCATGTGGGGGAGTGGAGACACGAACACGGTTCCCCAGATTACACAGTCTACCACTCTTAACCACTACACCACACTGGAGCAATTCCTGTTGGAACAGCATAGGGCAGGCATAGGCAAACTCGGCCCTCCCATGTAGCAAGACTCTGCAGACTGAATGAAAACTACCAAACGCAGCAATAGAGAAAAGGAAAGTTAATTTATTGTTTGCGGACAGCAAGCAGTGGCTCAGAGGATATTTCCAAAAGCTGAGCCCCAGAGCATCAGTGCTCTGGGTTTTTTTTTATACCATTTCCAGGTGACATCAAACATTACATATTCATGTATTGAAGCCAAACTTAAGCCAATAAGCTTGGTCACAAGAAGCCTTCCTTTGTCCATATTTGGTTACTTCCCCTTTCATTTCCAAGATCAAAGCATTTCAGTATATATCCATATAAGGCATTTCCCTTTCCCTTTCCATATAAGGCACTTCCTGGATACAGTGTTCTGCCTAAGGTAAAGCAAACATCCCCATCTGAAGAAGTGTGCATGCACACGAAAGCTCATACCAAGAACAAACTCTAGTTGGTCTCTAAGGTGCTACTGGAAGGATTTTTTTATTTTTTATTTTGTTTTATCCCCATCTCTTATCAGACTCTGCTGGGAAGGCGTCCAATAGAACATCCTGTAAAGCATGTCCTCCATAAAAAGAGGGCATGTGTTGTGGTGTGACCTGGCCACCTGACCCGGTGTTGTGTGTGTGTGTGGGGGGGTAATCTGGAATCAGCCACAACCCCTGATAGGTCAGTCCCGTGTTGCTGGGATGCAATCTGACCAATGGGGTGTCGCAAAAAAGCAGCAACGTGGGACCTATTTAAGCCCCATGCGAGGCTACTGAGCTTTCCTTTTTGTAGCTTTTGCATCAGAACACGGATGCAAAAGCCCCAAAGTCATCCGCACTGGACCTAATGGTCAGGGGTCCTTTACCTTACCTACCCGTGTGTACTCCCTTCCCCTGACTATTAGGCAGGCACCATCTCTGTTGCCTTTTTGGTGCCCCCCTGAAGACCTTCTATTTTCAACAAACTGCATTTGGCCTCCAGGCCTGGGGTTCCCCTTATGGACTGCAACATTTCTACAGCAAAAGCTTCAGGGTCTTCAACGGCTCTCTTCTAATTCCGCACGTCTGTGTTTAAAATTACCCCAGTGCCAACGCTGGAGCAGGGCTGAGTCATCAGTTATATTTATGGCCCATAGCCTATGCATTTTTATGGACCCTAAAAGATAAGGAAAGACACGGTGTAGGATAAAAGGACTGAATATATTAAATAACTTTAATTTAAATGGAAAATTAAAAGACAAGAAAAAATTAAAGTAGATTTGAAACAAGTCATTTTCATTTAACTTTTTTATGGGAAACAGAAGATTAAAACAAATATTAATTATTCACAGAAAGGGCCATATCCATCTCAGGAATTCCTTTTTAATATATTAATGTGAAGATTGCATCTATATATTTTAAGATTGTGAACATTGTCATGGCTGAAGTGGTATGTGTACGATTGCTTCAACGTGTGCCTGACGCACTGCTGAACTGATATTTACTGGACCACTTACGTAAGAACATAAAACAAGTCTGCTGGATCAGGCCAATGCCTCTTCTAAACCAGCATCCTATTCTCAGTGGCCAACCAGATGCCTGTGGGAAAGCACTTACCACAATTGCCCAAGTAGCAGGCTTATTTACAAAGACATTTTACCTTGAAGTATGTCAAACTAATGGATAATCTTAGGCCATCACATCCACAAGTACTCAGAAGGAATGCATATTTAAATTAAGCTTGCAAAAGATATTTCTCGCACTTTTATAATAAGGCCCTGCAAGGCGCATTAACCCAGCTGAGATGGGATGCTCCCCCCTAAACATCTTCTTTAAAAAGAGATTTTCAGTGAAAATACCAAGAAACCCCCAATGCATGAGGGCAGGAACAAATCAGTCGCTTCATCTTGCTTTTGTTTATGTTCCAGACAAAATCTACCAAACATGGGCTTATTTATGTTCATGCTCCCCCGTCCTCTATTACTCATGGATCACTTTTAAAGTGGAACTAATAATTATATGACAACTACAACAATTGTTTACAAGAACGCTACCTTCTAATGAATTCAGTGGCATGCACTAAGGAATACAGCTTGAATCTAGCATTTCCAAGCTTCGCGTAGCTCATGATTTTCAAAATAGCTGTTCTCTGAATCCCACTGGCTAAAGGATCTGACATCACTAACTCCAGACAAGCAAGAGAACTTTCTGAGCAGAGGCTACATATAGCAACAGCATTTATGGTTGACTAAAGGTATCTAATGACATTGGTAGATGATCAGGAAACCCTACAGGAGTTTGTCATAAAACAGGAAACAGTGGGAAACTGGACATTTACTTGGCAAGTCAAGCACCAAAAGTGCTTGGGGTGTGCTTTGTGCTGAACCAAAATGACAGAGCAGAATATGATGAGGCTTTGACTGAGCAAAGCACATTATATGATCTGCATTTCTGTGCCAATTAAGGGTTGCCTATATTCCAGGCTTCCTCAACCTCGGCCCTCCAGATGTTTTGAGACTACAATTCCCATCATCCCTGACCACTGGTCCTGCTAGCTAGGGATCATGGGAGTTGTAGGCCAAAAGCAACTGGAGGGCCAAGGTTGAGGAAGCCTGCTATATTCCATTGAAATCAAGGAGGCTTATGTGGCCTTATTTGATGCAAGTCTGTAGACCTTGTTTTGATTTCTTCCATCCTGTCCTTGCTACAATTTCTGCTTACTGTTTCAAGTATTCATTCCATTGTGAGTAGATTATTTAGACTATTTAGACACCATATTTTGTCCCTGCTTTACCAGCTGAATCTCATTTAGTCACACCTCTGTGATGTTTGCTGTCAGATGGAGAAATAGTTTTCCAGGCCTTGCAGTTAGCTTCAGGACTCATAACTAAATGTGTGTGTTTTGTGCCGAATTGGATACCATTTTTCTCTGGTCCACAGTGGCCACACATACTTTGTCTTTCCTTGATACAGACAAATCTTTAAGTGCTTCTTGCTACATTCTAGGGACCCAAATGCAAGCAGGATGTATAACGGGGGGGGGGGGGAGGAGGCTGCTAATGGAACACAACACTTTCCAGTCTGTTGAAGCTCATTGACATAATCTCAAAACAAAATTAACATAACAAATGGTGCAATCCTAACTTTGGCCACTGCCTGGCAGGGCTGAATGGAGTGGTGCTGCCACCACTGTATCCTCAGTCTTGTGCATGACAACTGGGGTGAAAGGGAAGCAGGCAGATCGTTGCATGTCATGAACTGGCAGGATGCTGAGGAAGGAGAAAAGGATCCCGGGGAGGAGTGTAGCCATGGGGCAAACTGAAGATGGGAACATTGAAGGGGCAGCTGACAGTTCACAGGAGCCAAGGAAAGGAGACACATCACCAGATCAGAGGTGCCCCCATCTCCGTGGACATGGCGGACTCTGAGGAGGTGCACTCTAGGAGGACTGAGGCAGGCAAGGGAACAGAGTCCAACTAGTTGACCAGGTGAAGACCATGGGGCTTGTTAAGTCTGGAAGTTTGTAGTCACTCAGCTGGATGAGGCTCAGGGCAGGTGGAGAAGCACAGCTGCCCAGCTGCAGCAAACCCAGCTTGAAGTCAATCAAGATTGGAAGGATAAAAGGGAAGCAGGGCAATTGCTCTGTGTCTGCTTAACTTTTGATGGACCATAGCTTGGCTGTTTTGGGAACTCCACTGGATTGTACCTTTGGACTGACTCCAGGTTTTCCAACCCTGGAGCTTCTTCAGAGGAGGGAACCTAGCCTTATAGAATGACTTTGGACCTTGCTTAGTGTATTGAACCTGGACTTGTATTTGACCCTTTGGTTTGTTGAACTACTTTCTAGTGTTGCCCTTGGAATTGTGAGCACGATTAGGACTTAACTTGGGTTATGCTGGGTTTCAGGACACTGCACCGTCCTGGAGCTGGCACAGCAGTTGGGCCTTTATCACTTGATGGCAGCAGAGCAGGCTGAGAAGCCAACAAGATTCTGAGCTGGCTCAGCTCCTCCCCACCCACACAACACCCCATTGCAGAGCTCTTCTTCACTGACTACCACCGGCAGGCAGCATACCTGCCCATTTTCTCATTTGCCAGACAGTAGGAGGAGATCCACACCACTAGAATGATTCTGGGATGAGGAGGCTATTTACATGGTGGCAGGGCTTGGTGGAGGGATACATATGCTCAATCCACCACCACCAAGACTGTTGCAAAGAAGGTTTGGATTACCCTAGCTGTGCAGTATGAAAACGCCCTTTGTATGATAATAACAGTTCTAGAAGCAGAAATTTATTTATTTTTCTAACTGGCATATTAATGGTACATGTAGCTCTCTCTCCCTCTCTCTTTTTAAAAAAAGGAATCAGTTCTACCTTTGGTCAAATACAAATATTTCAGAGCACAGTCAAAAGTGTTACCTGATCAGTTAAGAAATGCATGTAATCCTTTAAGTTAGACTGTACCCATTATTTTGCCAGCACCTAGCATGCCAATGCTCTCCTTTCCTATTTTTTCTGGTTCCTTGGTTTGTGGGAGGAATAGCTAGATTTTTAAGCAAGTGAGAGACCTTGGAACATTTGAAAATGTAATATATAGGCACTGATTTTATTTTAACTTGGGTGCTGGTTACTAAGGTGTTATTATGGCTGTGTGCCTTACGAGGCTTACTTTCAGAGAACTCAGAAGTAGCACAGGATCAGAATGGTAAAGGTGCATTTTGTGAACATTTTCCTCCCCAGGGGAGTCTGAAAGGTCTTCAAGAGACAGGATTGGAGGGAACTAATGCTGGGTGTCTTCCTTGCAGTGCTGACAGGCTACAAAATCTCCAACGTAGTGAGGCAAGATGGCTAGATGGGTAACAGGAATGCCACCTTGCTCCCATTACATTCAGAGTGAAGAAAAAGGGAGGGCTTCATCTGCCCTCAGTGTCGTTGCCACATACAGCACTGGCCAATGGGGCTGCACTGTGGGGGAGGGGGGAGAGAGGTGCATTGCCCTCCTGGCTTCCTAATGATGTGCCTTGCTGCCTGTTAAGGGTGGAGGGGGTGGAGCAATGCGGCAAGAAACTCGGTCAGTGTGGGTGTAGTGGGGGAACCAATCTGGTATTCCTGTGCCTGTACTATGCCACTGCCTCGCCCTTCTCGGTAACCGGCAGTGGCACACAGGTGTTGGGAAGCCAGGAGAGCAATGCCACCTGTGCAACTCTGCTGGCCACATAACCAAATCTTACTAGCTACAGGGCATCACAATCTTGTGCTCACTACGTGATCCCTGGTTGGCTTTGATGAAACAGGCTGGGGAACCTGTTACTCTCCAGATGTTGTTGGACTTCAGCTCCTAAAGGTCAGGGGTGATGGGATTTGGAATCCAACAACATCTGGAGGGCCACCCTGTTCTCCATCCTGATATGTAAGGTGAAAACAACTATAACCTGAGTTAACTGAACTGTACATTCACATGAACAGTTAAAATAACTTCTGTGTCTGGATGAATGAGAATATATCATACCTCAGAGTGAATGCCAGGTAATAAATTTTAACACCACCACCAAATGAAACATTGCTGGCCATTATCAAAATTTCACCAGTGCTATGGGTTTCTGTAATAATCATTTTAGGAGAAGGGGATAGTAAGGCAGAAAAGGGCTCACTTCCCAGCTGATTTGGGGCTTTATTTCAAGGAGTGATAAGTAGCGTGAAATCTGGAAGAGAGTGAACCCAAAGTCAGTAGATTCAGGAGGCGGTAAATGAAGACTAAAGCTTTCTTTATCAAGGGACTGGCTACAATATGCTTTTGTTAGCACTCTTAATAATATAATTATAGCAATGCTGTATATAGGCGAGGAAGATGAAATGGAATTATTACTTCATTCTCGTTATTGTGTAAGGTGTAGGCAAGAAGCTGTTAGCCTAGTTTTGGATTCTGTTTGAAGATTAAAGCTTGAGAGATACAAAATGATACACATTCTTACCTTCTATATATGTTCAAGGACAAAAAGGTAATTATGGAAGGGGTGGTCGGTCAGATCTTTCAATGGGAAGAATAATTTAAAAAAAGAATTTCTTATAGAAATATGGAGTCTAAACATCTTAAATAAAGAATTGTTTGGACCTTAGCTAATTTAGAGGAAAACCTTCTCCCCCATTTCCTCCCAGTTGCTATTTTCCCCTTGCTATTTTTTCTATTTCCTTTCCCTTACGCAGAAGAAAAGTGCTCCAATTCTCAATATCTGGAAGAGATTTATTTTATTATAGAATCAGTAACACTCCCACCTTCTAAGAGCACTCCCAGCTGCCCCTTTGCATCAAAGTCTCATGGTAACAGGAAAAGGCACGAAGTTCAAAAGGGCTGACTTTTTGGTGCAAAGGGAGAATCAAGAGCCTTGGCTTGCATTCACATATAAGGTGTATTACATTAGTTTAACTGATTATGAGGCTGGCACTTCTGTCCCATTTTCTGACGTTCCTTTCACACTGCACAAACCTGCTCCATCATATCTCAACCGTTATACCGCCATGTTGCACTAAATGTCATTCGCACAGCAACAGCAAGCAACAAACATCAACAGGGGCCAATGTGTTATCCCTCTCCCTCTCCGTTCTGCCATTCAATGCCAAAATACCAGCCTTCTCATTAGGCAAAAAGAAAAAGCTTTGAAGTGGGCATGCCAGTATGCCACCTGACAGCTTGTCACCTGAGTGGCTGTGGCATAAACCCGTGAAAAAGGCAGGAAAATTACCACACAAAACTGGGTTGAGGAGGCTGCAAATTCCAGATTTTTTTTCTGGAATAATATAACACGGAAATGAGCACTAAACTTGCACTACATTCCTTTAGTTGGCTGGAAGTAGCTTTGATGTCTTATGAAAGCTCAACAAAATGCACAGAATATCAGTTAGGAAAAAGTCAGGAAAAGGGAGTAAACTGCAATTAGAATTCTGCCTCGATGGCTTTCCCTTTCCTATATTTGTACCCATTTTGCAAGGACAATCTGAGGCTTCTGTAATGTAAACACTGGAGGCAGCCATGTTGTTTTCCATGCAATTCCCCCTGGGAGTTATCAAGCCCTGCCACTCAGAGGGGGAATTTCTTTATGTTCATAAAGGTGAAAGGGAGAAAATAAAGGCAGTGCACAACCTTGCAAGCTTTGTTTTTGTTTAAAAATTAATTTAATTTATATCCCACCCTTCCAAGGCAGTAGATGTATCTGTAATATGTGTTTCTGTGCAGACTTTTAAGGATTTCCCCTTGAAAATCTGCCTGGAAATAAGAAAAGGATGGACTTAGTATTTTAATATTTTGTTGGAAGCTGCCCAGAGTGGCTGGGGAAGCCCAGCCAGATGGGCGGGGTATGTATAAATAAATAAATAAATAAATAAATAAAATTATTATTACTATCCCTTCTGAGAACTGGACTGAACTCTCCATGGCTCTGACCATCTCTAAATTTAGGTACAACATTTGGTCTCTATAATCTTGCAGTGATGTTTCAATGGCTGTAACAAAAATACCTACCCCCAGTAGCTATTTCGACGGTGATAACTTACTTTGTCTGAAATGATGTGAAATGTAATTTAATTAGGGAGTAAAATAACAATGGGAAATATATGACCTCTGGTTATGTGCCCATTAGACAACCCCCCCCCCCATTTTCTTTTACCCTTTCCATTGCAATGCATAAAAACAGCCGTATCTTACTCCCTCTGGCTCAGACTACTCATTATACACAGAGTAATGATACCTGCTCTGCAAGTGAAAAAACAATAAAAACACCTGTATTTTAAAACACACCTCATCACCCTGGGCAGGTTGTGAGTCAGAGCAAAGGAAAAGTGGACAGAGAAGGGATGTTTAACCCCTTTCTTCCCAGTCATTTTCATCTGAAGATCACCCTTCCCAAACTGCTTTTTCAGCTGTAGGGTGGGATGGGTTGGTGTGTGCAGATACAGAGACAGGCAAGAGCACAGTTCCCATTAGCTGTAATAAGATTTTACCATGTAAGATCATTCACTGGCATGATTATGCTATGCAATACCCTCAACGTGAAAATAAGAGAGCTTAAGCAGGATTACTTTTCTCATCTGGCTTCTTTCAGGGGCTTTCTCATTCTTAAGAAAATAATTTGGACAGAGATATGGCTTGGTATCTGAGCTATACCCTGAATAGAACACAAAATTAGACGTCTTGACGTTTCAAATGTTATGGAAGCACTGTTGGAAAAGGATACAATATTTACTGCCAAATGAAAAAGGGTGGTGGCTTGGGGGCACAACTGTGGGAAAAGCATGCTTCACACAGTAGTGAAAACAGATAAGATGCAATATATTGCTATTAGTATTGCATTTATATAGCATAGTTCAGTGCAAAAAGTAAATCCTGTTCTCTGCAATTCTTACAACAACCCTGTAAAGTAGGCAGGTATTATTATTGCAGCCACATTGTTGATGAGGATTTGTAGCAATATGTTATCGTGCAGGGCTTTATATATGAGGTGATATTTGAAATGGGGAAAATACTAGCTCAGAGCTCATTTGCACTTGACCATTTATGCAAGAATCACCTCAATATCAGACCTTTAAAATGCTAGGGGGGGAAAGAGAGGAGTAGGAAACCTGTGTAATAACTGAGGGAAGGGAAGGCTAGATAGAGGGTGAAAGGAAGGGGAACAGCCTGGAAACTTCAAAAACCACCTTGGGGGCATGTGTTACATTTCCTCTAGCACTCACCATTTTGGATTTATTTGGGGGCCAACTGTGCAAGTGATTCTTGGGCAGGTCCCAAATATTCCTGTGAATGGTTTCTATTTTTAACCCCTCATTCTCCTACACATTTGCTCCAGTTGGTGGAACTCACAGTTCTAGTAAAAAAGAGCAAAGTTGATCCCACAAATCTGAAGTCTGCCCAGTTCTGCAATAAAGCACACAGATCCCTGATATCTATCATCTGCTGCTTTCCTCAGATCAGCCTTTGCAGCTGCTAGCTGGGAGCTGATGGGAGTTGCAGTCGAACCACATCTGGAGGGCACCAGGCAGACCTAAGGTTTCAGTTGGGCTCCTGAAATTGTGGGTGTTTGCTTTATCTTTGGTTATATTGTGATTTTATTGTTTTACTGGGCCAAGTGCTATTCTGATGTTAACACTAGCTAGGGTTTCATTTTGTTTGCCTTTATTGCTACTGCCTTTTCTTTAGTTTTAAACCATATTGTTTGATATGTTATTGTGATCAATTTGCTTAATTTATATATTGCCGTGCACCGCTTTCTTCGGAACATTCTTCTAAAAGATTATTCAGTAAATAAGTATGGGGCGGGGGGAGAAACGTCCTTCCCTCTTGCCCTTTTCACTAACACAGGCACCAGTTGCAAGGGCCATTTTAAAACTGCCAGTTATGACTGGGCACCTGTGTTTTTGCACCCCTGGTTTTACGTTTACTTTTGCACAGAGCAATTCTGTGAGCAGAAGCCACTAAGTGCTGGTTTTCAAACAGTCAAAATGAATACCTAGGTCCTCAATGCCCCTCATGATTGCACAGTGATTACTGAACAGATGGCCATTTGAGGCATCATTCGTTGCCAGCCAGCTGGTGCACTGTAGGCGGAAGTATCAATATTTTTGGCCTTGGAAGGATGGCTGTCTATTCCACTGCCGGACTGAGAATAAAAAGAACCTTCAGGAGTGTGTCTGGCTGAAGAGTTTGTCTAAGTCACCATGGTGGCAGCTTTTGTCTCTGGTGATGACACTCCTTACACATTACTTTTTTAAAAGGGCACTGAAGTACCTGCTGGTTTATTTTTATGGATTCATACTCTGTCCTTGAAGAAAACTTTTCCAGAGTGGCTTGCAAAACAGTTTAAAACAATCAAAGCAGATTTCAAAAGGTAGTAATTTTTTAAAATTCAGTATCTACCCCCCCCAATGTTAAAAAGTGTGATGGTGACATAGAGGTGTGTGAAAAGACATGTATCATGCAGGTACAGAAAACTGGGTGTGGCTTCCTTTTGTGAAGGATGCAGCAAGACACCATGGTGACAAAGCTGGGTTACTTTTTATGTGTAAAATAAATCTAAATGAGCATGCAGATCTTTCTGATAGAGAGCATTTACACATTCTAGCCAACTAGAAAAACAGTGGAAACATTCCCTTCCACACACTCAAGAAATTCATCACATAAATGTGGTCATTTGTTGTACCAGCTTTTTCATTCCATTGTTTTTGAGGGAAACCCATTGATCGTCTGCCTAATGTAGGTGGTGTCAAATATTTAACTGGATGACCCCATACAATTTCCTTAAGAGCCGTTAAGGAAAGCAGCCAGGTAGGTTGCAAAAATATTTTTTTTAAAAAAATGCACCAGCTTAATACTGTTCCTTGGGAAGAAATAAAAATATAGTCTCAATTGTTTTTCTGATATTCTTCTAATGCCACCCAAATTACAGAGGATGCAGTATTTGGCCAACAAGATGCAAATGTTTGCTTTTGATTGTTACTGGCAGTGAAGGCCTTTTATGCTTCCTACATTGTCATCTGCTTCAACAACATTAAATTCCAATTTGTTGACATCTGGTTCCACACAAATCAAATCAGAGATGTTTGACATTACCAAGCTGTACTCAGCACACTCGCAATAAAGAGCAGGGTTTTAGAAAGACACAGAACTTAAGGAATGGTAGTAATCGTAGCCTGAGCAGGAGGAAGAATCGAATCTATGGCTGTGATCCAAAGAACTGTGCATATTTTCCATGTATAAATTAAGGGTTCTCTCATTGATGGCTTTTTGTGTTCCTCCACAAAAAGGTTGGTGTGCAGGAGGATACAGGGACTCCAGAAAATGGGGAAAGAGGGAACAAGAGCCTCCCTCAAATTGACAAGGGTCTAGATTCCTGACCCCTAAGTTAATCAATAAAAAACTATACTGTTGTAGTTAAGGAAGAAGCATAGTCCATTTTCTGGAACCTATCAACTGAACGAATATACCATCTTGATTTATGTGCCTTGAAGCAGAGTTTTGCTATGTAGAGAGGAAGTGAACCGAAAGTTAATGCAAGGAGAGAGGATATTGAAGGCCAAACTTGCTGTGTTTCAGGACCATGGACAGCAGTATTGGGTCAGGAAGCAAAAAACCTGGAGTAGGGGCACCATCCAGCATCCTCGACCAAGACAGGTAGCAGCAAAGAATAACCAAGGATGCAGCAACACACCAACTTTCAAGGAAGACCTTGTACAGCTGAGAAAAGAAGCCCTCCTATATGTAGGAACTAATGGTCTGTGTGGGTTGACTCAGATCAGGATCAAAATTTTTTTCATAGAGAAGCTGCCACCTGCAGTTTAGAGGTTCACCACATGGTGTTAAACATACAGTTCCAGCAGCTTAGTCCTGACCATGTAGTCATGTAGTTTAGTGTTGCATAGATGGGGTTTTTAAAAACTGGAAGACACCTGGCTCAGGACTATGGCAGTAGGGGTGGGCTTTAATCCTTTGTTCCTACTAGAATGTCAGACCCCCTGCCAGGCTGCTGTGTGTCCTGCGGGAAAGCTGCCATCTATGTCAATGATTTTCAGATTATACCTAGATTTGAAGTTCTCAGAATGTTGATTCTCAAGTAATGTCTGGCCGATCTTGTTACCATAAAAGTTATTGCGTTAACATATTTTACTCAATGCCACTTAGCTTGAATAACAGCATTGGTGGTGATGAGTAATTTAACAGCTGTAGAGGTTCCTGCTGACAATTCAGCACTAAAAAAGTATAGTAATCTAATGTTGTAAGGAAATGTAACTGCGCTGCAAGGAAGCCCACCCAGGGAGGTTAAATATGTAAGGGGTGACTTCAGGTAGATTTCTTCCATTTGCTTGAATTTTGACTGTTTTGGATCTCCTTGCCATCTGATTTGACAATAAGCCCCTGCCATAGTCACATTTCACTGTAAGCACTTAATAATCTTTGCACACATTTCTGAGTGTCCTATCTGATCTTCTGTATTCACTTCCTATTCATAGCCCCCAACTAAAATGAAATTGCTTAAACCACCAAGACCTCATTGCAAATAATTTGTTCTCTGTATCCTACCAGAATGTTTTTAAACAAGCCCCCTCCCTCTGCCACCAAATGCTTAAAATATTTCTTAGTAGTGGAGGGTGAGAACTGGGAACACCCAGACGTATCACTTTCTTGGTTTTGTTTAAAGGTAAAGGTAAAGGGACCCCTGACCATCAGGTCCAGTCGTGTCCGACTCTGGGGTTGTGGCGCTCATCTCGCTCTATAGGCTGAGGGAGCTGGCGTTTGTCCGCAGACAGCTTCCAGGTCATGTGGCCAGCATGACAAAGCCGCTTCTGGCGAACCAGAGCAGCGCACGGAAACACCGTTTACCTTCCCGCTGGAGCGGTCCCTATTTATCTACTTGCACTTTGACGTGCTTTCGAACTGCTAGGTGGGCAGGAGCTGGGACCGAGCAACGGGAGCTCACCCCGTGGCAGGGATTCGAACCGCTGACCTTCTGATCAGCAAGCCCTAGGCTCTGTGGTTTAGGATCAAATTAAATGTAGAGGATGTGCCTCCTGTCCTGACATGGGAATACAGAGAGCATCTTAATACTTAGCTAGACCACTGATCCATCTGGCCTACACCAGTGCTTCTCAAACTTGAGTCTCCAGCTGTTGTTGGACTACAACTCCCATCATCCCTGACCATTGGTCCTGCTAACTAGGGGTGATGGGAGTTGTAGTCCAATAGCTGGAAACTCACGTTTGAGAAGCACTGGGCCACACTGATTGGCAGTGCCTCTTCAGAGTTTCATGCCAGAGTCTTTTCCAGTCTGACCTGGAGATGCGGAGGATTGAACAAGGAGCATTGAGTTATGAGCATTCATGTGGGAAGCAGTCAATTTGGACAGGGCTGCAGCACAAGTATTGGCCTAAACCTTTCCTCCCCCCCCCTGTGTTGAGGAGGTGGTGATAATGGCCAGTAGGCCATTTTCTGGCTTGTTTGGAGCTAATATGCAGCCCTCCCTTTGCACACAGAGTAGTACCAATATTATTAGCAGTTTAATATTCCATTAAATTTACTTTGCAAGATCATGCCTGCATAATAGGACTATTATATGTTAGTATCATTATGCTCCTTTGCAGCACTGATGAGTTCTCTGCTGAATTATTCAAAAGGATAGCGCCTGAGACTATTACAAACAAAATTATATTTATTCTCTCACTTTTTCCTTCTGCCTAGAAAAGCCTTTCTCTTTCAATGGAACTTAACATTTAAGACATTCATTTATCTCAACCACCAGTGTTTGCCCCCGCAAGAACATCAGTAGGATCATACTACGAGCAAGAGTTCATGTACCTTCTGATTCAGCTACAAATCTATTATTGCAAGAATCATGCATGTGCTGAATTTGACATAACGATGCGGTGAGTAGATTAAGATTTGAGCCATGATCTATAGAGGTGCATATATCAGATCCTATGTAAGTATATATTTTTATCTGTGTTTTTTTTTTTAACAGCATTCTTCCACAGGTCAAGTTGAAAAGCAATTTACAGTGTAACACAGAAGCCAAGCTTAGATATAACAGGCAAACATGGTTTCTTACTACATAGAGAAGCTACATAAAACCTTAGGCTTTCACACTCCCCCCTCCTCCCTTCTTTCTGAGGAGGTGAGTGACAGCTTTCATTGCCCATTGCAAACAAAACCATAGTTCCCTCTGGCATGACAACTCAGGGAGCCATGGTTTAGTTAAACTGGTTAGTGAAAACAAGTCAATATCAAACTGTAGTTTCATACCCTTGTTTGTTTTAAAACCATGGTTTGCACAAACTACAGTTCCCTGAGTATGCACATAATAGAGAACTGTGGTTACAACCAGAAACATATGCTTTTGATTTCTTTCTCTGGCGTGTAGAAAAGAAGGAAGCAAGGAGCACACAGGCTAAAGGCTCATGTGACTTATTCACAGTGCTGGAAACCATGGTTTCCTGTGACACCTGAAATGGTTGGTATAAAGAGGAAATAGGAGGTTACACTATTAGATCATGACCTTAAAATATCATTAATTCAAATACACCTAAGAATGAATATTTCTGCAGTTTTACTAGACTGAACAAGATTCTTCCTTAGTGATACATTATACAAACCTAAAGCATTATGGTTCAGATGCTTACCCAAAGTTTTGTGCAGAGCTTGCTTGGTTAGCTGAGATTAGCCGACTGAAGTAGAATTCTTGCAACCCCATGCTTAATGTGGCTATTGGAATTATCACATGAGGTCATAGTCAATTGAAATTTCACAATAAAGTTGGAAAATAATTTGTACAAATTACGGTGATACTATTTGCTGCATTTTCTGTTCTTCTGGCCCCTGCAGAATCTATATAACTTACACGTTTGGCCTAGAACGTTTTTTAAAGGGGGAGATCTTATTAGGGATACATCTGTGTGCAAGAAAGAGATCCTAAGATCGATAATGAGAGGCAATGTCATTATGGAGCACTGCTTCAATAGACTAACCCACCCCCAGACTTTGGGTAATGCAGAGCAGTGGGAGGAGGAGGTTATAGAGAGGTTAAGGGAAGATAAAAGACTTTAACTTTGAATTCATGGCAATAATGCTTCTGAAACATCACTATAATTTTTAGGCTGCTATTCTGACTTTATGAAGGTAACAGAAAAGGCTTTCATTTGCTGCAATGAATAAGAACGCTGCCCAGTCCTTCACATCCAACTTTAGGTAAGTTCAGCCCCCCCTTCTACAAGGAAGACTGTCAATGGGGCAAAGTGGCTCAGCTGCTTAGTATGGGGTTTGGAGAATGCAGCAGAGACTGAATAATGTCCCTTCTGTTTCATTATGCTCCCAAGCACCTAAGGAAAGCATGGAATTCACTGCCACAAGAGAGGATTTGACAAATTCATGAAAGATAAAGCTACCCATGGCTTCTAGTCATTATGAGTATGTGCTTTTTGTTGTTGTTGTTGTTGTTCAGGTTGTGTCCGACTCTTCATGACCCCATGGACCAGAGCACGCCAGGCATGCCTATCTTTCACTGCCTCCCGCAGTTTGGCCAAACTCATGCTAGTCGCTTCGAGAACACTGTTCAACCATCTCATCCTCTGTCTCCTTGTGCTGAGTCTGTGCTACTTCCACCCAACTTTTTCAGACCCAAAACCATGATGTACATCTTCCAGGACATGCTCTTGGATTAGTCACATGTCCTGTGCCCCGTGCCCCACTTTCACCTCCAAAAAAGCACCCTGGAAAAACCCAAATGGCCACTGCAATCTTGCGTGAAAAAACAGGATGTCCCATTTTTTCCTGGGGCACTTGGCAGGTATGCAGTCATGGAAGCAGTTATTCCTCTTTATACCAGCTGCTGGAGAAATCCAGGCTTGAGAGTGCTGCTATGCTAAGGGTCCTGAATTTTACAAACCATTCCCTTAAATAGGGGCATTCTTTCTTTTCCCAATGATCCACACACACAATCCTTGCTGCTAGAATAATCCAGTGCAATAACTTATCTCTTTCTTTAGGACTGCATGCTGAAGATACACTAGTAAGTATATGTCTGGGTCTAACCATACTTCAAAATATTGCTTATCTTGGATGCCATTTCATAGCATACTTTTAGCTTTGGGACAGTTCCCCAAGCACTAGATAAAATCTGCTTTATCGATTCCTCATTTGCATCATCTGCCATTTCCTGTTTTACATATTCTAAATACAGTGGTACCTCGGTTCTCAAACTTAATCTGTTCCGGAAGTCTGTTCCAAAACCAAATGGTTCCAAACCAAGGCGCACTTTCCCATAGAAAGTAATGCAAAATGGATTAATCCGTTCCAGACTTTTAAAACAACCCTTAAAACAGCAATTTAACATGAATTTTACCATCTAACAAGACCATTGACCCATAAATGAAAGCAATAAATTATGTTCTGCAGTCACACAATCACTCTGTAGCTGAACTGGGTTCCACACAGTCACAAAAACAAAACAAAAAGAGCTGCAAAAACAAACAACTCAAAATAAATAGCAAAAAACAGACAGACCTCAGCATAACACTCAAAATGGAAGCGTGGCACTCAAATCGGAAGCGTAACACTCAGAAATGGTAGTGTGGCACACCACTCAAATCGGAAGCATAACACTCTTACAGAGCATGTTCGGCTTCCGAAAATAGTTTGCAAAGGAAGACTTACTTCCGGGTTTGCAGTGTTTGGGTTCCAAGTTGTTTGAGTACCAAGGCGTTTGAGAACCAAGGTACCACTGTGTCTGAGTTGATGTTAAATGCCACATTGTCCAAAGCTTTATAGTATTAGCTATCATTGTTAATGTTGGAATATATTTGGAATTATTTTCCCATATATATTTCCAGATATTTCTTGGGATTGATGTCCCAGTCATAGAATCATAGAGTTGGAAGGGGACCCAAGGGTCATCTAGTCCAACCCTCTGCAATGCAGTCATATCCTCCCATTTTATAACATAGTTCACTTGTGTACTGAGTGCTATGAATATTTTTTTAAAACTGGATATGCTTTTGACAAATTAATTTCTCAACATTATTTGGCTGCCTTAATCCTTCTCTGTAAGTTCACAACCAATTATATTTCAGAAACCTCTAATTTGAAAATATTCATACAATATAAATTCTATATCTCCCAAACCTTCTCTCACTTGGTCTTGCCCTGTATCTGATCGTTGCCCATCCATCCATAAATATCTCAAGCTCTCATTATGCCAGTTAGCAAATCATCCTGAAGTCCCCTTTCTATTGAGCAGTGAATGAAATAGCTGTAAAAACACTGCTGGATCTTTTCTCTAATTTTCTGTGTCTTGGGTGCATCCATAACAATGTTTGGGGCAGAGTTAAATTAGTAGAGTTGTGGAGTTAAGTTAGTGTACCATAACTTAATTCAGACTTCTATTAAAAATTAACCTTGCAATGGTACTGATTTATTTGAATAACCTTTTAAATTATGAGTTTATGCTATATGTATACTGCTCTTGAACCACGTTTGTCTACTGCAGTGCAGGAGTTCTCTAGGAGGGAACACATTGGTATTTTTCCGTGGCAAGAAACATAACGCTCCAATCTGGAGGTGGAGAGGGTATTCTGTTTCCGTTTCATCCTTGAATACCAAGGGAATGGATACATAGGAGAGAGCAGGTAGGGTTAGAAAAAACTGTTTGAAGTTATTTTTCTCTTTTGCACTCGGCCCCCTGTGACTGCTGTGAGTAAGAGGGCCTTTGCAGAGGTCAAGTCTGCTGATTCAGAGTCTTAGCTTGGAAGCTCATGAAAGTTCGAATGTGGTTTAAGTCTGCTGCAGTGGAGGCCTGATGGGAATAAAATTTAGGGATTAAAAGGTGTATTTTCATTAAACATAGCTCCAAATTGAATTTAATATTTACTAAGGCATATGAAACAGGGAGGAAATTAGATAGGAACACCTCCCACTTTGGAGTCTTCATTTCCTTAGTTAGAAATCTGACAAGGAGCAGAATTCTGTTTCCCTAACAGGATAACAATATTTTATTCTTCTTTTGCAATTTGGGCTGCAGTAAAATATTTTCCAGCAGGTGTTCCTTTGTTAATCATGTTTTGCAAACATGACTATTAAAAGGCAAACATGACCATTAAGTCTTAATTCCCTTGTGATACAAAATAAAGGCACCCAGAGGGTGTTTAGCCACACATGCAACAGATGATTCCATGCTTGGAATGTCAGAGTAGTAATGTCCGCCCCCTGCCAAAAAAGTGGCATATATAGCTATGCTTAACTTTGATACAGGTTTGCTATTCACCTGTGCAAGGCATCCATTTGTGTTGTAGTCAGTCATAATTAGATGCTGAACTTTTTTTTTCATTTCAGGCCTATTCAGGCACACAATTTAGTTATATCCATTCTTAAATTTGTTTTGCATGTATCATGGTACTTTATTGCCTTATATCACAACATAGCATTGCAGGGGGTGGACTAGATTACTATTGTGCTCTATTCCAACTCTACAATTCTATGGACCATCTAGTAGTAGTAGTAGTAGTAGTAGTAGTAGTAATTTTATTATTTATACCCACCCATCTGACTGGGTTGCCCCAGCCAGGCAGCTTCCAACAAATACAGAAGCATAATAAACCATCCAATGTTTAAAAATTTCCCCATACTGGGCAGCCTTCAGGTGTCTTCTAAAAGTCAAATAGTTGTCTCTTTACTTGACATCTGTGGGAGTGCATTCCACAGGGCAGGCACAACTACAGAGAAGGTCATCTGCCTGGTTCCCTGTAAATTCACTTCTCGTAGTGAGGAAACCGCCAGAAGGGCCTCGGCGCTGGATCTCAGTATCCGGGCTGGACAATGTGTGCGGAGACGCTCCTTCAGGTACACTGGGCCGAGGCCATTTAGGGCTTTAAAAGTCAGCACCAACTTAGAATGGTCCAGCATCCTGTTCTCACAGTGACCAACCAGATGCCTGTGGCAAACCTGAGCACAAGAATAGGCCTACTCTTGCTGCTAAGTTTCCAGAAACCGGTATTTGGAAGCACCTGCATAGCACTGTGTCCCAACCCAGAGAGAATATAATATAGAAAATAAGGAAATGTGTACATATATTTGTACTAACCACAGCATACAGTTTTCTTGGAGCAGAATTTAGCTTTTAAAATGTATCCTATAGAAATATACCGCTTCCATGGAATTATTACTTCTTATATCACTGGGATTTTAGATGGAAATGGCATTCTACCTTAAAATGAGAAGCATGCATTGTTTGACGTAGCTGTTTAAAATGTATTTATGAGCAAATTGTAGCTGATCTTTTCCCCAGTTCATTGGTGTTCTAAGACACATCTGCATTTGTAATGCAATAAGTTAAACTGAATTAAATCCTCATAAAATACTGAGAAGACATGTACCTATCAAGCTGTATGGTTCCCTTTCTGATTCATGCCTGGTTAACAACTTGCAAATTAGCTCAAATGAGACTTGGTTCTTGTTTTGTTGCTTGAAAATGAAAAGATGCAGTTTGCCCTCTAGTGGGAAGGAGAGGGGGAAATGAATACAAGTTGTGAAGAACAGAGCCAATGTTCAGTCTTATCATTGCCCTGGAATAGGAGGCCAAACAGATCAATGAGCCCAAGACCTCATCCTCTCAATTATTCATTTTAAGGCCAAATTGCCTTGAGATAATCGGCCACACCCCTCTGATGAACCTATGGAATGCAGACTTCATTGTACCGAACTGCCAGATGGTGGAGCACCAAGTTGCCTCCAACAGTATTACTGCAAAGTAGATGGCCATGATTTGGGCTTCTATCCTAAACACACTTACAGTGCAACCTTACATATCTTTACTTGGAAGTACCCGGTATTTCGCAGTTACTGCCAATAGGGGTTCAGCAGTAGTCATCCTGCTCTTACAGAAATCTTCCGAAAAAGATATTTGCCAGTACTTCTGGGTCAGCGTGGTTCGCAACCTGAAGTATGACTGCATTGTGCCCCTATGGCTACTATTTCAGGTTTCTGTATGGGATTCCCCATGATTTTTGGAAGTCCTTTGCCTCCAATTCCTGAGATTTTAACTTCTTGAAATTTATATATTATTTTATATTCCCTATTTTTTTATCATAGTAAGCCACATTGACACCAGGTGGTAAAAAGTAGGATCTCTTCCATCCACTACAGAAATCTTGCACTTACCTTTTCATCATGATTAAAGGAAGTACATTCATAAGAGATGACTTCCTGACACCAAATAATGTAAGCAGCCATAAAGAAAATATAAAGGCATGCAGAACCACATCAGATCATTGCAGCCTCCTTTCTGATCCCATCTCTTTCTTTCCCTGCAAACCCTTTCACTCTAACTTGTTTTGTGGGCTTTCTGTAAAAATTATAAAGTCTAAACATTATTATTTTTTAAATGGATTCAGGTGGATGTCTGTGGTTCACCAGGGTGGCGTGGTGGGATCAAGAAAAAAGTTGTGGATCATGCCTTATGACAACTCATAAAAATGAATCAAAATGCACTGTAGTTTTTCTTCTCCCATTCGAAAACATGTTTTCCTAGGACATTTGTGTAATGCTGCAACAGCCCCATCGTGTGGTCTCCTTTAAGCTATGCAATAATTAAGCAGTGATTGTAAAAGAAAAGGGTGTAACTTAGGCCAGTTCAAGGACCCTAGAAAAAGATACCAGCCCCATGTAATTTTTTGAGCAACCTACATTTTCAAAGCACAATTGTGGCAATAATTACTAATAAGTACCTAAAACTGTATAAGGCAAAGCTAAGGCTATGTGCAATATATACACATCAATGCCACAAGAGAACTTCTAAAAAACATGGAAGAGAAAATGTTTTGTAGGGAGCAACATTTCACTGTAGGTAAGTTGGTAGGCAGTGTCACATATACTGTAGCTGGGAATCATGGGGATACATCAAGTATATGAGCGAGAACTCAAATGGGCTAAGCCCACACCACTGTGCATATAAGTTAAGTACCACAGGAATCCCTGCAGTAAAATAAGCTCTCGTATATACCAGACAGTGCTTAAAATGCTCCTACTCTGAGAAATTCTTGATTTCTAAGCATGACGAAGAAATGTTCTCTCCAGCTGCATGTGTATAACTGTCAAGGAACTCTTTGTTATGAGAGAGGATTTAAAGAAAAATTACACAGTTCTTGTTCTTATTGCTCAGGGCAATTTTCCTTTCTAAAAATGTAGGCCAGGAGTTGGGAACCTCAAGGCCAGAGGTCAAATGTGACCCTCCAAGCCTATTTGTCCCTAGTGACTCTTCATTGGGCCTGAACTGCGATGTGCACATGGCTAGCTTGGTATGGTGTGTGCAACTGCCTCCCCCATTGTATGGAGTTTTGTCCATGCAGGAATGTACCTGTCTGTAGTTATTTGTGTGCTGTAACAAACATAGTGTTGGCATTATTTATAAAGTTAAATTTATTTTTCAGCATACAGACAGACAAATATTTAAGTATTTACAAGTATATAGGCAGGAGAAGCATCTTGGATTTGAAGAAAAGTAAAGGGATAACTGGCCATCAGGATATTTGCCCAGGAATGAAATGGGGGCATGATAAACAGTATTGTTTCAGCAGTTATGAAGACCAGAGTGGTTATTAATCCCAGTCACATCCAATGCTTTGAAAATAATTAGACAAAACTTGGTCAATAAATATTTCAAACCACAAATACAAGGGTATTCTTGCGTATTTAGCAAAAAAAATGCATTTCATATCCATTGTCATCCAACTGTAAAGTTCTAAAAGCTTTTGTAAGGCATAAAGTCTGAGTACATTAAAACAAAAGCTCATTCCTTAAAACAAATTTATTCTACCGAACTTTCAAAACCTAATTCCACTTTCTGTCCAGATGCTAGCTTGCTACTCTCTCCATCCCCTTAAAACAAATTTAATTTAATTTTTTTTTTGGTGAATACCCTTTTTAAAACAGCAGGTAGGACATATGGAACAGCAAGTTAAAATTTAAAAGCATCTAACCCACTGGAAAAATGCTCCAAAATTCATTTATGTTTTCATTCTTTTTTAAAAAATGGTTTTAAACAAGTTGGTTCTTTCTTTCATATTCACTCTTTTGGACTTCCAAATCAGACACAGCCTGTCCCTCAGTTCAAATTAAAGCCTGCGTAAATTTTGTTTGCTTCTTTTGGTACCAGGAAGGGGTCCTGATTTGAAGGAGGGCTTCAAAGACTTTCCACTTGAGCAGTCCTTGGCACTATGGTAGCTGCATAAGCACTTTGTGCAAAAGTCAAAACCACAGCCTTCACGGATACATGTTGCCCTCTGCAGATGGGAATCATACTTAGCAGGGGAACCACAGCAACTGCAGACTTTCAGGCTTTCGGTGTTTTTCAAAGTCATGGCAACCTGTTGAGCAAAATTTAAAAAAAAAAAAGGTTTTTACTTTTGTAAACATCCCTGAATCAAAATGAAGCTCTTTTAATAAAAACACAACATTTTTTTCCAGCTTGCTTGCCCTTCTAAAAAGAATTTAAGGCTTCCTCTACTTCAAATTCTATTGTCAAAAGATACAGCCTGTTAAACAGTTCAATATATTGCTCCCTTAATCTGGCTTCACAAAGTTTGTATAAGAATAACTGGCACATGATATGGGGCCATTGTACTTGAAATTATTACTAATAATGTGACATCACCAGAAGCCACTTGGAATTAAAAACACTTTACCTCAGAAAACTGTGTGTACCGGCTGTAGGAGGAAGAGCTCTGGTTGTCCACCTTGATTCTAGATGCTTCTTTAGAGTTTTGTGCAGCTGATACTTTCTGAACGTGAGTTAACGGTTCTCGACAAAGAGCATATTCCCTTGTATCACCCTGTCTGGAGGCCTTCAGGCTGTTATTCTGCCAAGAAAATAATGTTTATTACAAGACTGCCATTTGTTTTATGCTGTAAAGTATTATTTATCTGTTAGTATACACACACAACCTCACACACATCTGAACCTGATTTTGTATTCAGGGAGTAAAGAAACAAAAGCAGAATAAGGAAATTTA
The DNA here is from genome assembly GCF_009819535.1 of Lacerta agilis. Lineage (NCBI taxonomy): Eukaryota > Metazoa > Chordata > Lepidosauria > Squamata > Lacertidae > Lacerta > Lacerta agilis. Next base: position 64,281,904 of record NC_046314.1, read on the forward strand.
GCTGATACTTCAGAGATGTCTTCCTTCTAGTTACTGGCACTGTTCCTACAAAAGACAATCTACTATATGACCAATAGAGATGGCTCAGCACCTTTGCCAAATTGTCAGGAATTTGCATGAATAAAAGACCCCTGGTGTAGAACAGGGCATGCTAACCCACAGCTTGTATCAGCCGTCTAGGTGGCACATGGCCCAATATCCTCCAAACGTGTCTTTGGGGACCTAATTAAAAATTAGATCCTCAAGTGTTTGTTTTTTTTGCTTTTTGGATCTTCCAAAGAGAGCAATACAAATATGGATTGACTGGCAGGCTACTAAATGTATGTGTAGGCCAGTATCTTCCCCAAATTTATTTGCAAGACTGGAACCAGGGCTTTAAAAAAAATCTATTTGACGGAATGCCAGTAGCAACAGCCACTGGCCACATTCACAATCCAATCTTGGCTCAATAAACTGAGATATGTCTGAGGTTCATAGAAGTGTAGAGTTGGAAGGGACCACAGGGATCATCTAGTCCAACCCCCTGCAACGCAGGAATCTTTTTGCACAATGTGTATGCATTCACATACAACACCTTTATGTAAGCAAGCATGCATGACAGGAAGCCTCTATTAGTCATACATTTCTATTCCAACCGAACTGGAAACTATGGTTAATATCGCCCAAACAAACCAGGTTCTGGAAACCAGCCTTAAGCCACCTTTTCATAGTCTGACTTGTTTAGAAGCCATTATCTGCCATTTCCAGGTTTGGACATAATGGGAAGCTATAGTTAATTGTTGCTTAATAGATTGTATGTTTGCAAAGTGCTGTGTAGTTGTATGACGTTTAGGAATATGTCAGATTATTAAAACAAGATTTGGTTGTACAAGCATTGCCACTGACAATCTAGCATATAGACTCCTGAAATGCTTTGCTGCTTGCACAAGTAGCGGTGCAAAACAGCTGCATGCAAACCTGACCAAGGCCCAGTCCTTACTCTTGAGCCCTGCCACATATATTAATCAGGCCCTACCAAGTTATCTGGTACAAATAAAAGCAGGCTAACAAATCCAGCCCAAACTTGTGGACCTGAGAAAATGAGCAAGTTACCTTTACAGGACAGGTGTATATACCTTTTCAGCCCAATGGCCAACATGTCAGTGGTGGGTGGGGCCAGAGGCAAAATTGGGTGGAGCAACAAATCCAAATTGTGCCTTTGTACAGTAGACTAGTTCCTATGCATGTACCTCTCTACCCTCATAGAAGAGGCACCATCAGAATTCATGGAGGCATTTCAGCCATGCAAGAACACTTGGGAGTACAAATGAGAGCCTGTGAGGTGTGACCTGGGCCAGACAGAGCCTGAGGTTCTCCACCTCTGTTTTTTAGTTGTGTTAGCAATCAGAGGCTTGCAACAGAAATAATGGAAACCCCTGCCCCAGTTCCTAGATGTGTAGGTGCTTCAATAATAAAAACAGGTCTTAGAATGGGGGAAAGTAGAGAATCTTACCAAAGTCAATTTCAGTGCTTTGTTATACATCTGGACAGCCCACTTGTCATCTTGTAGAATTTTTTTCCACGTAGTGCTCACTTTAGCCACACTGTTGTGAAAAAACCATCAGTTATATTCAGAAAATAAGATCAAATCCCATTGATTAACCAAGTACACAATTCTACCTACAGATACCTTCAAGGCACCATTTATAAACCTTTCCATGTTATAAAACTATAGGCAACCTCAGTGCAGAGATGTACATTCATCTCCCTCCCATGCCCTCCTTTTAGAAAGGATGTGCACATTTCAGAAGTGTCCACTCTAAGCTTAGCACAGCATAGGTGTTAGACAGGTTCATATTCTATTCTGAAGTTTGAAATGAAATAAAGGAAAGCAGAAATGAAAAATTATAAAGGGCTCTAACATCTACAAATATAAAATTGTTTTCCCCACCAATGCCTTAACAAATTAAATTGAATGGGTAACATCCAATGTAATGTTGTGAACAGACTTCCCCTTCCTCGCCTCATATGCTCAGAGGGTCTTCCAATCCTCCAGAGTATATTTTGGAGTTTGGTGCAACTGCAAAGGGGAACAGAAAGAGAAATCCTGTTGCATGACCAACAGGTCTCTTCTGCTGATTGGATGTCACCCAACGAAGGTCATTCTGAGATATATATTTATTGCCAGAGCACTGGGAACAAACAGTAAAAGAGAATAGTTGCACAATACTTCACATGGGTATGCTAGCTGACACATAAGTTATGTCTTCATACAATATTCATCCATGAGGAAAATTAGTGCACCACAGTAAAAATGGTCTCGAGCGTGACCTTATAATTCAGCTTAATGTACAAACACCATATTAAATGAACTCACTTTATCAAGTCCATATAGCTGAGATGTTTTAAGATACTTGCTAGTAGATGACTGAACTTTCCATGGAACAGCTCACCAAGAATGTCTAATTTATCTAGTCCCATTCTTTTGCCAATTAGATTCCTAAATTCCATGTTTTGCTTGGAAACAATCTTATCTAAGACAAGAGCCCATGTCTTTGGATTTCTTCTACTAGTTTTTTTCAAAGTTGAGCAGACAAGTTCTTCAAAATGGAGGACTGGAAGCAAATTCTTTCTTTGATTAAGATGGTGATTTGGTGTATTATTGATGTTTCCTGCCAAAAGCATGCTATCATCATGGACAGTAGGTTCATGCTGATTGCCCAACAAAGAGGAATACCCACTGTCCTCATTTCCATTGTCCATTTCACTGACACTCTGAACATGCCTCCACAGTATTTCTTGGTTTTCTTTGTTGTTATGTACAGGTTCCTCACCACTTTGGATGCTGACACTCTTGGGACTTCCATGGTGCAGGTCACTGTAGAAAACCTTCTGATAGTCTTTATTGCAGTCTTTACAAAAGTCTTTATAATTAGCAATACAGAGCTCTTCTGATCTTTTCTCTGTTCCACCTGGTTTTAATGGTGAATGTCCACCGTGAACATAGTAACAATTAACATCACGTTTCATTTTCAAAGTGGTTTGTTTTTAAATATTGTCAGATTTGTATCTAAAACAAAAATAAAAAGACATTAGCATTAAAACTATTTCAGAAGACAATCTACCTTTCATCTTTAATTGTTGTCCATTTTTGGTAAACCAATCTGGAAGCATTGATGAAGGGCTGTACATTTGTTTTAAAACATTTAATTCAACATTTTTATGTTAAAATTACGCTGCAGAAATAGAGGGCTTTTTATACATGTGATTATTTCTTACTGTTTATAGACAGCTCTCTTTAATACAAATGAACAAAATAACTTACAAACACATTTTATAAGGCATTTTACATCCAGCGAAGATGAGGATAAACCGCCAAACTAAAAATTACTGTATTTACTCTTTATAGACATATTGTATGCCAGGTATGGAGCAACTTGGAAAGCTATAAAAGGAGGGCTACAAAATGGCAGATCAGGATAGTTGGTCCTGAATAGGCATGTTTGTCCAATTCCCTGCTGTACAGTTAAAGCATCATCAGCCATAGGCCATTTCCAGCTGGGTCCTGAAAGAATGCTTCTACTTTCTCAAGTATTATTAGGGGTTTCCCCCTTCATTTAGATTGCTGCTAGGGAAAGGCCAGGAGAAATACAGGTAGCCTTTCTCCAAGGCGAGGCAATCAACGAACCTAGTGGTGGCTAAAAATAATACAGCTATGGTGCATTAAGCACACCGCCAGTCTCAAGCACCCTACTCAACAGTGAGATACAGTTTGTAATGTGAAGGGGGTGGGGAAATCTAGATGCTGTTTGGGGCATCCTAAAATGCAAAAATATCTAGGTGTGAGGAAAGATTGCCTCACGCTGCCGTCCCCAAAGGAACAATGAGAAAAGCCCCCCCCCCCAATATCAAGGTGAGTGGCAGTTTCTGTCTATCTCGCCTCACCCACCGACCCACCCCTATTGGTTGGTTAGAGCAGTCCCAAATCGCTGTTATTTCTCCTCAGCCCGCTGCCATATCTGAGGGGTTGGGGAGGCGCCTTCTCAAGGAGCGCGGGAGATGGTAGAATGGACATGGGAGGCCCGCGCCTGCCTGGTTTCCCCCTTAATAAATGTATGTCTTGGGGGGGGGGAACAGATATTAAATCCACCTCCGACCCCCCCCCCCAATTCAAGGCTCGAGCACGCGCTTAATGGCTGCTCCCAACCCCGGCGGGCTCCAGATTACAGAAGCGAGGGAGGCGCAAACCCGCCCGCGCCCTGCAGAAATTGTGCCCCCCCCCGGGCAGGAAAAATAACCTTGCGGGGCGAGGTGGAGAAAAAGGATCTTGGGTGGGTGGAAGAGACCATTTAGTGTTTTTTCACGGGCTCCCCAATCCATGTTCCACGTGCGATGTAAGGCACAATTGGGGTGGGGGGGGAGGCGGGTGGCCGGGGTGGGGAGGAAACTCATCTCCTGAGCAGATCGCGGGATAATAAACGAGTTCAATAAACGGAGAAGAGCAAAGCGGGTAAAGTAAAGGGGATCATCATTTCCCGCACTTTAAAGGAGCTCCCCCTCCACTACGCGGGAGAGCGACGCAGGGTTCTCCCGCCGGCGCGACTCCTTTCCAGCGTCAGTTCCCTTTTATTGGGGAGAAGAGGGGAAAATATGGACTTTTCCAGCCCATCCATACCAAGCTGGATCCTAATCCCTTCCCATCCATTCCTATCAGGCGTTCTTGGGGGGGTCCGAGCCCCCCACACCGCTCCCTCCCCAAAGCGGGCATTGCAGCCTTGCAGGCGCCTCTTTCATCCCTTCTTCCCTCCCCTGTACTGTACCTGGAACGGAGGAGTCGATGCACTTCTACGTTTTCCTTCCCTTTTTTCTTCCTCCGTCCTTTTCCCAAACAGAGCTCTTCCTCGGCGCTACTTCCCTAGCCGCCACCAGCCCGCTTGCCTGCTCTGGGCGGAATTTCTTTGCCGGGTACTTTTAAAAACTTTGAATCTGGTATCCAAAACTAGAGGAGCCAATGGGGAGCCGCCGCTAAAGCTCGGCGGCCAATACGGGGGAAGTGAGAAGCGGAGGCCAATGCCAGCTCGCGAGAGGCGGAGCTGCCGTTGGGGGTGGTTTTCCCCTCTCAACTCTCTCGCCTGCCAAGAGGTTTAAAGTCTGAGGGCGCGAGCCTGTGCTACTCGGGGCCTTGAGGTGGCGGGCGGGGAAAAGGCGTGCCCATCCCCCGCCCCTCGCGCGCGCGCTGTCCCTCACGAGCTTTGGAGGGAGACGCGTTGGAGCGCGGGAGCCCACGATTTCGAAAGAGCTCGCGCTCTCCTTCCCTGGGCCGTTCTATTGGTCAGAGCCTGGCGCCCAGCCCCGGGCTCCTGCGCCTTCAAGGAGACATCATTCGGGCCTGGCGGACTCTCCGCCCCTTCAGACCTCTTGCCACTACAGTGCTGTACAGTATTAAGATAACGGAGGAGGAGGAGGAGACACGTAACACTGCACAACTGCCTGACCGCCTCTTAGACATGTTCCATCTCCCCCGGCCTGCGGTTTTTAATATAACAGGTACAGGAAACTGGTATATAATTAAGTCTCATTCTTAAAACTAGAGCTTTCACAATCCCGATTATGATTAACTTGGCAGCAAGTCTTACTAGATTTCGTAAATTGTTGTTGTTGTTCAGTCGTTCAGTCGTGTCCGACTCTTCGTGACCCCATGGACCAAGATTTCGTAAATTTCGTAAATTAATTGGGTTCTTATAACTCGGACAAGAAACAGAGACCAGAAACTGACCTGGGAGTATTCCTTTCTATGATACCTGATGGGGGGGTGGGGTGGAGTGAATTGGTTTAAGTAAGGAGACAGATTTCATTGTTCAGCAAATCAGGTATTTTATTTTATACAGCCTACTAGTTTTAAGCCCTGCTGCTGAAAACAAATCTCAAAGCTAAACCTTTTCACAGAATTAGGCTGTAGCTTTAAGTCTAAGTAAGTATGGAATTAAAGCCCCAGCTTGCTCAAATATATTCAGCCTTAAAAAGCATGCTCACATGCGTTTGACTCCACTTTGTTGGAGTCCTACACCTCCACACATGAAAGCATGGAATTGTAGAGTTGGGAGTATGAGGGTCATCTAATCCAACCCCCTGCAGTGCAGAGGGTCTTCCTGTAAACAAGGCTTGGGCTATTATCTTTAATTTTAAGCCTGCATGTATTCAGGAGGAGAAACAGGTTTAAGCTGCAAGTATGGGAGTACATTCTATTCAGTGCAGTAGTGCTTCTGATATTCTAATGGTGCAACCATGTCTTGCTGCAGAGGTCTTGGACAATGAAGCCCAATATTTAGTTTAATCTCTTGAACCTTCCCCAGCTACCTGATGGAAATTGCTCCCATTCCAAATCAAGGACAGCTTGGTGAAGCCTTATCAAAGGTATAAACATTATGAAATTGCATTGCAATTAAATTTATTATTACCATTATGTTAAACAATAGTAGAATTGGATAAATTATGCTAGTAGACCTCAGTTTAAAGCTACAGAATGTACTAAGATTCTTTCTGCCATGACTTCCCCATTTTCCACTGGTTTTAGTGAAAGTTGAATGCACCAAGGCTCTTTCCAGGTCATCAGTTTGCAGCAGTTTTATGTTTGTTGCAAAATATATTAATACATTCCCACAGCTATCAAGACTGTTAACTGTGTGGGACTAGGAATATACCATTACCCCATCTTGCCCCTCCTCCCCAAACACATCAGTTACAAAAGCAGCATGGAAGTGCATGAGAGGCACTTGGTACAATCCTAGATAGATGCACTAAGTAATAATTGTGACAGCTATACTTTCCTATCCAACTCTTAGATGACCAGCTCTTAACCATTTTTATTAGCTTGTTCATAGAGCCTCAAAGCTATCCATAGATTCATTCAACAAATAATGTATCGTGAATAAACACATAACACTTCATGCCTCTCAAGTGTTTATGCAGATCTTTACATGTAAATAGCAAATAGCAACACGTTACCTTTGCCTCCAGCTACAAAGCTATCAGTGTTGAATAAAAATCAATGTACCGGTAATACTTTGTTTTTTAAAAAAACAAACAGGGTAAGCAAGATATACTGCCCCTTAGATAAGGCTGTCTGCCACACTGGAGTAGGGTATTATAAAAGATAGCATGGATCTTTCTGCCACAAATTTTAGTATCAAAAAATACATTATTTCCCCTCTATGTCTAAAAGTAAAGCAGCATATATAGGGTACTTGTGCAGAGATAAGAGTCCTATGCATAAGTCCCATTGAGTTCCATAAGACTTACTCCCAGGTAAATGTGAATAGGATTGATCCTAAAATTGATCTTAAACAGTTTCATAAAAGCAACGTTTTATTGAATTCAGAGAGACTCAAAGGTCCTAGATACAGCGAGTACATAGTGCTGCATGACTGGGAGGTGGAAGGAACTGGCTCTAATTTCCCTCCACCCTGAACAACAACAAGCAGGGAATGAAATGTAAAAGCTGTATGAAATAAATGTGCAAAGAACTTTAAAAGTCCCACAGCCCCCAGCAGTATGGCTGTATTCTGGTACAGGATGATGCAAGAGAATAATCACAGAAGCCTACTGAACTGGATAAATCTCCAAAGAGAATATTGGACTGTTTCTAACTAAATCACTGGATCAGAATTTCCTAACTTCAAAAAAGTTACTTGATCTTCCGTGAGACTTAAAATCACTATTAGATTACCTCAGCCTGAAACATGCAAAAGATATTGCTACAGGCATGTGTGCAGGGTGTGTTTTCTTATTAGTATCTGGTTTTTTTAAAAAAAAATCAGATCAAAATTCTTCTTGAAAGCTTTCTACTGCAAGGTTGTACACAGGAAAGTAAAGTCAGGGGGCAATATCCAACAAAGTAGTTCCATCAGGCCAATAATTGGTTTGTGCAATGGAGCTTTATGGTTTGGGAAAGCCCAAAGGCAGATTAAGGGGGGCACAGAGAAAGGAAGTTGTTTAATAGACAGACATCCTTGTGCTAATGGAACAACTTTTGTTGGATGTTCCCCAACATTTCCATCCCCATTTAACAAATTCCTGTCAACTCACTGTAGATAGAATTTCAGAGCAGATTATCCAGTGGAGTTCTTTTTCACAGCAGTCACAGGTGTGAAAAGCACAGAAAAAGGAACTCCCTATATAGAAAGCCAATTTGATTGGCGTTTGCCTCAGTGCAAGGAGTCAACAGCTCACTGGGAAGCTGTGAAGATGATCTTGGACCTCTGCAGTTGGGAAGAGTAGAGCATTTGAGTCTGTCCTTTTAAAGACTTGCCATATGAAGCGAGGACTTTTATTCTTTTTCAAACCAGCCATTAGGCACTTGCCTATGAACCATAAGACTCTTCATTTCCTCTAGATTTCTGGGTTATGAGACAGCAGCTAAAGTACCAGAGACCTACACTTTCCCTCCTGTTTGAAGGCAGGCTCTAGGGGATAGCCAACGTGATGCCCTTCAGGCACTGTTATACTCCAACTCCCATCATTCCTGGTCAGCTTGGCCAGTGGTCATGGATGACAGAAAATGAGGCCCAGCTGGCTACCTCTAAAGTTCCAAAGTTCCCAGTCAAATTTCCATGTGTGGTGGAAAACTAGAACATGTAAATATGGGGTGACCAGCTATTTAGACAGTAGGATGGAAAGTGTAACAGTGTTCTCTTTACTCATGGGATATATGTACATAATTGGGCCAAAGGATTCAACACAAGTAGGCTCAGATTTTAAAGAAGTTTCATTTAACATAACAGAGGGGCAACCAGCAAAAGCCCAATCCTCTGACTTGCTATGGCAGCAGAGCTGTTAGAATCTTATGTATAATTTTCTAACAATGTCACAATAAATAAATTCAAATTTACATGTGGTGACAAATCCAAGTGCCACTGAAAACAATAGAATTTACTTCCAGATTTTAGATTAAGGTATCAACATTGTAATAACTTAAAACACGTTAGCTTTATTGCACTGAATGATTTTCGCTGTAAAAAAGCTATTCATTGTCAGTGTGTTCTCAATTCCTTGCCCACCTCTGAAGAGTACAGCACCAGCGTCCATTCAGAAATCTGTCTCAAGTGTCAATTTGCTTAGCACCATGTACCTGAAGCAACAATGGCTCTTACAAATCCATCATAGCTGTCTGCTTCAAGAAGCAGTTTGAGAATAATGCCAACTTCACACTTTTTCATAGAAAGAGAGATTTCTACATCAGGTAGGCCCAAAGCTAGCAGATACAACAAGCTAGTTGGTTGTTGCATTCTATACCTGTAGTGCAGATCATCTCAGCCTGGTTGGATCACTTTCAGAAATAACTTCCAATACAGTCTCATAATCAGCATATTCTCTTAGGGACTTTATCATTTCATCTAGCAGTTCCTCCCCCAACATGAACCTTTCAATGTCATGCACTGATCTGCTTATTCTGTGATCAGTAACACGATCCTGGGGGAAGTTGTAGGTTCTGATTTTCTCCGACCTTCCTCTGGAGCCAGTCTAATCAGAAAAAGAAAAATTTGATCAGGGTTTTTATATATATACCTAATCCTTTACAGAGTTAACAGAACCAAAAAGACCCAGAAGATAAGCCCTCACCCTGAATAGCTTACACTCTAAATTGCTTGAGCAAAATAAAAAAATGAAGTGTAACAGGAGAGGCTTATACGGTAGATCTCTCCATTATGCTTACACCTAAAAAGCAACTACTGTAAGTAGGAGAAACAGAACATGTGTGCTGCATCTCTTACAACATTTTCTGCTTCTGACAAATTGAAGCATCACTTCTCTCAGCCAGCCAAACTTTTAAAGGGAACAGGAGGAGAGCAGATGCACTTGGAGGTGCCTTGGGCTCTCTGAGGCACCTTAACAAAATATGAAGAAAACAAGAGCATGCTGTATCTAGTTCCTTTGCGATGTAACTGGGTTTTTGTGCCATGAACAAGATACAAATGTATGGCATGAAGAGTTAACAAGGAAAGCACTACAGGAAATTTATTTTTCCTGCACAAATACATCACCTACTATACCACACCTTCTCTGCCCAAGGTGCTACCGGAAGAACTATGAGGGCAGTTTCCTCACCACCTGGGCATAGCTAGAAAAGTTGGGGTGCACACAGGGCTACACTTAAGGATATTAACAGACTTGCTGGTAAGCTTTATGCTCACTTTATTTTAAGTGGGGTGTTAATTATACTTCACTGTGCTGTTTAAGAAACCTATTTTTTCTCCACCACACAATGCCTATTAAAATTCCAAGCTTCACGCTGTAGATTTCTTCTTTGTGCCCTCCAGCCCAATTATATCATCAGCTCATGCCTTGTTGTCATGTTTGATGTACGTACTTGTCCAAGTAGAATTTAAACTCAAGTTTCTGGACACTGATGAAAAGTAAATTAAACATTACCTGAATCTTTCTAGCAATTTCTGTTTTTCTGTTCTCTTCTTCAAGTTTGATACTGTATAGCTTGGCACGAAGGATCTGCATAGCCTTTTCTTTATTTTTTTTTGAGATCTTTGCTGCTGACACTCAGACACAACACCTGCAGCAGCAAGAAAAATAGATGCCAGTCAAAAACAAAACAAAGAGTGCTAAGGGAAGGATGAAGGCCAGCTTTCGAGGAGCACAGTGAGATCTGACAAGCAGTTTGTTTAAATTACACAACTAGTTTCTGAACTCAGGGCTTGGGAAAGTATATGCTGCTGTAATGGCAGCAGTGTGAAGCCTGGTGATTACCAAGATAGCAAAACTTTGCTAGGCAAGCACACAGAAGGAATAAGCTCCAGTGGGAACAGAGCACTGTTCCTAGGGCCCGTCATCCCCGACTACGCTGACAAGAACTGGAATCCAAAAGGATCTGGATGCTCAAAGGTTAGTCAACTAGAAGCAGGAAGTCTGGTAGGCTTTTAGCCCCAAACAGAAAAAGCCAAACATAGCAAAAACCAAACATGATATGTTACAACTAAAAAGAGGGAAGGCACTGAGGATTGGAAAAGAGAAATAGGAGAAGCTAAATATTAAGTAGATTTGTAAGAAAGGAAGGACCTTGCTGTGATTATGCTTTACTGGTAGGTTATTCAAAAGGTACACTGTCTGTTGCAAATAACATCAGAAGAGGTTAAATGTGGAAAAACAACCCTTTGCACTGTTAAATGTAACTAATTCCAACATACTCCAGGAATTCAAATACAATCTGCAGAATTCACACTTGTGGTTAGTAAAAACTGTAGTTCAAAGTGAAAATTCATGTAGAGGCCACTGATAATTATTTTTTTAAAGCAATGATTAAGGTATCACTGAATTCACAGGTTAACGCGACATGTATTACCTGTACATGCAAAAGTCTTGAATATGAATGGAACAATTTTGTATTTGTGGATGTGTCACCCAAATGCACTTGTCAGAGAAGTAGTACTGGCGGCAAACCTAGGTTTCCTGACATGTATATATGAAGTTGCCTTACAATGAGTGTCACTCAGGTGGACACAACACCTCCCCATTTCATGAATCTCCCTGGCACAAAGCTAACTTGCTCATGGTCCATTTTTTAAACACCTTATATAATTAAGGTGTTCTCAGAGCTTTCTCTAGGGTAGTGATCCTTGGTGGGTAATGCAAAGTCAAGACTTGCCTCTTGCTTCTCTACATTATGCTGTATGGGTTGGACAGCAGGTGGCTTCTTCCATGGGTCAGCGTCTGAGGGCCAAACACCTTCATCTAGCAGTGGTAATGTGTGCAGGCTTTTTGTGACCTCTGCATTCTGCATGCCATTTGCTTCCCTCTGGTGGCTTGTCCAGTTCTCATTTTTAAGGGCACCTGCTGCCTATATCCATGCTTTTCCCACTGTCTCCCTCTCACACACAATCTGCTTCCCACCTCCACACTATTAACTACTTCCTGCCCACCTCTCTGTCTCCTCAGGTTCTTGTGTCCTCCTGTTTCCTCCACCTCACCCTGTGCTCAGGTTATTGGTTTATTTTCCAGCCACCAGCTCCCTGTCTCTGCCCCTCACTTCCAGTTAATTCCACCCCACCATTTCTACCAGTCTTCTAGCTTGTCTGCAGCTTCCTAGCACCTGTGTATTATGTCCTTTGCAGACACAGAGGTCTACAGTCACTCGGAGCTGGCAGTAAGAAGGGGACAGCAACAGTGACCTCTGACACTGAATGAGAACACTCAGTCCATCGACTCTGACTGGCAGCAGTACCCACACTGACTCCTGGAATCTTCTGCCTACATACCATTTGTACTGCTACTAAGCCAAGCTCCCCACCTCCCACCCCACACACTGTTGGTGTAAATCATAATACACAGAAACAGATTTCACCAAGGTAGGAAGAAAGCTGTAATGTACCTGTGGGAATATGGACTATTCGTACAGCGCTATCAGTTTTATTTACATGCTGACCACCAGCTCCACTGGCTCGTTTTGTTTCAATACGCAAGTCTTTAGGATTAATTGTCAAATTTATCTGCAATGTGAAAGAGACACACTCAACTTATGCTTTGTAAATGAACAGCAGATAATTCAATTTACAAATCATTCTTATTTAAAATGAGAAAGCAAGTTTTTCACTGATACCTGGGGCACCCACCACCCTTTAAAACACTCTTTGTATCACCTAGAGCTCCTTGGCAGAAAGGTGGGTTATAAATGAAATAATCAAGTAATAAAATAAATAATTCTGAGCATAGTAAGTATACATAAAAGAGCGTACTGTATCTGAAAGCAGAATATTTGAGCACCTACTTAGAATCATAGAATTGTAGTGTTGAAAAGGGACCTTAGCGTCATCTAGTCCTGCAACTCTGCAACTGTATAACTGGATCATACCTCATCTGGTTGTGGTAAAATTGCTACAGTCATTGTGCTGGTGTGAATGCGTCCTTGCTTTTCTGTCTTAGGCACTCGCTGGACACGATGTACGCCCCCTTCAAACTTCATCTGTTTATACGTGTCGAGGCCTCCTATAACAGCAGATGCATGTCTCAAACCACCTTCAACAAAAATAGAAATGTACTGTAACTGTATAGTACAATCCATTTGGAAAAGTTTACTGAAGGATTTATATTGTGATGGATGATTTTTAGCTTACAACCAGAGTTCGTATTTTGTTCTTAATTTTTGCCCCGTTCCTATAAAGTTTATAAATAACCGGATATACTAATAACAAACTTGTGTGTTATTGAGTTAAAGGGGGTACTGTATCACCATGCTAAGGAGAACCCTAAGGTTGGCAGAAGTAGAAAAAATCATCAGCATAAAGAACCTAAGGCGCCCACCCACCCACCCCACTTCACCCTCAAATAAAGCCAAACCAGTAAGGACTGAACATGAACAGCAGCCAAAGAATGCTGAGTGTCTGTTGGAGTAGTAAAGGCAGAAAACCAGCAGAAGAAAGGGAATGGAACATCCTGAAAGAAGACAGAGCTGGCTGGAACACAAAACAGGAGCATTCCACACCGCAGTATTTTGTTGGGGGTCCCACTCATGTATATTGCTTTTAAACTGGTTAAGTTCAGACAGTCATCACTGATCTTATTAACCAGACATATGTTCATGCCCATGGTTTGCGCCTTTGCCTGCACATGCAGCCCCTTAACGCCACAACGATCAAACCAGGAAGTTTCCAATTAATCCAAGTTTTCTGCCTCCCAACACTCTTCCGGTCCATATCTTTGGTCCATTCCTTAGTGCAATCAGCTGTGGAAAGGCCTATCATAGCCATCCTATGAAAATTCTCATTAATTTATATAATATTCCTATAAACTAGGTGATTATTATAACCAACATATAACAGGGTGAGGAACTGGCCCTCCAGTTGTTGGGTCTAACTGGATGTAATTGTTGGATGCAATTTCTTCAGCAGAGTATTCCAAGAGGGTTACTGAAGACAGCTTCACAGTGTGTTTTTATGCTACTTTTTTCCTATTACTTATGTGGTTGCCGTACACAAGAGTGCATGCATCTTTAAACACTAGATGCAGACTGGGCAAACCTCTACAAGATCAGGTTTCCTAGACATGTGTTTGCTGGATTTCAATGATACATAACCACTCATACTCCAACGCTCATATTTAGCAGCAGAAAAAATAAGATGTCCCCTGCAGCAATGTAATGTGTAGGGTGACACCAGTATATCCACTGGTTACTTACCTATGTCACTGGAAACATATTCCAGAACTTCAAAATTCCACTTTTTATGTAGCATACTGTTGATACATATCAAACATCTCTGCTGTGAACAGCATTGCTTCCTGCCCTCCAACTCCAGCAGTCACTTCCATGATGAGATCACTTCTATCTGTTTCTTCTGAAGGAATCAAAAGCAATACAATCTGTAACGAAAAAGGGATGCCTTTCTACCCAAATAAAACCTTCAGCCAACAGTATCCTATCACATACCTTACTGGAACACATGCAATAAGAACAATAATCAATATATACAGTTGTACCTTGGTACTTGAACAGAATGCGTTCCAGGAATCCGTTTGACTCCCGAAACGGTTCGAAAACCAAGGCGTGGCTTTCGATTGGCTGCAGGAGCCAGAAGGACAATCAGCTTCCGAAAATCGTTAGAAAACCGGAACACTCACTTCTGGTTTTCTATTGTTCGGGAGCCGAAACGTACCAGTTCCAGGCGTTCAGCAACCAATGTATGACTGTATATGAAAATAATATTGCATATTATATTCCACTCTGGAATTATTCTCATAATGAAAAGCAATGTTTTAAATAAAATTAATAAAAAAGGAAGCAATGTACCTGATGTTTCAATTCTGCTATCTCTTCCTGACAGGAAAGAGCTTCTTTTTCCGCCAGCTTCCGCAAATCTTCATGTTCATCTAGAATACAGCTATTGTTAGCAAATAATGCCGATAACGATAAACTAAAATACCCGGCCCCTGTACAAGAATTTCAACGCACTAAATGCAGGTACTAATAGCGTTACATCACGGCGAGATGGGATGGTCCCTGCAGGAGAGAGCCAAGCCCGAGAAGACTCGCCTCTCTCCCTCTGGTGCAGGCCGGTAGCAAGTTGTGTGGCAGCCACCACTAAAGGCGGCTGCGGAGCCACAGAGCTGCGGCTTAGGGCAACGAGCGCCAAGCGGGCTCTGGCTACGGAGTCTGCCGAGGCGGCCTCACCTTCCTGAGCCAGGCGCTTCGTGTCGCGCAGCTCCTGCTCCTTCTCCCGCAGGAGGCGAATCCGCGCTGCCAAGTCCGGCCCGGAAGCCCCGCGAAGCAGCCCCGGCTGCTGCTGCCGCCACTCCAGGAAGCGCTGCAGGGCCGGCAGCTCGAACAGCTCGCGCAAGCCAGCCTGGCTGCTGACGGAGCGCCGAGGCGCCGTCGCCTCCCACCGCCCCGGCGCGAGGGCAATGGCGAGCGGCGAAGAAGATGAGGCGCGCGACCTCCACCTCCGCGGCTGATTCTGCCGCCGCCACAACAGACTGCGCGCAACACTCCACCACATGCCGACGTCAAAATACGCCCTCCCTTGTCCGGAAAGTTTCCGCTTCCGGTCACGAGGCCGGCAGCTTCCGGAAACAAACGAACCCGCCCCGCGTCCAGCATAGAGTTAAAACAAAAGTGGGCAATTCGAACCGCCCTCACTTCGGGTTCACATTTGGACGTTGTTCTATGCCGGGTAGGAAGTGGAACTGCGTTGGCAAATCACGGAAGCGCTTCATTCCCGAATCTCTTTAAACGTGTTGGACCATGGCCAGGAAATATCTGGGTTCCAGTCCACGCATACACGCACACAACGGATACGAGGCTCACCGAGTGGGCTTGTGCAGTCACTCGGCCGAGCCTACATCGCAGGGTTGTTGTGAGGATAAGGTGGGAGTGGGAATTGCAAGAGCCGCGCGTGCTGCCCTGAGCTCTACGGAGAAAAAGGCGGCAGATAGATGTAGGGGGATAATGCTGCGCGGGCTTCTTTTGCTGCTACGGGTTGTCGTGTGTTCTGCTGTGCACCGTTGTGCAGGGCTTGCATTGCTGCTAGTTCCCATTCACTGCAACGGCAGCAAAATCGGGGGAAAGCCGAAAAGATGCGATTCACGACTCGAGGGATGTCAAACTTTTTATAAACATCATGAAATGAAACATTAGAGAGAGGTAACCTAACCAGAATGGTTGCCTCCCAGTTTCTGGGCAATTAATTGAAAGGGGCTGGGATGTTGTCAGTTTTTCATTATTATTATTTTTGAAACACCTGTTTAACGGCATACTAGATTTGCACAAAACAGCAGGTTAAAAAATAAAAGTGTGTGTTGCACCTGGCCCTAGGAGCACCTCTCTAACAGAAGTAGAAGTAAACATGAGGGTAGCCAGAAGGGTGCAGCTGCCCCCCCCCAAAATCAAGTAAGTAAATAAAAACTTAACTAACGGACCAACTGTGTTGCATATAATTTGGTTCTGCCCCCTACCATAAAGCCTGACCTCCATAACATAAATCCTAGCTATGGCCAGTGCTTTATTTTTTAGAAATGAGGTGCCGGGACTCACCATGAAGTTGTTACAGTACATACTACACTTTTCAACAACAAAAAGAGATGCCGGTACTGCGTACCCGTGAGTACCCCTGAAAAGCACCAGCTATGCCCATAGAAGTAAACCATATAGTTTTTGTGCTGGGGATTGTAGTGGCATGCACAAATGCTTCAGGTGAATAAGTACTACCGTTAATGCTGCCTTGTGAATCACCCATGTGCTTATTTTACATACATTTAACCTTTATGTAATTGTCAACATCTGGGTTTTTGTATTTCATTTATCTATGATATTGTTTAGATTTTTCTTTCTACACCTTCATGTGTATATATATCTAACAACCGGTAACTAAGGGATAACACTTCGTGCATCTGATGGACTCTAGTCGGTGATAGTTTATGTCATGAGGTTAGATTCAGACTTGCTCTTGTGCAAACTGAACAGCTCCTTCTGTGGGTGGAAGGACCAAGATCTGGAGAGGAGACATACTGGGAAAAGGTGTGTGTGTAGGGGGGGGGATTTCCACCAATTTCCGCCTTTACTTCCTCCTGAAGCCCCAAGCCCCATCTCCACCCCTTCTTTAGTCAGAGTGTCCTGTGAGCAGAGTTGCACCTATGGATTTTCCAGATCCGGCTCTGTGCTGTTCACTAACATGGCAATTGTTTACCTTGAAGAAATAGTTAATATACTTGAGCCCTTATATGAACTCCTATATTGGTGTGTGACTCAAAATACAACAGTATATTCTAAAATGAGTCCCTTTTCTAACTCATCGCACTGATCTGCTCTTGGGGTCAAACAGATCCTGATTAGGTCAGAGATGAGGAAAAAACTGATGTATTAGACAATGACTCCCATTTAAAGTATAAAATATAAAATTTTATTAATAATTATTGTTCATAGTATAGCGGTACAACTATACAGAGAGAGTACCTGTGGTCTGTAATCGGCCTCCCCCCATGTTAATTCCTATGGGGTCTCACACATTTTCCCCTTCAACTCAAAATCTCTCAGAAGTGTGAATACAAAAAACCAGTACTGAATTATTAACATGTCTTGTACATTACCTGCTGCATCAGCAAGTGTTATTAAGAATTTTACTAGTTGTAGACACTTTAGATCCCAAGACCTTGCATATTCCTCCCCCATTCCTCAATTCAATTTAATTGGGATAGATCAGAAGCCATATAAAAAGTATAGGAAAGGGGAGATCCAACAGTACAAAACAATGAATCTTCTTCCAGAGAATAAATGAAGCATGATGTAAGCAGCATGTGTGATGGGTTGGGTGGGTTGGATTACAGATCCAGGATCTGATTCTACTCCTAGAGTGGCACTTTTCTGCCTCCTTCCTGTTGCAGCACTCTGAACCCCTGAAAAGACACTCTTTTAGGTTGGGGATTCTCCAGAATGGCACAGGAAATGGCAAGGGGGCTAGCATGTTAACGGAGAACTAGTGAAATTAAGGACCCCCCTGGTTTGAGTGAGCATAAGCACCTTCTGCTAATACAACTGCATCTATGGATTCAGGTTTATGCCCCCAAATGCCTAGGAGGGTTATGTTGCTGTCATAAACCACAGTCCATAGAACACCCTTACTTATAAACATCAGTAAAAAGTTTAGTTGGAATAAGAAATATCAACAGCACTTATGAATGAGAGACATGTGTGAGCTTTTGCATGACCACAGTGTATAGATAATTTATTCACAGCCATTTTTAAATAAAAAGTTTCATATTTATTTCATATATGTGTGGCCTCATGAAAATCCAAAATCAAGGAAGTAAATACAGTATAAATCCATTTTCGCTTGCAAGTAGTAAGTATAGGTAGGTATTTCTTTCTTTCTTTCTTTCTTTTTTTCTTTCTCTCTTTGTTTTAAAGTTATTGTATAGCACATGCACAATATGGTAATCTTTTTAGAAGTTTAATCATTGGCTGCTCACATTTTGCAAATATACTGGGAGCAATGAGATTATGTTACCGTCTAAAACATTGCCAATACTGCATCAATTTCATAAAACAGATTGAGGTATGCAAAAGTGGCACAAAAAAAATCTCTGGTTGTTTTTGCAGTCACAGGATTTTGACACCAACAACCTATATGGTTTGTTTATTTTTAAAGGTAAAAGGCATACATATCCTATGCATTTAAAATATACATCCACTCCTAGGAAGAACATTTGGAGTGTTGTGTGGTTAGTCTACTGAGCCTTAAGAATAAGGACATAGACTGAAATGTTAACACAGTCTCATTGCAACAACACACTAACCAGTTTCTGAAAAGTTTGTTTAAATGCTATACATTACCCCCTCCCCCAAATACAGATACTATGAAATCCTATGCTAGAATTCAGGGTGGTGTTTTTGGGCCGTTATAGTTAGTTTTCATTAAGTTTCCTCAGAAGATATATTCTGTCAAACTGACAACTCGCCTACTGTATTAAAAGTATCTTATAAAGATAGCGTCTGATTAACAGGTCACCATCAAATAGTAACATCAAAATATGAAGTCTAAATATTGAAAGTTGTATACATGCAGTATTCTCTAATTACATAGTACCTAGTTGTGTGCACCAGAGATAATTGTGTTTCAAACACTGTAACAAACCTGAATTCACACCATATAAATATGCAGAAAGGGTGCTATATATTCAGAGTACCATAGTAAATATGACGTTAACTGTGGCGCTCTTGATATGCAATACCACAGTTAAATCAATTCTGGTTAGGAAAAAAAACACGTATCTTACATTTATTTCATTCACAATGAGAATTTCACAGTAGGAGGAGGCATTTCTCTGTCAATTCCACTCCCCTTGCCCATTCCCCCCCTTTAGGAAAAAAATCTGTCTTTGTAAACATCTTCAAAGGTATTATTCTATCAATTATCTTTAAAATTTATTCATAATGGTAAATAACATGAATAAAGTATATCATAACACAATAACACTTTTCAGACAAAACAGATATTTATTAAAAGAATGTCCTTTATAAATAATTCATCTTGCATTTTAAACTACAGTTTCATAAACAACAATATTTAAAAGTGCTGATTATGGTAGGATAGTCAGCAACGCCAGTGTAAACAGACCTTTTATGCTTTCTGCTTTGCAGAATTTCCTCTTATTTATTTATTCTCTCTCCTTTTTTTAAAAACCCCCATTTTGTCAAACACTACCACAGTTATCCAAAGAGTTGCATAGGGAATAAAGAATAGCCCTTTAAAGTCATTATCTCCTGAATTCTATATAAATTACAAAAAAACCAAATGAGCTTAAGAAACAGCTAAATTGCCTGCGTCTCCCTCCCTCCCTCCCCACCTAAAAGTTCTACAGGTTTCAAGTAAAATAATAAGCAAAAATTCCCCACGTCTGCCCTTTGACATGTGTTCAATAAATTAAAAATGAAGAGGTAGCAAAGGAAAGAGAAGAAGAAAAAGAAAGAAAGATCCTTTTGGAAACAAGAATGGCCCAATCACCAGCAAAAAGGGATTTTAGGAAGTGGGTATTTAGGTACTCGGATATTCTGCTGGCATGGATAAAAGGCCTTCTTGTGCAGATGTTTAGGACTGGGGTGGGACTATCCAGCTCTGAAAGTTATTCTGCACCAACCAATACCTACTCCGGCAGAGAGTCCTTTTGGCCACTGCAACGGAGCTTCTGAGGACATCCTATTCAGTACAGCCCTGGGTCAAAAGCCACCTAAAGATGGGAGGGGGGCTGCACCTCAGCATGCTTGGTGGCTCTTCAGAGGTGTTGCCCTTCAGGAATAGCTTGCAGACAAGAGGCCAACATTTGAGACCCAAAGTCTACTCAGTTAACACCACAGTGAGGTTTATTTTAAACAAGGGCCAACCACGTCAACTGGCTGACATTAAGAAGGGAGAAGAGTCACTGAGGTTTTAGATGGTCAAAACAAAACAAAACTCTTCAAAACTCTATGGCCTGCTTTTAAAATGTTCCTCAAAGGGAATATGTCAGCACTCGCCACTGGTTTGAACAGCTGTGAAAAATGTGTGGTGTTTTATTTCAGTTTTTAGATTAGATATTTATTCGCAAGATCCAAGCACATATTTAAATCAAGAAAGTTTTTTTTTTTAAAAAAAAAAACCCACATTAAGCAGCTACCTACAAAACTAAACTAGCAGCAAAGGGAAAATGTATATTTGCCCCCAGGAATCTCGACCATCGCACAAGAGCAATGAATGGGGGTTCCACAAAAGCCCCATTACTCACTGCCTGAGCTCACGTTCAGTCCAGAGTGGCTTGTGCAAAAAGATGGCCCAAGTAAACTGAGCTTAAGGTGGTTGAACTACTATTTCCCTCTTTCATTCTAGTGCTCAAAAGAAGTCCTTTTGTTTGTCTGATTTTGGTTTTTGTTTTTTTAAACAAAGAACAAAGATAACAGAACACCCACTGATCTCATTCTTGAGCCCCCCCTTTAAATTAATATTTATTTAAATCTCTGTAAACTTTTTCTACTGCACAACAAATCCTTCAAAATTAGGCAGGTCAGAAGATAGTCTCTTTCAACCTTTTTTTTAAAATAACAATTTGGTTTCAGTTTCTGGAAAAAACATGAACATTCCATTTCATATGATAGCACTTTTTAGAAAAAATTAACTGACAGACAAATAGTAGTCCTCAGTGTGGACTGAAATGCTACATCTAGGCATTTTTTCCCTTAAAAAAATTTAAACCTTTTAATTAAAAAAAGGAAATTATCAACCATGGTTGTGTGTATGCATTATTATTTTTGTTTTCTGGGTTTTTGTTTCGTTTTGCTGAATTACATAACATTACACAGCAGCGTGAGATAACTGGATAGCCAGTCTTTAATAAATCTGTTACATTATCCGACATCTGAAATGTACATTGATTATCTGTTCTTATAACAATTAAAAACAATGTCAGCGCATATACTATGTAACCCCAACATGGATCCCTTCATGTAATTGTGCTTTGTTTATGTTTTTTTTTGACATTTTGAACTCTGCAATGAAAATGCCACAATTATGGCAGTAAACAAGAGGAACCCCTTGTTTTGAATTTTTAAATTAATGATAAATAACACACACATGCTCCATCTCTCTCTCTCTCCATCTTACACAGAAAGCTTGTCTGTTTTCCATAGCAATGGATTTTCCTCCACAGAGTGCTTGGAATAACATTGCTACACTTCAGGGCTAGTTTCTGACAGTGTTCGCATATGTTGTTTAAAAATGCAAGTTACTTTTCGGCCTGCTCCAAGGATTCCTGTGTGTACTGTAAGACCATATTGCACAAAATGTTATTAAATATCGATATAATTTATGTTGTTGGATTAAATATTGCAACAACAAAAGTGGTAAATGAAGCAGTTTGTTGCGTTGCACATGCTGTGTGAGGGTACACAAGGAAATACTTCATAAAACGGACACGCATGTCATTGCAATCTCAACTGCAGCTTGTGAAAAGTGTGGTGAAACGAGTGGTTATTTAGCAAATCTACTCTTTCCCCTTCCAAACTCAAACATGAAGGACCTTGGCAAATGTAGACAAAGACCATTGTGTGTATTTGTTTCTTCACAGTAGCCTGAGTAGTGCTAAACTGTAGTTCTCACAGGAACTCAGTTCCAGATGTTAGTAAACTACTAAGGTGAAGACAGATGGAATACAAAAAGAGAGCTCGTAGCATGTCTCTCGGCTGTGGGATAACCTGGCTTCCTCTCAGCCTGATGAAAAGACAGACGTAGACATCAGGCAAAGTAAACCCTGGCTCAGCTGTCAGTCTTGCTTCCCCCGACTCCATTAAATGGATGAGCCATCCACCTTCGCTCACTCCCTCTCTCTCTCTTAAAAAAAAAGCATGGCATGAACATTCATGCGTTCAATCTGCTCATTTGTCACCTTATTCATCGAAAAGGAAACGTTTCTTAAAGTGCAAAACCTGCTCCAGCTATTGCGGGGGGAGGTTTTTGGGGTGGGGGTGGGGGTGGGCTCTGCAAATCAGCAACCGTGCACAGCCAGACTCTGCTTCAAAGGCGCAGAACTGGTCCCCCCCCCCCCGAGGTTGACCCCGGGAGAAGAAAGGTACATTTTGGATTGAATGAAGACAAGGGTGCTTCCAGAGCAACCCCGCCACTCTAAAAATGCTTCTTCTGTCTTACATCCTAACAGTATCCCCACCCCACCCCACCCCAAAAGCTAAATCAAGATTTCAGCCCCCTCAAATAGACCTAAGTTTCAGAAGTGGAGCCCACAGTACTTCCACAAGAGACTTATAATCTGAGAGTTCAAAAACCTTGGGAAAGAGTCTCTGTGCATTAACGTATAGATCTGAAGTTGAGCGTCTTCGTACATATGCGGATTGGGATCCAACAAATTTCTGTTGATCACTTCTCGCACCCGTGAGGTCTAGACTAACCTAAAGAGAAGAGGAAGAGAAGTTGATCAAGGCCCTCACTCAAGAAAGGTGGTACAGATGCGCACTTTAAGGCTTCAGTCTTAATCACTGTTGTGCCCAGCTGGATCTTGCCTACATGGAAGGATTGTCATAAACCCTTTGACATCTTTATCAGTTGTATGATTGATATGAAATGTACTGTGTTTCTTTAAAATCAATGGCAAATGAAAATGGAATGATACAAACCTATGCATTTTGCCTGAACTACTGAGATCATTGGCCTGGGTTGAAAAGCACAGACATAGGACCATTTCAGGTATTTATTTATCTGTTCCATACATTGTTGTCAGTCCAGTTTGGTTGCAAAGCAAGCCCGGGCCCTCTGCCTCAACCTTTCCCAGGACTCTCCAGTGTCAGGCATAATCCCACTGTGCACTATCACTTTGCTCACTCCTATTGTT
This sequence comes from Lacerta agilis, assembly GCF_009819535.1. NCBI lineage: Eukaryota > Metazoa > Chordata > Lepidosauria > Squamata > Lacertidae > Lacerta > Lacerta agilis. The sequence goes on from NC_046314.1 coordinate 64,305,244, forward strand.
TAGAGAGCATTACACAGCAAAATAGTCTTATCATTATGGCACCTTTGCCCACACACTTGTGAAGGAGTTTACTTCATGCTTTCTAACCTAAAGGCAACCACAAGCCTTTATGGCATGGGTTTGGAACTTTCCCTTTGTTTTGTAGACTACATTCCGCTGCACAAAACATATCTCTCTCCAGTCTTCATCCAACCAAGCAAGGGGATTAGCATAGTGCAGGCCAGTCAAAACACTCAAGGAGAATGCAGAGCAGAGCAGAGCAGATGAAGGGTGTGGCCCTCAGAGAATTCCAAGGGCAGAGAGAGTGAGGGGCCTGGGGGCCACATTTTGACCCAAGCTTGTAGGTCAATTTGGAATTTATGGTATTACCCTCTTTGGGTGAAAGTATAGAAAATGTAGTCTTCGTATATAAGTCTTGCTTTTTCTTCAACAGTTTCTTTGTTCTGTTCCTTCTTCAGGTCTTCACATGCTAGCCAGAACAGCAAGTTTTCTTCGCTATATTCTGTTCGAAGAAATTCTCTGAAAATATTCCTACCGGGCTGGTGTTTTCATCATCTTGTCAAAATTTTGAGCCCAAGACAGGATTTCATCTTCTGTAGGGTTTTGGCTGCAAAACAAACAAACAATGACAAGAGCAACAACAACAACAACAACAACAACCATGAAAAGCTATTCAGTATTTCTAATTCTAAAAGCTAGAAGTCAAACATTCAGATTTAGAAAGAGAAGACAGAAGTAGGTTGTCAGATTATGTACAGGAGTCAGAGATGAGTGCTGGGATTGGGGACAGACATTTTGTCTCCCATGGAAATACAAAGCTTATCCTAATCCCAAAGCGCAGGACTCACAACAATAGATATTTCCTCAAACTAATGTCAGCAAGGATGGATGGAGAGCAGGTGCATTAACACACACACACACACCACACACACACAAACACCATACACCCTCTCTAATGAAAACTTCACTATGACTTGAGTTGGCCAGAGATGAAACAGGAGACATGTGTGAATTAATTCTAAAAAAGGATATTAATATTTGTTTCTATAAACAAAATGGGGTGCACAATGGATTATTAAAAAATTCTCCAACTTATAAAGACCAGAAATGTGGGATAACCATTCTTTGAAATTAATGGATGCTGTGTTATGAAAAATTATTCTTGTCCACAAGATGGCATTGCCTTGAAATGGAAAGTGAATAAAAAAATGAGACTGAAAACCATGAAGGCATTTTTTTTTTAAAAAAAATCTCAGATCTTGAATTGGTGCAATAGTTTAACTTAACAACAACAACAACAACAACAACAACAACAGTAGAGCTTCAATACTCTTAGTGTTGCTAATTTATAGCATGTAGTAAGGCCCAGGTTATCAATAAGTTCAAATAACTTGAACTATATGAAAAGGGAGGAGCACAGTATAATGTCAGAAATGAATTGATGTTGTAAAGGGAGGGCAAATGAAAAGAGGGTAGGGAGGCCAAATGAAAGACCAATGAAAGGAAAAAATGGGCAAAAGGAAAAAAAAGGTATGCATGTGAATTTTGTTTATGGCAACACCGGCTCCAGCCACACCTAGTCACTAACCATACCCACTGGATCCAAAAGCTCACACACTACCACTTTGGGCCTAGAAGGCTGTCTGCTCCTAGTGTAAACAATACTGAGTTAGATAAACTAATGTTCTGACCCAGTATAAGGCAGCACGCACATCTGAAAGTTAACTACATCAGTGTAATTGTGACATGGGTATGTAGCTGACGACAGAACAAGGGATGAACTTCCCTGCTCTTCCAGAACCTCAGCTGAGTGTTGTCAGTTGTGTGAATCAGGGATGATGCAACAGAGAGAACCAGCTCAGATCATTAAAAGTTCAACTGTGCCTTCTTGAGCTTTCCACTTGCATTAATTAAAAGATCTGGTTTTTGTGATTTCAGTAGGAATTGCCCCCACAATTGCCAGCATGTTTCTACAACCTGTTAGTTAACAAAACTAACCAGCCTGTTACTTAACTAACAAGCAACCTGTTAGTTTCACAATCTGTATGTATCAACCATTTTAACTAACATTGGTTATAACTATCCACAGTTCTCTGGGTTCATACATAACATGGAACTGTGGTTTGTTCACAGTGAAAGTGGAAGCTTTCACTCTCCTTTTATCGCACAAGGAGGAGAGAGGACAAAAACAGACACAAGCCCATACCTGGAAGCAGTTTACATAAGAGTATAAAATATACATTAAAAATAATGCAAAAAAAACAGATATTAAGAACAGCAAGTAATTATCAAGAAACTGATAAAATGTTTAAAAACAAATATACATAATAAAATTAACAGTGACTTACTAAACTGTAAGAAGGCATAGAAGTACTGTATGGATGATAAGAATGCCAATAGTTTGGGAGCAGAGCTGAGGGCTCCATATAGTTATTTGCTTCTCCCCAGGCAAGCATAATCAAAATAAATTACGCAAAAGAGACAGTGTGCAAAATTTATTCAGTGTCCTAATTATACATGATGATGAGTTCAGCTTTTCTTGGCACAGAATTTGTATTTCCATAACACAGGAGTTTAATACACACTTATTTTTGCATGGAGCATGCACAGCCCCGAATCTAATTGTGGTTCTTACAGTTATTAATCTGCACAGAAAAAAATGCATTATTATTCATTGATATTGCTGACAGAAAGGAGACAGCATGCTTGATTTTATTTTATTTATACCACAACCATTCATCAGCAATGCTCCTTTGCTGTTATATTACATGAAGACCAGCTGATTGTAACTCAAATTTCTGGTTGTTGCTTTATATGAATTAAAGCACACACAGTGAAGCAACTAACAGTGCAATCCTGTACAGTTTACTCAGAAATAAGCCACAACATAGTATTTCCATTAGTTCAAGGACTGCTGGCTACACAATGAAACTTCCCTCCCCTCTACTCATTTCTTCCCCAACTTGTTCTGTGTTTCCCCAAACCCTCCAGAGTAGATTTGGGAAGAGGAGAGGGACAGGAAGTTCCATGGCACAAACAGAGATCTTTGTGCTAAGGTAGCCATTGATACTGCCCATTGAGTTCAGTGGAACTTATTCCAAGTATGTGTGCAGAAGATTGTGGCCATCATAGTTTATGGTAAGAGGCAATTGGGAGAAAGACAAACAGCAAACTTACCACTCTTCTATGACTTGAATACTCTCCATTTTAGTTGTGTGTGTCGACCTTCCTGTACTGTCCCCTCTATCTTCATTCCTAACAGTGAGGCTGCAATGTAGTACAACACTTTATTTTGTCTAGAGAGAATTAATTTAAAACAATGAATATACAATATATAAAACAACACTGAGTTTAACGTGAACCTGCATTCTTAAAGGAGACATTGTCTTCGTGGCAAATGCAGGCCACCATTGGAATACCCATCATAAAAAAGACTCCTCCATCTCTTCTACTCAAAGGAACACCAAGGAAGACAGAATGTATACTTAATATCAACACCTCAATTGTAACTTTTGTAATCTTAGTTTGTTTGCAGTGGGTTAAGTCCTGACAATAAACTGAATCTCTATATTTTTATATTTGGAAGACATATGTGAAAAGAAAAGAAAAGATGTTCCATAATGTCATTATTTAAAAGGCCAACAGTTGTTATTCTCATAAATCCTAAGCAAGGCGTTTCTTGCAATGTCTTCTGGCAGCTCAGATTCAGCAATGCTACTAGCCACTAGATGGCTCCTCTTTCAAAATGTTATTGTGCATTCGGTGCTCAAGTACAGAAACTTGTAACACTAACACTAGCTCCCATGCTCTCTCTGTGACATGATGTGGCCTGTAAAAATCGAATTGATTGTTTCCCCTTTTTGTTCAAGCTCCTTACCTGCCTAGTTGCCTGATTGTATTTACAGCCAAACATATCAGTATTCAGTATGGCATCTACGCAGGGGCAGCCTGTCCCGTTTTGCCATCTGAGATGAACGTCACCTACCAGAATTGGTGCTGCGTCTGACAAGATCTTGTGAGATCTCGCTGGGGCTGCTGCCACACAATCCTGGAGCACGGCTGCCAGGCTCCACATTTGGCCTCCTTCTACCAGTGAGACCTTTGTCATGCTGGCCACATGACCCGGAAGCTGTCTGCAGACAAACGCCAGCTCCCTTGGCCTATAGAGCGAGATGAGCGCCGCAACCCCAGAGTCGGACACGACTGGACCTAATGGTCAGGGGTCCCTTTACCTTTACCTTACCAGTGAGACATTGGGGGGGGAGCGGAGCGGAGCAGGGCCACAGAATTTTTGGGGGGCCCCAGCCCCCTCCTTGAAATTTTTTGGGGACTGAAGACCCCTCGCTTGCCTGGTTTAAACTGGGGCACAATCCAGCAAATCTGGTACTGCTACTATGCGACATCTATTTATTTCAACTAGAGGCCATTAATGTTCAGTATATATCTTTAAGAAGTCATATTATCATTCACAATGTAAGCGGGTTAAAACATATCTATGTACAACAGTATGGCCTAGCACGACTGGAGCTTGTCTTATGATGATTTATGACATTGTCCAGAGAGTTAATCCAAACTATACATCATCTTCAATGAATAAAACATATGCATTGAGCCTCCAGCCATCATTTAATACTAAGGTGCAAGGATTCCTCGGCTGGGAGTTCACTATGTACCACTGTGATAAATGGCACTTTGGCCAGTATCTCTTCAAGCCATAAAAGCATGTTGCTTTCCAGCAAAAAAATAAAAAAATAAAATCTACTTCCAATTACTAGATGCTGAGAACAATCCAAAATTCTGCACTCAAAGACCGTTTTCTCTCTTTATAATGCTAATGGATAGTAATAGGGGATATTTTCTCCTACAAAAATATTTGCTTGAAATAAGATTTGCTTCCCAACTTTGTATGTTAGGTTTCTATACTATGCTTAAGATCCCTAATAGGTATATCATTCACAACAAAACAGTAGGTATACAGTGAGCTAATTTATAGTTGCCACTAGGGGGGAAAAATGGAGGTTGGGATAGTTTCTGCTTGAGCATCTTTGGATTTCTAGAGAAACCAAAGGCTAGATTTTTTCTCTCTCTCTCTATGGGGCTGCTCACAGCCCTAACCAGGACCCACAGAAAGCATTAATGTAGGTTGTTAGTAAAGTTATTCTGTGGGTACCATCTGGTTCTGTACAGAATTGGAGTCAAAGGCTGTTGAAGAAACTCTCCATGGGAAAACCTGGGACTAGTGGATCCAGGCAATTTACTTAAAGGAAAAAGATGATTTTTTTAGATTTCATCAGGGGACCACCTGAAGTCTCTAACAGAACCAAAATGATTTTCAATAAGGTTAGAGATATTCTATAATTGTGATGAGGCCATCCCCCACCCTGCTCACAGTAATCCGATGTTGTGGCAAATGGGTCACCTGACTAGTAAATTAGAAATGGATGCTACCATTTTAGGTAACGCAGTGAGCCTTCAAAATTATGGCTTCTGCTCTGGGTGAAAAATTTAGTGAAATCTTCTACCTGTCTATTCAGAAGTATGTCTCATTAAGTTTAAGGTAAAAAGGTAAAGGACCCCTGACAGTTAAGTCCAGTCGCTGGCGACTCTGGGGTTGCAGCGCTCATCTTGCTTTACAGGCCGAGGGAGCCAACATTTGTCCGCAGACATTTTTCCCTGGTCATGTGGTCACTGAAACCAGAGCAGCGCACGAAAATGCAGCTTACCTTCTCGCCAGAGAAGTACCTATTTATCTACTTGCACTTTGACGTGCTTTCGAACTGCTAGGTTGGCAGGAGCTGGGACCGAGCAATGGGAGCTCACCTGGTCACGGGGATTCGAACTGCTGACCTTCTGATCGCAAGCCAGAGGCTCAGTAGTTTAGACCACAGCGCCACCTGCGTCCACCTCATTAAGTTTACTGGGACTTAATTTCAGGCAAGTGTGCACTAGATTTCAGCCTTACAGTACCAGCCATTTGCAATACATGTGGATCATCATAAGCAGTGTAGAAAAGTAGTCAGCTCTAAACACTGAAAGCTCAGTTTAAGAGTAATGAATGAATCCTAAAATCCCTTGTGAACAGCTCTGTGCCTTTCAAGTGTCCCTGCTGACACAGAATATACTTTCTGAGAGGTGTGTAAATGTGTGAGGGGTATAAGCCCACCAGTCTGGCTCAGCACTAATATTCATTCATGTGTACCCAGTGTTTCTAAGAAACTGAGCAGGGTTATAATGTTGCCCTTGAGAAACAGAGTGTGTTTTTCCAGAATTACCTAACCCTTTTGTAGCATGAATAGTATGCTAAAAACTGAACCGAGGGGGCCAGAACTCCCCTTTCCCCCAATGTGTCAGTTGCAAGTATATTTCTCCCTTACAGGAACTATAAGAATACTACTACAGTATGTCATTGGTCTGCAACAATGATTCAGCAGTGATTCAGTAATGCAGCAGCAACTATGATTTCAATGGAGAAGCAGAACTCACTCTCTCTCTCTCTCCTCTCTCTCTCTCTGTGTGTGTGTGTGTGAGAGAGAGAGAGAGAGAGAGAGAGATTTGCACCAGTTGACTTTCTGAAGACTCCTAAAACAGGAAAGCGCCAATAGAATAAATAAGGCACCTGCATTGGGAGTAAATGTTGAACATCGCAAACTTGTGTTGTAGACAGTGTGATATAGTAGGCAGAGAGCACGGACTGTGGACCAGAGTTACTTAGGTACAATACTTTTTAGCTGTGAATCCTACTTGTGACCTTGGGCTCTTAGATCAGCAGGTCTCCACAGACTTTAAAGCTTGGAGGATGTTGTGAGGATGTAATGGGGGGTGGGGGTCATGTACTTCCCCCTCCCCAAACATATGAGCTGCTTGGAGGAAAGGTGGGACAAAATTGTGATGAAGATGTACTTGCCTATTACAGTGGTGCCTCGCAAGACAAAATTAATTCATTCTGTGAGTGCTGTCGTATAGCGAAAATTTCGTCTTGCGAAGCACCAACGGGGGAAGAGCAGTTTGACAGGGGGGGGGGAAATCGGAAATTTTTTCGTCTTGCGAGGCAAGCCCATTGAAAAATTTGTCTTGCGAGACAGCCTTCCGCTAGCGAATGCCTTTCGCCTAGCGAGTTTTTCGTCTAGCGAGGCATTCGTCTAGCGGGGTACCACTGTACTCCCATTCATTCCCGCCCCCACCTGCATTCATATTAGTTGGCTTCTTGCTACGCAGCTGAATTCAGTGACTGTCTAGGTGAGCATGTACAGGATAATAAGCAAAAGGGCCATTCCTATATATTTGCTATACAGTGGTACCCCGCAAGACGAATGCCTCGCTAGACGAAAAACTCGCAAAACGAAAGGGTTTTGCGAGTTTTTAGTTGACTCGCAAGACGAATTCGTCTATGCCTGTTTTTCGCAAGACGAATTCGTCTGGCGAGGTACCACTGTAAGCTGGCTTACCTTTTCGCTCTGGTCGGGAGGGGTGATGTCCGCGTCCGCCATTTTGGATCGACTGTGCATGCGCAGTCGATCCAAAATGGCAGACGCGGACAACATCCCTCCCGACCGCAGCGAAAAGGTAAGCTCCGCTGCCGGTCGGGAGGGGGCCGTGGGATCGTGCCCGATGTCGGGCATGATCCCACGGCCCTCTCCCTCCTTCCCGGAGCCCCGCCGCTGCGTTTTAAGACTGCAACGATTGTTGCAGTCTTAAAACTCGGCGGCGCGGAGCTCCGGTGCCGGTCGGGAGGGGGCCGTGGGATCGTGCCCAATGTCGGGCATCATCCCACGGCCCTCTCCCTCCTTCCCGGAGCCCCGCCGCTGCGTTTTAAGACTGCAACGATCGTTGCAGTCTTAAAACTCGGCGGCGCGGAGCTCCGGTGCCGGTCGGGAGGGGGCCGTGGGATCGTGCCCAATGTCGGGCATCATCCCACGGCCCTCTCCCTCCTTCCCGGAGCCCCGCCGCTGCGTTTTAAGACTGCAACGATCGTTGCAGTCTTAAAACTCGGCGGCGCGGAGCTCCGGTGCCGGTCGGGAGGGGGCCGTGGGATCGTGCCCAATGTCGGGCATCATCCCACGGCCCTCTCCCTCCTTCCCGGAGCCCCGCCGCTGCGTTTTAAGACTGCAACAATCGTTGCAGTCTTAAAACTCGGCGGCGCGGAGCTCCGGTGCCGGTCGGGAGGGGGCCGTGGGATCGTGCCCAATGTCGGGCATCATCCCACGGCCCTCTCCCTCCTTCCCGGAGCCCCGCCGCTGCGTTTTAAGACTGCAACGATCGTTGCAGTCTTAAAACTCGGCGGCGCGGAGCTCCGGTGCCGGTCGGGAGGGGGCCGTGGGATCGTGCCCAATGTCGGGCATCATCCCACGGCCCTCTCCCTCCCTCCCGGAGCCGCGGAGCTGCATTTTAAGACTGCAGCGATCGCTGCAGTCTTAAAACACAGCACCGCGGAGCTCCGGTGCCGGTCGGGAGGGGGCCGTGGCATCATGCCCGATGTCGGGCATCATCCCACGGCCCTCTCCCTCCCTCCCGGAGCCGCGGAGCTGCGTTTTAAGACTGCAGCGATCGCTGCAGTCTTAAAACACAGCACCGCGGAGCTCCGGTGCCGGTCGGGAGGGGGCCGTGGCATCATGCCCGATGTCGGGCATCATCCCACGGCCCCCTCCCTCCCTCCCGGAGCCGTGGAGCTGCGTTTTAAGACTGCAGCGATCGCTGCAGTCTTAAAACTCGGCGGCGCGGAGCTCCGCTGCCGGTCGGGAGGGGGCCGTGGCATCATGCCCGATGTCGGGCATCATCCCACGGCCCCCTCCCTCCCTCCCGGAGCCGTGGAGCTGCGTTTTAAGACTGCAGCGATCGCTGCAGTCTTAAAACACAGCACCGCGGAGCTCCGCTGCCGGTCGGGAGGGGGCCGTGGGATCATGCCCGATGTCGGGCATCATCCCACGGCCCCCTCCCTCCCTCCCGGAGCCGCGGCGCCGTGTTTTAAGACTGAAGCGAGCGAACAGCAGCGCTGCTGTTCGCTCACTGCAGTCTTAAAACGCGGCTTGGCTTGGCTCCGGTGCCGGTCGGGAGGGGCCCCCGGACTTTTTTCCCCATAGGAACGCATTAATTAAATTTTAATGCGTTCCTATGGGAAAAGGTGCCTCGCAAGACGAAATTTCCGCAAGACGAAGAGTCTTGCGGAACGAATTAATTTCGTCTTGCGAGGCACCACTGTACCAGCAAATATATGCATTGCACTATGGCAACATGCTGTAACCCAGATGCCGTGTGCGCTATAATACAATCAAATAAATGTGGCTTATAGGCAGAGATGGTGGTTGAAGTGTTTAGGGAATGCCAATCTATTACAATGGAATGATTGAAAATGGAACTTCTTCATTTTTCATTGATTCGTATTTGGACAAAGTTTTATTTAATGCATATAGTTAGCAGGTATGTAATCCCCACCCACTGATCTATGGCACTGCTGATAGCTCCCTGATCCCTCTTCAACTCTTTTCAGGTGATCCATGCTATTCTCCTTGCTGCCCATTTAAAAATATGTGTGTGTATATGCATACACACAAAACAGTGGGAACTGGGAAGAAGGGACAAGTTTTGACACCAATTAAACATGTAGGGGGCTGGGCAGAAGGAGGAACAGCAAGGGGAAGCGCTGAGCTTGTGTTGTCAGCAGATACTTTGAAAAATGTATGGAAAGCTCTTGTGCCATAGGGCTGAGTTGAAAGTCTTAACTATTGATTTTCCCTGAGTAAATGCACCCCCTATAGTATTTAAAGAGTAAATACTGAACTTCAACATGATACAGTAATAATATAAATAACATGCCTTATCTATTAGAAGGGAATACATAGCCTTTTTTTAGTGTTATCTCTCTATCTAGAGTGAGAGCTGATTGCCTGTTTTGGGGAAAACAGGGTACCTGTCCTGGGAAAACATACAGCACTGATCATCTTCTTGGCACTGTGGTTGTTTTCTCATCCAACAACTGGAGCGTATATATCCATGTGCAATGAATGTGACAATCCAGCTAGAGCAGGCATCCCCAACCTGCGGCCCTCCAGATGTTTTTGGCCTCCAACTCCCATGATCCCTAGCTAGCAGGACCAGTGGTCAGGGATAATGGATGGGAATTGTAGTCTCAAAACATCTGGAGGGTCGAATTTGAGGAAGCCAGAGCTAGAGGTTCCATGGGTGAAATTCAACATCATGCTAATATGATTCTTCCTTCAGCATAAGCACTTCTGCTGATGGAACTATCTCCCCTCCCCTGATGTGCTGTTTTGGGGGTTCTCCCGACCCCACTGAGCTGAAGAAAGCAGGAGCATATGGGGGAGCAGAAATGAGCAAGCCCCATTGTGCCAGCAGGACTCGTTGCTCTGGCTCCTGCCAGCACAACTATTGAGTTGAAGCCGGCCTCACATGTTTGAATCGTTCCTGATCCAGAATGAAAGTAAACGTGGATTCCCCAGACCACGTTAGAGCAACTGTCAGATCAGTCCTGTGAACATATCACAATCCAAATGTTTATGACTAGGTTGCCACTAGGTACATATCTCATTTCTCGGTGATTATGTGATTATTGCTATATGAGCTATTTGTACACTCCCAGGCAAGTGATGAAAACTGGTCCGCCAAAATGTCCCATTTAAGTATGTGACTGTGGCCATTTTAATACGGGTAAGTGGCCATCCATAATGTTTGCTCCAACCAATTGCAAGTTGAATCATGTAAAGTGGAACATAAAATGCACCAGGGGAGGTTTAAAATGTACTTTGGAGAGGGCATTTTGGAATCAACTAACATCTGGAAATAGAAATGATGGGATGAATCCCTCCATGTGAATGAACATTACAGGAGAAGCAAAAATGAAGGTAAGAGGTACAAATAAGATTCTGTGAAGCCAAATTGTGAAAATGAAGAAAAAGGGAGAGAGACAAGGGGACACGATGCACATTCTGTATGAAAGCATGCCTAAGCACATCAGTAGGGCCTTCACATGGATGAATATTTATATTCTGCCAGATTTTTAAAGGCTGTTTATCTTCTTTGCCTTCTGTCTTAAGAAAGAGGGGGCTGCTTTTTAATTGAAGGATTCCACAACATCTTGGTTTTAAGCAAGGAGACAGTCTTGAAAGAGTTGCTTAATTCTTTGGAGTCCAGAGATAGTGCTTGAGTTCTGTTTAAAAATCCCAGACACTTATTCCTGGTGCAAGTGACATTTTAAGCTGATTTGGAATGATACATGGTTGGAAGATAAACCCTCTGCAAGCAGGAAATTATTCTGTGAGCTAATATATCAGCCAGAAGTTATATCTTTCATCCTCCACTATAGGGGGTGAAGGGGATTTTTTTTTTTTTAAATATAATTCCATTATCAAAACATTGGCAGTGTTTGCATGTTCTGTGAATGCACAGAAGGCTCTCAGCTCACTCCCCTCCCCTTAATTAATGGGGGCAACAGACCATTATCCCTCATGTCTCTCTATTTTATCTGTATTATCCAGCACGATTTTACATCCAATGTTTTAACTGTATCTGTAGTATTCTTTGTATAATCGGGCCAGGCCACTGCCTGGTCTTTTACTATGTGCTATGGCCATATGGCTAATGCAATAAATTGATTGATTGATTGATTGATTGATCCCTTGTGTGTCATTACACCTGAACTGGGGATCATGGTTCCTTCACTTCAAACTAACCATAATGTTAAGTCAGGGTTTGCCCAATGTGAACTGGGCAGCTGAGTTAGATTCAGTCACTAAAGTCAGAACTTTCAGATGTGTCTTCGGAAACTCAAAACAAGAGTGCTCCAAATCGCCAGGTGTCTGCTCCCAATGATTTCATATAGGTGTCAAATAGCAAAGGAGACAGCTTGGGCTCTTGAGGGACCTCACAGGTCCGAAGCCATGAAGCTGAGCAACCATCACCTCGTACTACTTGCTGTTAGCAACCCTGCAGGTAAGAGTAGAACCCCTGTAAGATAGTACCACCACCTTCCTCAGTTGCTCCTGAAGAACACCATTGGCAATGGTGTCAAAAGCCCCTGAGATGTGAAGAGAACCAACAGGGTAGTGCTCCCACTGTCTCTCTCCCAATGCAAATGAGTTCAATGTCATTACCTGCTAACTGCTGCCCATCACACCACTCATAAAGATGCAAGGACAGTAGCTGAATTTCCTAGTAAGGGATTTAACATTTCTTAGTGGCTAGTTTCAAAAGAGCCTGGTATCCTTGGTCTCCAACGATGCCAACATGCCAACCTCACTAAAATGACAACATGAAATCCCTCAAAACTATCTTGCAATATGCCCGTGAAGTCAGAAAAATAAAAATCCCCCCAGTCCTTATCAAATTGAAGAGACTAATATATTTATTATTTTCAGTGAGCCCAGTTACACTGTTTCAAGCAAGCTCCCTGAAAACAGTTTCTTGACTGCAATCATTTTCCATCTGAAGGGTAAATATTTGATAGGAGGGCTGAGCTGGGTCCTGTCAATAAGTGCACCACACCCAAGCTGCTGCTGGTCGTTCAACTGAAAGAAGACTTAAGTTGGCTCTATACATAGCAGTCAGGAACCATGCCTGAGAAAACATCACTTCCATATTCACAGGTGGCCATTCTTTGTAGATATGAGTTTTGCATAGTTCCTGAGCTGAGCAGAGAGTGTACCAAGATGATGTCACTGGCAAAGCATATTATCTTCACAGTTTCTAGCAATGGAAGATCTTTTGAAAAATAGGGGAAATCATGCCATTGGTGTATCTGTCTTATGGACTTTAGTTTAACTGCAGTCTTCTGAATGAAAGAGAATAAAATGAAATGAAATGTAGGTCACAGCCACACCATACATCTAATGCACATCTAAAGCACATGGTGTCCTTACAAAGGATCCTGGGAACTGTAGTTTAAGGGTGCTGAGAACTGTAACTCTGTAAAGGATTCTTTTGTATGTGTGGATGTATCACATTTATACTTGGTACTCTAGTTGTTGAATAAAGACATATGAAAGGATTGACAACCTTAACTCTTGCATCTCTGCCACTGTTTCCTGTCCCTTAAGTTGAACCTTATACAGTTTTGCCATTGTTTATGTCCTGAGGTGAACTTGTCTTAATTTCACACAATGCACCTTGACATTCAAGGCAGTGTGAAGTCTTATAGGAAAGAGAACTGCATCTTGTGGGGAGGGGTGTCCAATTTAAGAAGCCAAAGGGACAATGAGGTTTTGTTTCTTTCCCACATCTTGCATCCTGAGCAGTTTTGTAGCAGACTTTTTTATTTTTATTTTTTTTGCATGGGGCTTTGGGACAAAACATAAAATCTTTCCTCACACATCAATTTAGGTGTGAGAAAGAAAACTCTAGGTGTGCAGAGCAGGCTGTGTTCAGAGCTTGACTGCATAGGCCACAGGAAAAGGCAAGTTACAGCATTTCCATCTCTGCCTTCTAATAAGGCTAAACAGTGTTATCATACACACTCACTATACATTTTTACACATGTATACTCAGAAGTATGTCCCACTGAGGTCAATGGAACATCTTCCCAGGTAAGTGGGCATAGGGTTACAGTCTCCATCACTCTTCTGCATGCTTCCAACAAAGGCTTCTCTGTTTATTGAATTGTAGATACCTGCTCTACAGTCTCTGTCCCATAACCTCATTATGTCACTACTAACACCTGGTAACTTCTTTTGATGCAACCCAGGTGTACCATATCCCTAGGGATTAATGAAGAGAATGCAGCTAGCTCATCAAGCCCACCACTGGCTGCCAGCTAAGTAGGGTGACCATGTGTCCTACTTTAGAGAGGATGGTCCTCTAGTTGAAGGATTACCAGAGGACAGACCTCCATTTGAAGGTGTCTTCTGTTCGATGGGCTGTCAGGCCAAGTCACAGACATAGAGCAATAAGTAGGGAGAGCAGATACCTTGACATTGCCCATCATTGGCGAGCAATTGAACAGCAGACTGAGCAGGTATAGTGGACTAAGCACAGGGCACATATCTGCATATAATTCACATTAACTAATGCATATGCACATTTAGAAATAATTATATAAATCAGTGCAAATTATCTGCAAACCTATGCCCCGGACTGGCTGGAGGACACTAGGTTGGTGGAGGCTGTTCTACTGCCATGATCTCTGCAGTTGGCCAGGTGGTTGTTCTAAAACAGGCTTTCTCAAACTTGGCCCGCCAGATGTTTTGAGACTACAATTCCCATCATCCCTGACCACTGGTCCTGCTAGCTTGGGATCATGGGAGTTGTAGGCCAAAAACATCTGGAGGGCCAAGTTTGAGGAAGTCTGTTTTAAAATCCCCAAACGCTGGTGTCCTCCTCCCAGGGGAAGGATTTAAGACATTGTCAGGGAGGCACAAGTGCTAGAACCTAGGAAGGAATAAGCAGCTGCTTCAGGCTGCAGGCTCCGGAAAAATTTACTCCTTTGATTGTAAATGCAACTGATAAGGTCAATAATTCAGTGCTGGAAGATGAATCAATGCAAAATCTTTATGTAGTGGAGAGCAGAACTACCAAACTTCAAACCAACCACTTGCTTAAAGATCAGAATCACTTGGCTATTAAGGAACACAAAGCAGACTCCCAGAGCCTCACAAAATAGTGTACTAAGAAGTTATTTGCATTCAAATAGCCAAATTGGAAATGTTCAGATTAATGAACCTGCTTTGCTACTTACTGAAGATTTACTCAATAAGACATGAACAGATGATGCTACCTACTAAAGCCCCAGGTAGGCTAGACCCAGCAGGAAGTAGAAACGAACCCCTGGTGGGTTGCCATATGTGACTGGTGGGTTTCATTCAGCTTGATGGGCCACAAGTTGTGTAGGCCTGCTGTTGAGGTTGTTTTTTTTTTTTTTAGTGTGAAGCTCAGCAATTTCTTCCATCCAAGTATGGCTGAAGGCAGGCAATAACTCTTAAGGGAGTTAAAAAGTGCTTGAAGAGAGGCATTTCCTCCAATGGATCCACACACATCCCCAGCTGCCTCTGGTCAAATACATTTTCCAGAGTTCTTTCCCCCCCTCTTTTTCAAAAACTGGTCACCAGGGGCAGAAGTGGGATGAGACCAAGAGTATATATGGTACCAATGAAGATCAATCCCTGTTTCAAACTGCTTTCCACTCTGAAAATCTCCACAGCTATGTGTGATAATATAGCCAGCCACCTTTATAAATAATGTGACAGCCTCAAATTTTATAGTGATAGCTACATTTAAATAACAGGAGAGAAAAAATCTGGCTCCTAGTGTGGGATGGATAACAAGACGCGATAGATATATATATGTACAAAATATGTGTATAGCTGTCAGACACCTCACAAATTCACTGTAAAAATAATGACAAAAGCATGGATGCTGTGACTTTTTTTTAAAAAAAAATAACTCCAAGTTAGCTGTTAAACCCATACAATGAAAAATGTTCCTTTTAATAAAAAGAAATATTTGTGTAATAAGGTCAGAAGCAAGAGCTTTCAGACTATCGAGGCAAATTACAAAACCAGAAAGAAGAGGTTTCTTGCCAACAGTGACTTTTGCTGATTCTGAGTACTTTAGTGAGCAGCCTGAAGGCTGCTGAGTTCACCTGGTTCCAATGCTGGCTTGCTGCCATTCTGGGCCTTACACTTCCATGCCCAACTATGACTTTTCACTTTGAAGGTTAGGAGCCGACAGCCAATTTTTGAAGAGCTAAGACCTTGTATTGTGCTTCACTCTATTAAAATAATGTAAAACTTTTGTTCGTTTCCCTACTGGGGGGAAATGGTGCAAATACTGTCAGTTTCTGAATAATCTATCCACCTTACGTTTATGACACTGTGGCAGAAGGAATGTTTTTGAGCTTTGGTATGGTTTCATGATGGGTGTTGTGATTTAATTTGTAGCCTAAATGGCATGTTCAGAGGGGGAGGGGCCTAGTGTTCTATTAAAATGAAGGGTTCTTCAAATTTCAAGGCACATGACGCAATAGGCTCTTCTGCCACCTGATGGAATTAGTATATCCTTCAACATTTCTCCAGGGAAAATAGGGACGTCCCATTCCATAATGATAATTTTACTGGGTTGCCCCAGCCACTCTGGGCAGCTTCCAACATATATTAAAACATAATTGAATACTAAACATAAAAAAGAATTCCCTATACGGGATTGCCTTCAGGTGGCTCAAGGGTTATATAACTCCATACTCTCCAACATTTCTCGTATGAAAATAGGGACATCCTAAGGTAAAGTGGTACATTCTGGGATCAAATCAGAAACTGGTACGGCTTCTCTAAATCAGCAACACCACCAGAAAATAGGTGGAGGGTCCCTATTTTGTGGCTTTGAAATGGCTTTAAAAATATTTAACAAATTCAGCTCATCAGTTGTCCCCTAAGCTTAAAATTGTGTATAATCTTTTTTTTTTTTTTTTTTTTTTATATAAAAAAAAGCTTTATTTTATTATTCGCCAATACAACTATTAATACATTCGCATATTACAAACAAAATAAACTAACATTCACTCATTATTACATTCACTCATTTTTACAAACAAAGTAAACTAACATTCAATCATTTACAGAAAAACAACAACAACAAAAACAACAGATAAAGAACAGAAACGGAAAAAAACAAAAAATTCGACCAGTCTTCCCTTGCATCCTTACATCTGTTTTCCCCACCACCTTTCAACACCCCCCTCACCCTGTGCTTGACTTCCAGTCAACTCAGCTGCAGTTCATTTCCACTTATCCTTTTTCTTTCAACACACTGTTATTCCCATCTCTTATTTCTTTACAATTCTTTACAATTCTCCTTTATTATTCAGCTTGTTTAATATCTAATATTTATAACGGAACCTGTTTATTACAATAGGAGATCCGACTTTTCAACATAATTTTGTAAGTACCCTTTGAACGCTTTCCAGTTTTTTTCTGTCTTTTCTGTTGTGGTCCTTCCAATTTCTTCCATTGTTTTGGATATATTGTAATATTCTAAAAGTTTGGCAAGCCATTCCATTTTTGTTGGAATTACCCCGCTTTTCCAATTTTTCGCTATCAGTAGCCTTGCGGCTACTGTTGCGTATAGGTATAATGTTTTACTTTCTTCCTTTAGGCTTCTTGGGATTATTCCCAGTAGAAAACCTTCTGCTGTTTTTTTGAATGAGTGCCTAACCATTTTTTTCATCTCATTGTATATCATATCCCAAAATTGTGCTATATCCGAGCAATTCCACCATATGTGCATCATGGTGCCTTTCCCAGTGTTGCATCGCCAGCAGATATCTCCGCAGTTTTTATTCATTTTGGCTATTTTTTCCGGTGTTAAATACCATCTGTGTTGCATTTGGTATATAATTTGGTGTATAATCTTCAAGGAAAAGGAGTCTTGTTACTCCTAATACATTAGGAAAGTATGCCAAGCCATTACAGCAAGAATGAGGAGCTGTGGTGCTCTAGATGTTTTGTTAAATTCTCATTCCCATCAGCTCCATTCAGCATGGCCAGTGACTAGGGATGATGGGTGTTTTAGTACATATCTGAAAGACCACAGGTTCAGGGGCGGAGCAAGGGGGCAGGGGGGGGTGGTCTGCCCCGGGTACTGCCCTGGAGAGGGTGACACTCTGGGGGCAGGCCCCACCCCCGTGACCGACGGTGTGGCAACTTTTAAAAGGCTGCAACGCGTGAACAACAGCACAGCGTCTGTGCTGCTGTTCACGCGCTGCAGCCTTAAAGGTTGCTGCACTGCACGGAAGGGGTGCCAGCCGATCACGCCCGCCATCTTGGGTGGACTGCGCATGTCCACCCAAGATGGCGGGCGCAATGGGCCGGCACCCCTTCCGACTGGCACCGCGCCGCGCTGCGTTTTAAGGTGCCGGTCGGAAGGGGCGCCGGCCGATCGCGCCCGCCATCTTGGGTGGACTGCGCATGTCCACACATGACATCACGGCGCACGCGCAGGGAGGGGTGCCTTGATGTTTGCCGCCCCAGACGGCAGATTGGCTCGCTCCGCCCCTGCACAGGTTCCCCATCCCTGTCTTGCAGCCAAGGTGAGATGAAGATGGTGTGACTGAAGATTCTGATGCCAAGGTCATTACTGAAACTTACTTATATAGTTGCAGTTGTTACAGCTGTAATATAACTGATGGCTTTAACCATTTCTAAAGGGTCTACCAAGCGGGGAACCAGTGTTGTTCTTGCTAGAGGAAATAGGAGGTTGTAAGCCTGCATAATTCAAACCAGTTCTTACTTCTCTTAAGAAAAAAATGCTCACTCTGATGCTCTGTGTGGATGGAGGTGGCAGCAAGATCAGGTGTGTCTTAGATGCCAGGCATATATTGAATATGGTCTTAATAGATGTAGATTTCTCAACATCTGGACTAAAGAGACTCTAATGGGGGTTTGGAGAACGTACCCATATGAAAATATGGATCCAATCTGCTTCAAAGGTTGGTAAAAGAGAAAAGAATGATTCTTAGGACTATTCAAGTGCATAGTCATATAAGTTCTTTTCATTTTAAAAGAATGGACTGCAGTCTTCTCTTAGACAACTAGCGTGATGTAATCTTAATACAAATGCAGTAATTTGCCAGCTGAAATAAACAAAAATTTAAAAATATTGGGCAAGGGTATTCTCACATGGTTTCTTCTAAATGTCAGTCAATACTTTATTTGCTAAAAACCAAAGGTCATCATAACTTTCTGAGAATTCCACAGGCTATGCAACCACATGCATACATTTTCTTGCATCATTTTGTGGATAGAGCTTGAGTGGAAAATGGATTGATGGAAAGGAAAGAGATAAGGGAGGTAAAAATTCATTGTGGATATCCCACTTCAGCGTATGTTTTTATATCTCTTAGTTCCTCCCATACCCCAACTGCACTACTTGGATGCCTTTTTATCTATTTTGTGATGGAACTGAGGGCAGGTTGGGCAATTCTCTCCCTTCCTCCCTTTTTTAGTGGAGTGGGGAGTCTCCATAAGAAGAGCTTGCTGGATCAGGCCAATGGCCCATCTAGTCCAGCATTCTGTTTTCACTGTGGCCAACCACATGCCTGTGAGAAACCCACAAGTAGGACCCAAGCACAAGATGACTCTCCCCTCCTAAGCAACTGGTATTCAGAAGCATTAAGCCTCTGACGGTGGAGACAAGGTCCAGCAATCATGGTTAGTAGCCACTGACAACCTCCTCTTTTAAAGTCCTCCAAGTTGTTGTCCATCATTGCCTCCTGTGGGAGCGAGTTGTATCAGCTTCCATTGTCCCTTAAGGCAGACAAGTATCTTTGGCTCTTCTCTTTCCTTGGATCTTTGTATCCAGACTGAATGCAAGCCCCACCAGTCAAATATTATGTCTTTTTCTTTGTGTGTTTTTTGGAGATTAACTAAATATGTGAAATAATCCTGGGGCAGAGCAGTTTTATGCCAAACTTCCATGCACATAGAAAATAAGCAGGTAAGCAACCATTATTTCATGCACCCTAGCTTTCCAGAGACAAAAGGTTTTCTGACCAGGAGGAGGGGCATTCAGTCCCACCTGCACCCCCATCTGCATCCAGAAATGGCACAGCCTCTAGGATGACCATATCATGCTTTAAACAAAACAAAATGTGTAGATCACACTTAGTTGCATTTAGAGAGGCTCTGACTAATCTTTCCTTATTTTGTGAAGGTTCACTGCAAATGAAACCTTGATTCATCAGTGAACTTACTTAACCAGCAGGAAGAAAGTTAATGAGAAGAGATGTCTGTCTTTCTACGAAATGACATATTTGCTTATTCCTTAACATCCACTCTTAGGTCTACATTCCCAGCTAAGAAACCTTGCAGTATTAATAGGTACCATGTGGCCTAATGCCTATTATTAAAGAGGCATAAATGACAGAAGAGGCACATCCTCTCTTAAACAGCTAATTGTTCTCATGCCATATCTAATGCTTTGATTGATGTCATAAATTTACTATCCACTGAACAAAGGTGTGGGTATTTAACTATCAGTTGCTGTGCAAACAAAAGGCTTAATCCTCATTCTGATTCAAATGTTGGCTGCAGTGACAGCGAAAACTAAACATCACCTGACCTGAAATGTGCCAGTCAAACAGATGCAGCCTTAAGGATGAGTGGTGCTTTAAAAAAGGTTCCGGCTCAATGGTACAAAGGTCTTCCAAGCCTTTACCGGGAACAGAAGCATGCACGTCAATCCAATGGAATTATAGTGTGGTCCAGGGGATGAGTGTTGGGCATGGACATTAAGTGACTGGCTTCCAACAGCAGCCTGCATAGTCTGGAAAAACAATTTATTCTTCATTTATAAAATGGGCGTCAAAATGACCTTAGCAGAGTTTATAAGAGGCTTTGGGCTTTGGGAGGGAAGGGGAAATGCTGCTGCAAAATGCACTAAATTCTCTGTCCCCACACCATGTGCAGGTGGAAAAATGGGATCATTTAAGTGAATTGGTTGGGCAGAGCGGAGTGTTGCTTGCTTTCATTTTCACTGGTACCTATGTGGCTGTTCTGGCAATGAATCACCTCTTGACAGCCTTTGCTCCACCTGCAAATGCCCTGGACTGACACTATGGATTGTATCCAACTAAGGCTTGGGGTGGGGTGGGGTGTGAAAGTTAGTTATTCATTTCAGTGGGTCTACAATTCCATTTGATAATGTTAAACTAAATGGATATCTGCAGAGAAAATGGCAACCACAGTCCCCACCATTAGTGTGGCTGTGCTCAGCTTCCCCACGAAGCCTTTGGATAATCTGCTTAGTTATAGTAAGGTGGAGACTAAGCCAGAGTATGTGTAATTGAAATAGTCACATATTCTTCCTCTGCCTTCATCTTCCCTTTTCCCTGTTGCTTCTTGTGCCTATTTTAGATTGAAAACCCTTCAGGTAGGGACTTTTTATTTGCAGACCAGGCTGTACATAGAAAGTTCTGTGTAAATTATGATGGGCATTTCCATGGTCACCTGCACCATTCAAGGAGCTTATTTAAGATGAAAATCACAACTGTTATTTTTTGTTGGAGCTACATGGCCACAGGAGTCAACCTGAGTTTTATATGGACACAGCAGTCATTGCGTAAAGAGTTAAGATGCAACTTCATCATTGTCCCCCCCTTAGCATGATCTGGATGTGCTGCTGTAATTTTAGTAGCCTTTAGAATCATATATTTGATTCATACGGTCTTCAGAGATCCGTGCTGTATTTTTCCCTGTTTCCTGAAAGAAAACCAATTTTTAAAAAACCCTTCCACTGCAAATGTTAGAGATGGAAGAAAAAGTTATTAGGCCATCCAATCTGTTTCTCCTTACATTCTTTTTCCATTCTTTTGTCCAATCTAATTCTAAGAATCGCAAGCAATGGCATTTCCACCACAACTTTGATCCTAACTTTCTAACATTATTTTGTTAAAGCAGGCAAGCTGTAACAGGCTTGCCCAAACTTTCACAAGAACGCTGTATAACTAGCAGCACATAATCTGTGATGACAGACAGTATTGCAACTTACAAACACACTGAAGGGGGGATGGGGGGCATGTAAGCAACGAATGCTGTTGCGTAGATCCTAAATACTCACAAGCTACTATATGGAGACTGTGGAGTTTTGGAGTCTTGCCAAGGGCAACATTGTTTTTAAATACCATCTGAGAACGACTTCAAGCTGAGAAAAGTTCCCAGAGAAGTATAATATAAATAAATTCAGCTTGCTTTTAAAGAGCAGCAAAAATACAATTCTATTAGCTGACAGCCACGGGTGATACTTGGGTAACACAGAGAAGAGCTTGCATTGTCCCTACTACCTAATTTACTAGCAGTGTGTGTGTGGTGAGGCAGAGATGTGGACTTGCCCTGCCAAAATCGGGAGTGATGCAGCTTACCTGGATTGGTATAGAGTGGGGAAGGATGTTGCCAAAGTAGGACTGTACGGGTACCAGTAGAAACCCAGCATCCAGGTAAGCTGAGGTGAGGTCAGTGTCGGGAGGGTGGCTCCACATTCCTGCCCCACCACACTGGCTGCTACTGCTATTATTCACCTATATATTCACCTATATTTAAAAAGTATATTTTATTCCTTATCCAGCATGCAAAAGCAATCAGGAGAAAGCTTCATAACAACCAATTTTCCTACCCCCTTCTCAGACGAACACTTGGCTTGACCCTGGAAGAGCACTTTGATGCCCATGACTATATAACATGGACATCAAAGTGCCCTTCCAGGCCTCGGTCCTGTATACCTGAAGGAGAGTCTCCACCCCCATCGTTCAGCCCAGACACTGAGATCCAGCTCCAAGTGCCTTCTGGTGGTTCCCTCACTGAGAGAAGTGAGGTTACAGGGAACCAGACAGAGGGCCTTCTTGGTAGTGGCGCCCGCCCATCAGATGTCAAAGCAATAGTCAGGTAGGACTATTAGGGAAGTTTTTAATGTTTGATGTTTTATCGTGTTTTTAATATTCTGTTGGGAGCCACCCAGAATGGCTGAGGAAACCCAGACAGATGGGCGGGGTATAAATAAATTGTTGTTGTTGTTGTTGATGATGTGAGTTTGCAGCCAGTGTGAGGACTGCATTTGGCCGCAAGAGAAAACGGTCACATGATGGCTTCTGGGTGACCTTGGGCTAGTCACACTTCTCTGAAGTCTCTCAGCCCCACTCACCTCACAGAGTGTTTGTTGTGGGGGAGGAAGGGAAAGGAGAATGTTAGCCGCTTTGAGACTCCTTCGGGTAGTGAAAAGCGGGATATCAAATCCAAACCCTTCTTCCCCATACATCCAAGGCACGATTCACACACGTGAACAGTGATATGGACAGCTGTTGCAAAGGTGAATGGCATAGGTGCCATTGGCCAGAAATATTTGGAAACCATCTTCCCCTAGGGTTTCTCCACTGGTGTGGCGAGAAATGGCACAATAATGGGGCAGGAAATCTTCTCTGTACATAATGGTTTCTTTCAAGCTTATAAAATCACACAGTTGTAGACAGGGATGCTTGGGGGTTTTGTTCGGTCTGCATTTTTAAGCAGACTGACCCGATTCACACTTCATACACTTCTGTCTTTCTGTCTCAAGGTTCTGCCCTAATGGCACCATTGCTCCATCTTGGGGTCTGTTTCTTCATCACATTACAGCAAGGTGGGGGACCTTTTTATTAGCCCGGGTAGCTTCTGGTAGCTTTCTTGGGGCCAATTATGCCAGTGCCAGGTCAAAGCAAGAAATGCAAACTTTGTCTTTGTACGGTAGCCCAGTTTCTTCACGTTGACACATTCTTCTCTATCCTCCATCCAAGCAAGTAATCAATGTTATGACAGGGCTGGTGAGGGGTGTGGTTTGTGAGGGTGTGTGGTCTGGGGAGATTCCCAAGACTCAGAGGATGACATTTGGCTCATGGGGCTGAGGGTCCCCATCCCTGCAATGAAATTTTAGCTACTGGCATTTCTAGACAGATGTGTACACGTGGGAAATCCAGAGCATCTAAGCAAGTAAACAGCTGTATTGTAACCGCAGCCCTGTTGATGCCACTGAGATGTTCACAAGCATATAAATATTGCTATATTAAAAGTTTTATATATACACTTTTGTGACAGGCATCCTAGGCAGGCTATCCCAGCCTAGAAAGATCACATGGCTATCTGAGGTTATTTTAAAAACAGGAAAATAAACACTAAATTTCAGTCTCATATTTCCTGAGCTGATGATTCTTTTAGGAAGAGCTGAGCAGCAACTATTTCCTGGCCTGATCCCCATTAAGATGACGGCTCTTTGCCAGTTGAAGGATCTCAGTGGAATTTGAATGCATCCTGACTATAAATACATTCTGTAGGTTATTCATCAAATTATCAGGCAGAAATAAACAAGACAGTTTTGTTCATGTTTGCCATTAATTCAACATGCACAGACCACCATTCATTTTCTCTTCCCCATGCCCTGCTTCCCCAAATAATCAGAAAACTACCTTTTTGCACATATTTGCTACGTTATTTTTTTATTATTTCTATAGTTGGGAGTTTTCACATATATAAAATTTGGAAAGTCTTTTCAAATGCCCATCTTTTAAAGTTGGTTAGGGGGAAAGCCAGTTCTCCTAGAACAACTTTAGAGAGGGTCAAATTATATGCAGAAAGCAAATGCACACAAACGCTCTTCTTGCTTAGCTCTGGTTGCATTATCAGGAGGGAGCTCTGCGCGCGCATGCATGCATGCATGCACAGAGGCTTAGGAATCACATTTTCCTCAATGCAAAATATTGTTCAATTACTTTCTTTTTTAAAATGTGCAACATGAGCACAACGTTGAGAGAAGACATAAAGTCTGTGTGCAACCAATGAGAATCAAACGAGCATTTGTCGTGCAACAACCTGATTGCACAGAAAAGCCCCCCCCCCCCAGCTTTACGTTAAGCCTGACAACTGGCTTTTACCTGTGCTAGCTATGGTATCTAGCTGTTGACATTTACCTGTTGACATTTACCTGCACTAGCTATGGTATCAAATAGACTGCGTGACATACCATGAGCAGCTGCAACAACAACACCAACAGAAGCAACATGTGTTGTTGGGCCTTTGGTTTCCAGGTGCTTGAGACACAGCAGATGTTTCTTCATTTTGTGGCTGTTGCCTTTTTCTCATTTCAGCTACTTCAGCACCCCAGTGGCTACAAGAACACAGACATAAAAGAACATGAAGGAAACACAACCTGCATTTGTGCCCTTTCTAAATTGACGGCAACGGCTCACGCCCTCTTTCAACTTCATATTACAAATCAAAGCATCGGTGTGACATCCTGTCTGCCACTTTGTGTCTCAGGTGATTTGTGTCTTAGGATTCCCAGGGGCCCTAAGTGGGAGGAAGGAGTGCAGAAGAGAAGCTACACAGAAGGTAAGGAGGACAGGGCAAATTTTCACCTGCCAGTCTCCATCTCCCTAAACCTTTCTGGAAGCAAAGATGGCCTCTAGACCTAATCAGGAGAGGAGTTCGAAGGGCTCCCTCTTCAATGTGCGTTCCTGAAATCTGGTTCCCTCTCCAGCAAATATATTTTCTGCAGTGATGTGGGGAGAAGGGCAGACATCTTTCACTGACAGAAAGGATTTGAAGTGTGGGTCTGGGGAGATAGTGCTTCAGGGTTGCTTGCCGCAAGGCTTAACACCTAAAAGATGTTCACAGATCCCATGTTGCTGTTTCATATTCCTTTGGTTTAAGAAACTCCTTTTGTTACCTTTTGTTCAGTGGTACGCACCTCACAGTTTGTATAGCACTCTGCAGTGTTTAAGATGTCAAATGACAATGTGACTATCACAGCTTTTCCTTCTTTCTTTTCTTTTTGCAGAGAAAGAATGTCACTGAAGACACACAGACTTATTCCCTGTTTTACTTTAAACAGTGTGGCAATATATGCCTTACTTTGCAGAGGAACACCCTCTATTTGATGGGCTGGCCAGATCAAGCCCGGTTTTAAAGAAAAAAGAATGGAGAGCAGGAGCCTGAAAGTTGGCCTTTACTGGCGAGCACCTGGTCAGTCTTCCACACTATGATGAGATGTATTCTATTTCTATCTCATTTATAAAATTATTTCTAAATTTGCACTTAGACATGTAAATTAGCTAAAGCAAATTTGTGTTCTAGTTCCCCCCTTTTTTGGTAATATATTTCCTGGGGGGGGGGGTTCTTTCTCTTTCTTTTTTTGCAGTGCTTAAGTGGCCACTCTTCTGGGTTCATATAAAAGTAGATATTGTACCCAGGCAACATGGACAATACCACTTTCACAATTTGATTGTGAGCCTGGAACAATTTGTGAAACATGAAATCAAGGTACCTCATTGCATCTCACTATGTTGCCTGCCGGATCTTTGCCAACCTCGCTGGTTTTTGTTATTGCAAGCAGAAAACATACCATTGCAAGCCCCGGCGAAGCACCATAGATCACTGATAGGTTGAATTCTGCTGGATATGTCATATCTATCTATACAATGTTAGACATTTTCATATATATATATATATATATATATATATATATATATATATACACACATATATATATTCATTCTCTTATATATATAAAATCAAACTGTTAAGGAGCCAAGTTCAAATACCTCAAGACTTACTTGATTGTAATTTGGCAGGCTTTATCCACTATGCCTGAAATTTTCATTCACTTTTCCCCTAAAGGGGAAAAAGCAATACCCATTTTTAAAAATTCTGAAATCATTAATGGGGTTAAATGAAACTTTGTTTTTTCCTGAAACGGACTTGGCATGGAACCTTAAGCTGAATTGAGCAGCATCTGAAGCGATTTGGACTGAGCTGAACTGTTATTGGAAAAGCCAGATCAGGGTCTTGAAGTTGATGCAGAAAACTACCACATTTTTCTCATGGCAGGGTAGGCATTTTCTCTCTCTGAGAGGTGTTATTTTGAAACCTCTGCAACTCGATTAATGAAATCTACAAAATTTAGCCGTGGGACAAAGGAGAAAACAACCTCCTCAGGAAGCCCAAAACTATGCATATTTATACAAAGAAATAACCCCTTTTGAATTCAACAAGACTTGCACCTAAGTAAGTTTGGATATGATTTCTGACTTAGATATGGAGTTCCATAGCACAGCTTGACTATTTACTTAAGATTCATTAACACCTGAAACACTGGAAACCTCAACAGCAGGGGCATAGCAAGGGGGGCGGGCTGCCCCAGGCAGCGCCCTGCTGGGGGTGACATTTCAGGCGGTGGCCCCACCCCCCTGGGCTTATTATTATTATTATTATTAGCTATTTTTGGCACTGCCAGGGTGGAGCCGCAGGGGTGGCCAGCGAGGAGGGTGCATGAGCAGCCGCGGCACGAAGGGGTGCTGCCGCCGGGTGGCGGCTTCGGGAGTCTTTGCAGCCCGCAGAGACTCCCGAAGCCGCTGCCCGGCACCCCCCGGGGGTGGGGCGTTGCGGCGTGTGCGTGCATCATGACGCACGCGCACGCCGCAATGTCCCGCCCCCAGGGGTGCCTCTTGGCTTCCCGCCCTGGGCAGCCAAGGGGCTAGAAATGCCCCTGCTCAACAGAGAAGCACAAGCCTCTATACTGTTGACGACAACACCACCCTTCATTAAAAATTGTGCTGCTGTTTTCACTTAGTGAATCAACCATTCAATTATGCCAACAATGGACAGCGTTAAACAACAGAAACAAGCAAAGAGAAAAGTTTTATTATCATCATTATTATTATTCACAGGCCAAGGGAGTCGCATGTTTTTTGTTTTTTTATATAATTAAACCACAAGCTATCTCATGAGGCTTGGTTCGCCATGAAGTGAAGCCCCACAGAAGCTTGTTACCATATTTAGGGAAAATTAATTATCACAGACTGCACTCTGCCCACAGAAGCAATTAGCAAAAAAATAAATAAATTCCCATGCTCACACAGCAATGCCTTGGGATGGGATCTTGGAAGATCCACACCTGGCCTCAGGAATGTTTGCTTCTTCCTCGTATCCATGCACATTCTCAGACTTTCACATAACTAGGCACAACTCTATGACTATCAAAGTGCAACAGACAATTTCTGAGTTGAACAATTGCCTTGCCGACTAGAAAGCAACTCCATTATATGATTTACTTTTTATACACTTCCATTACACAAATCCAGGACCGGGATAGTTAATCATCTAAAGAATCCTATCTAAAGGTGTAGGTACCCCCCCAACCCCCCCCCTGCTATTTCTATTAAAGCACGTGTATGTCTAGAATCACAGAATTGGAGTGGCCTTGGAGTCCTCTGCAGCCACATTCACATCATGCATTTAAGTTACAGGTGGGTAGCCGTGTTGGTCTGACATAGTCGAAACAAAATAGAAAATTCTTTCCAGTAGCACCTTAGAGACCAACTGAGTTTGTTCTTGGTATGAGCTTTCGTGTGGTATCTGAAGAAGTGTGCATGCACACGAAAGCTCATACCAAGAACAAACTCAGTTGGTCTCTAAGGTGCTACTGGAAAGAATTTTCTATTTTGTTTCGATCATGCATTTAAAACACTCTCATACCACTTCAAACAGTCATGGCTTCTCCCAAAGAATCCCGAGAGTGGTAGTTTGTTAAGGGTGTTGAGAGTTGTTAGGAGACCCCTATTCTCCTCCCAGAGCTACAGTTCTCAGAGTGGCTTAACAACCAGTCTCTCCACACAGGGCACCCTGGCCATTGCACCTTTGTGAGAGGAATATGAAATACCACATATTTCAAAGATCACAGCAATCAAGTTGGGGGAAACCAATCCCTTGCATATTTACCTGTAGATAGTCTTTGAACTCAGTAAGACTTAGCTGTAAATAAAAGTGCATATGTATCTGTTGAAAATCATGACACTCTTTCATGATTGGAAAGTTGAGAATGAGAGATCACAGATTACTCTGTATCATATTTTCACTTCCAGCTCTCTGCATGAAACGCTTACAAGTTTTAACTATTTTTCCTTTTTCTTGCTGCTACTTTTTTTTTTTACTTGTAAATCAATTTGAATTTTGAAGTGTATGCTGCAAATAAAACAGACTCCTGTGATTTTGTATTCCTTTGAAGCTAATGAATGTGAAGGACTACAAAATTTGTTGTGATTATTCAAGGCATATATCTCTATCATCTTTAAGTTCAAAGCTTTTGGGGGGTGGGGAGTATCAAAACAAGGTATGCTCATCACAGAGACTGCTCAGGGTAATTCACATGCTTGTCGCGGTTAAATTGTTGTGTGCTTACTTTGAACACTAACAAATCAGAGCAGGATACCCAGATTTCATGTAGCTGCCACTGCTCAGTCTTTCCCTGTAGCCAGGTAAGAAAGAGGTTCCATTGCAACCATCTACTGCAAAGAAAACCAACAGGCCATGACAAAGCCAAGAATAATCATGGGATTTCTCCTTAATCTTCCCCTTGTGTGCCAGCTTTGCTGCTTTTATCTTGTGTTTTTTTTAATGAATTCATCATTTCCTATTACATCTGAACTGGGAAAATGTGGCTTAATTTTGGTTTACTAACCAGCATATAAAACCATGATCTTCTAGAGATAAATTTGGGGAGAAAAGGATAAGAAATGTAAAGAAACAGAAAGTCGCTGCTTAATATGTCAAATGCCCTAGATTGGGGCATGATACTTAGTTACAAAGAATCCACAAATTTTCCAGTTTGTACTGAAGAAAACCCAAAAAGGATTCTTCTCTTTCTCATTGGTGCAGAGAGTCAGGCACATACACAGCACATGTTAATGGAATTATTATTATTATTATTATTATTATTATTATTATTAATACCCCACCCATGTGACTGGGTTTATTCCATACACACTGTATCTACTGAAAAAAAGTCACAAATGAAATCTTATTAAGAGACGTCTTTGGACCTAATGCACTGACAGCTACCAGGAGAGGCAAAACCAAGCTCCAACTTTTCTTTGCACCTGCTCAGCAGACATTTCATTGATTACCCAGTATTTGAGGCTCCTCTGAGTTCGGTCACATTCCAAAATTAGATGATGGCCAGAGGCCTTCTCAGTTGTGGTACCCCACATGTGGCATGCCCTTCCCAGTAATATGGTCTTCCAGGACTAGGTGAAGACTTTTTAATTTTAATTCAATAGGGCTTAGCAATGCAAACTTTCAGTTTCATGGTTTCCATATTAAGATGTAGCGATGACCTGCTGTTGTAGTCAAATTCAGTATCCCTCAAGTTTTTCTGATAAATGTGTTCAGAAACTTATTGGAGACAACGGATGCCTTCCCTCCTCCTTTCTTTATACACACCTGAAAAATATGTAGTATCTCTTGCTTTAGTAATGTTTAAGGAAATGAAGAAACTCCAAAGCTGCTTTCCAGTGATCTAATTCCATGACTAACTCTAGCCTATTTCTGTTTATTGCACCACTACTGACTAATCTCATACTCCAAAGATGTATATTAAGAATGGGCTATCCAAACTCAAACCTTCGTCCTTTAAATCCTGTGGGCACATTGAAATTACAGCACATAAATATTGTGGCTTGTCAGATCTGCGCAATTCCCAGCTCTCTAATCTTACCCTGAGTATTAGCACAAATTTGCAATCCCCTAGCTGTGCTATTATACAGGAAGCTATTAAGAAGTTCCTCCAATTGCAAAGGCAGGGGAAGTCAGCATATCCACTTAATTTTGACAAATAGGACCCTCAAGATCAGTAGATGAGGCTGTTTAGAATGTTGTCTTCATAGACTGCTGAACAAACTATGACAAGAGTGTCAATTATCTTGCAGATTCTCCTATAAATCAGCTTCAGTGCTAGGTCAGCATGTCTGAGATACTTATAGCTGAACAGAATACAGGTTTCCAAAACTGAATGGAGAAGTTAGAAGCAGCTGTCTGTAGAAAATGCAGCGATATATATTGTTAGTTCACAAGTCTCTTCAACTTTTTTGGAAGATCAGTAGAGTAGGAGTGAGGAACCTCTTGCCCTCTAGATGTTGCTGTACTACAATTCCCATTGGCCATGCTGACTGGAATTGATGGGAGTTGGAGTCCAACAACATCTGGAAGGCTGAAGATTTCCCACCTATTTCTTAGAGGATGAGCATTTCCACTTTGTTGGCATCCACTATCTCAGGAGACAATGGAGGACTGCGCCTGTGGAGGTGAAGTGCAACTGTTGGAAGGATGCAGCGCTTGCTGTAGCTATAGAAACTGATACAGAAGAGACATGTTTTATTGCAGCCGGGGCAGATGAAGGTATCCAGTTGTGCTGCTGCAGATGCACCATGGAATTTCTTCTATCTGTGCTCCTCCCAGCAGTCATTCCTCCTCTGGTCACTGCTATAGATACACAACCTAACTGCCTGCCTCCAAGCACTGTGGCCGTTTGCGATTCACACACAGCAGGGTTGATGTTGAACAGTCCTCCTATCCAAAGCTAAAATGGGCATCACCTGATGTGGTTTTTTAAAATAATAATAATAATAATAATAATAATAATAATAATAATAATAATAATGGCAACAAACATAATTATGACTGTTACCCTCTTGCAAGGATGCCTACATTGAATACTTGGCAGCTATAATGCAGATCTGTTACAGTCAAACCTCGGCTCTCGAACACCTCTGTTTTGGAACGTTTCAGCTCTTGAAAGCTGAAAACACGGAAGTAAATGTTCTGGTTTTTTAATGTTTTTCAGAAGCTGAACATCCGACGCAGCTTCCGTTTGAGTGCAGGAAGCGCCTGCAACCTTGGTTGTCAAACATTTTGGAAGCCAAACGGGCTTCCAGAACGGATTACGTTCAACAGGCAAGGTTTGACTGTAATTGCAAAGGAATCATAGCTTAGGGTTGCTATATAGCCAAATCAATTAAGTGCATAGCCAAAATAAAACTCTTTCCCAGACATTTTAGCGATTTCTATCCAGACGCTGCTTCCGACTGCAGTATTCTGGATATGTCCGGGAAATGCTGGACGTATGGCAACCCTACCATAACTTGGGGACCCAGCATATGCTGAATGCCCCAGTTTCATCCTCTAGTTTCTCCACTAGAGGTCATGGGAACATGTGATGGGAAAGTTCTCTGCCTGGCTTCCTAGAGAGGACCACTGCCATACATAAATGGATGAATAGCCTAATCTAGTGTAAGGCAGTTTTCCAGTTTAAGCTTGGTATCTTACTATTGCTGCCTATCTAGAATACTGGAATAAGGAGAAACTATGTTTTAAAGCTACCTTTTAGGTCTTCAGGGAGGTAGCTGAACTACAAGTGAGTGATAGCTCCAATCAAGACAGAGTAACAGCTAGCTAGATTACACCCAGACTACAGGTTGCCAAATGTTCCTGCTTCTAATGGATTTTGCATTCTTCTAAAGTATTTTCTGTTGTTCCAGGACATCACAGCTACATAGAAAACGCTGCATGTCCTGTATTTTAGAACACTAAATCTTAATAGAACAAACACAGCGGGTCTATGGCGTCCTTTTTATAATTCAAATAAAACATCTTGCATTTATTAGAGGACTTGTGTTCTCACAGTTTCACTCCTATTCAACTTGCTACATTTTTATAGGGAAGGCTGCGGCAATTTAAGTTTGGATTTCAGAAATATAATTTCTCTCTCCAAGTTCAGGTGAATCTGACATTTTAGAATTGGTTGACATTTCACTGACTAATTTAACAGTTTAAAATAGTGCTGTGCTAAATTTTCATGAGGTTTGATATTCTGTCTTGAGAAGTGGACTTCTGAGGGGAATGAAGCCTCATACACCATACAGTAGTAGCTTTTTGCAATCTCTCTCCCCCCCCCCACTGCCCACATTCACATTTTCATGGCCATTTTTAGGGATGCTCTCTAATTCAGAGCATGATCCAAGCCAATCAGACATCATGTAGTGAGCGTGATGACCTCACAGTGCCATATAACCAATCAGATTGGGCTTTGTGGCAATATCACAAAGGGGCAAAGTCTTCCCATTGCCTTCATTCTCAGTGAGGCAGTAGATGAGAAGGGAACATATTCTCTTTGCCCAAGCAACCATTCTTTGCCTTGCCTTGCTGATTTCATGTCCTGCAGTATTTTCCAGACCTTTGCCTCAGTCTAGTTCAAGTCTATGTACGTTATGTATAACTAGTCAGAGAGCACCTGAACGGGTCACTGAAAGTCGTGCGCTGCAAACAGGAAACAACTACACTGCACTGGGTTTCTAGATGGGTACCGATATGCAGCTATCTTCCTCCTCCACCATGTCACTTTCAATGTGATGTGCATTCAAATGGGCATTCTATCCAAGTGAGCATCTCCAGTCACATTCTTCTCTAACTAGTCGTCCATGCATGGCTGAATTGAGCATAACAGTCATCAGCCCAGTTGCATCAACAACAAAGATACTTTGCCCAGTGATGCAGCTAAGGCTAGACCTCATGGTTGAAATCCAAAACCCCAAATCCCTACCACAAACACCAAGAGAATGGAAGAAGATGGGGACAGCAGCAAATAGGAACAGTGTCAGCACCTGGGCCAGTATGAGCAAGCCAGGAGCTAATGGGGCTGACACTGGTTGCTGAAGTATCCTTCCTTCCTTCCTTCCTTCCTTCCTTCCTTCCTTTCCTTCCTTTTTTAAAAACAGCAACATTTCATACTTAGGGGGACAGCCAGCTAGGCACATACATGGTTATAGAGACTCATTATATTACTTAACTTTTAAAATATATTATCAATTTTTTTTACAACAAAATGATGCTTATTTCTACATAAATGTGTTTAGCATAAGGGCAGCAGCAGCAAGTTCCATTTTAGTCCAGCGTGTCACAACTTTATTTGCAGCTGCAAAACTGTCAGTTGATAATCTTCGGAAGAGAAAGGCTTGTCAAGTGGAAAACTTGCAACACTGCAAACATAAATTTTGCTACGGGCTCATCCATAGTGTTGTTTAATGTGGACAGCAAGCTTCCTGCGCCTCCATTAATTCTCCATATGATGTTCTCCAAATAGCTGCCTCCTCACACTTCCCCCTCCCGCAGTCTGGATTCTCTCATACGAGGGATGCACTGAGAAGGAGGCGACTGAGAGAAAATCCAGACTGAGGGAGGAGGAGAGAGTGTGGGAAGGCAATGATTTGGAGAAGAATGTCATATGGATAACAGAGAATTAATTGAGGTTTCTCTCATATTTCATTTTCCGAAGCTTACGTTCAGTTCTGATATTCCCCATCAGTTTGCGATTTATTTTTAGAAAGCCGTCGCCAGCATTTAAGTGCTAATCGCCAGCCACAATGGCTATGCTCTGCCTCCACTGCTGGAAGCAGCATGGCTCTGAACACCAGCTCCTGGCAGCCACAGGTGGACAGAGTGCTGTTGCCCTCCAGCCCAGCTTGCACACTTCCCACAGGCATCTGGTTACCCACTGTGAGAACAGGTTGACGGACTAGAAGGATAACTGCCCCGATCCAGCAAGCCCTTCTTCCCAAGTTCTCGTGATGTACACATTTCTGCATGCAATTTTGCCTAGTATACATATTTTTGAAAAGCTCTTCCTATACGATTTTCATCAATAAATACATGCATTTTAGGCATGTATTTGCCCTAGCGTATACATTTTTGTACATACCTGGAGAACCACACTGGAAAAAAAATCCAGAGGGGTCTGTGTTTTGATTTGCGGATTGTTTCAGAAATAGTGCAGATTAGATCGCTTTGTTCCTAAATATGAACTGAAGCAAATTTGTCGTCCCCCCCATTTCAAAGTACGACTGTTCCCCAAAAGAGCAGCCCACGCCTCTTCTTCCTCTCTCCTTTGGTCATACAAAAAAGGTAAAGTGATTTCACTGTGTGCTTCTCCGCCTCCACAACAAGGAGCAGCCAGTGGACTGGAGTGAAATTCAGGAAGCATGTAGTACTGTATGGTGAGGTTACATTACATATTTTGTAGTAGTGGAAGTCACAGCGGAAGGAGGAGGAGGAGGTAGAGGATCAGAGACGCAGCCACTTGTTCGCAATAAGCTTTAGTTCTAGCCAAAGCGAAGGAAGTGGACAGCAATTTTTTTCAAAACTCATCTCCATAATTTGTTTCACCTCAGAACAATGTGTTTTAAGGTAATACAAGTTTCTTCTTTGTGATGCAATCTGATGATTTTTATTGATAAATAATAATATAATCGAAATATCTGAATACAGAGATTCACACTCAAGCAGAAAATATTTCTACTCATACAGGTTAATGGGGCATATCAGGGTTAGAAATAAATCACATCCTTAAAAGCACTATAGCAAACGCACAGGAACATGAACCACATTTGAGCATTCTTAAAAAGCTAAAGGCTGTACTCAGGAACACACTAGATAAACTGGAGGTCTGGGAACAATTTTAGTTCCTGCTGCAGCCATGCTTCTTGCTGCAGAAGTCTTACAGTTAGAGAATTGCAATTTTCTTCCTTATTGGATCATGGAAAACGTATTAGTGAAGACAGAAATCAAATGAACATTATAAGCCTTTCTCCCTGGGCAGGGAGAGAAGGGATCTGGTTTTGGTTATACATTTTGGATTTATTCTGTGTCTGCTGGAGTGAATAGGTTGCTAGACATATTTATTATGGTGGTCTATTCAGTGTCTGTAGGGACGCGGGTGGCACTGTGGTCTAAACCACTGAGCCTAGGGCTTGCCGATCAGAAGGTCGGCGGTTTGAATCCCCGCAATGGGGTGAGCTTCCATTGCTCGGTCCCAGCTCCTGCCAACCTAGCAGTTTGAAAGCACATCAGAGTGCAAGTAGATAAATAGGTACCACTCTGGCGGTAAACGGTGTTTCCGTGCGCTGCTCTGGTTCAGCAGAAGCGGCTTAGTCATGCTGGCCACATGATCCGGAAGCTGTCTGCGGACAAACGCCAGCTCCCTCAGCCTATAGAGCGAGATGAGTGCCACTACCCCAGAGTTGTCCGTGACTGGACCTAATGGTCAGGGGTCCCTTTACCTTTACCTATTCAGTGAGAATGTGTGGCAAACTTATTCATGTGAGTGCTCACCAATTCCCACTACACTGCTCCTGTTTTGTGGAACAGCATTCCTGTCAAGATATGACGGGCACCCATTGCACTTTCTGACAGGCTTTCCCAGCTGGGTAAAATGGGTCTTTACCGCAAGTGTCTACTTTATTAGGGCTTTTGTCTTGTTTTAAATGTATCCGATGCTTTTGTATTTAACTACTTTTTAATCATCTTATGTGTGAAGTGCCTTGAGATGGCTGTTTAATACATCATCATCAGCCACAATATGCCCAAAACAAAACACTCAATCTATATTGAAGCAAAACAAAAAGTTGTGCTAACTAGCACTAAGGAAAGCTATCAGAAGTGGAACTTCATCTTAAGCAGCCAGTCTGAGACCCATCAAACACAGCCAGGTTCATATTGTTGTTAAATGTGCACAACTATGCTGTAGATGCTCCTTTTACCATTTCAGAACAGTTTGATGATTGATAAAGTAAGTAAGCAAGAATATACCCCTTACACGAGTGGCTTTTAGGACAGCAAAAAACACTGAAAATTATATCCCACCCTACTTCAAGGCTTCTTTAGGTATTCTAGGGACTTGGGTTCCCTAAGCACCAGGCAACTTTCAACACAGCAGCCAAATCCCAGTGGACCACTATTAATATACAAACTTGATTATTAATAGCTTTCCCACCAAATTTTTCTATATTAGACTTGCAGCAATGAAATTCAGTGAGTAGCATGACTACAGGCTTTAGAAAACTACGGGGAGCAATCCATTTTATAAGAGTTATGGACTGTGTAATGTACTGCATTGCCATTCTATGCCTTCTTTTGTAATACAGTATGTGAAGAGAGTACTGTATTTAAAACCAGAATTTTGGCATAGACAATGTGCTCAGTCCAAAGTGGAAGGTCCAGCACCATTTCCTGAATTATAGACCATAAATTCGATATCTATTAGAGTCCTGGTGGTTTTCAGATTGTTTTCTAGGAAACCTTAGGGTTCTTTGAAAGTATATCCTTAAAAGTTTATTTAATGGCAAGCTGAGCTTTGTGAATATAGCTTGCTCACCACAGCTGATCTGTCCCTTTATTACATAGCTATGGAGAGGTTTTGAGTGTGTTCTAGTGCACACTCACTCACATATTGCTGTCAAAGGGGAAATAGTGTCAATGAGTTCAGCTGGAACTCTGTACATGCTTCGAGAATCTGTGCAATTTGGCTTTGCTCTGAGCAATGAATGTGCCGTTGTGGTACAAGGGAAAAAGGCTGTGCTAGTAGCCTGCTTTGATTTCAGCATACGTCAGGCACAAGCAGGTTGCAATTATCTAACTGATTCCCTGGATGCCATGTTATTTTACTTTGGGAACCGTCACAGTTCCTAAAAGAGATTTTTTTATGTTTCAGAAGCAAGGTTTGGTGGGTTCGCAATGGTGGTGGTGAATCAATTTGGAGTTGGGTAACTGGCCTCCCCAGTGAAAGCTAGGATTCTGCCACTGTTCCAACAGGTGGAAAAACTATTTTAAATACTTAAACTCCTGCTGAAGCATCCAAGCCTAGCTGTGGCTCCCACCCTGCTGCTACAGCAAACCATTGTGAAACCATGATCCAAATTGTTCTTCCTATTCCTTTTACGTAAAGGTAGGCCAATATATGGACTGGACTCTATAGTTTCTCTCTAACTTTTGTATCTCCGTTATCTCAGCCAACTCTGGCTCTCATGGGACGGAAAGAACTATTGTATGTAACATTTCCTCACCCTGGTTCCCCTGCTCTTGCCATAGCAAAGCTGAGTCTCTTAACTCCATGTTCAGAAATGCTCCACTTCTATTCCTTCTCCTTTTGTTTCTGCAGTAGTAATAAATTATATGCTCCATACAGTATTTTGAGCCACA
Organism: Lacerta agilis; assembly: GCF_009819535.1. NCBI lineage: Eukaryota > Metazoa > Chordata > Lepidosauria > Squamata > Lacertidae > Lacerta > Lacerta agilis. The sequence continues at coordinate 64,342,560 of NC_046314.1, forward strand.
AAAACAGTCGTCATTGCTTCTAAATAATTTTACCGTGGCATGATCTTACCCCTAAACACCATTATTCATTTGTAAACAAACATTGCAATTGCAACAGCAAGAGCGGTTATTGCTTTTATTGGGTTTTACTGATTACCGCTAAATCCACCAAAGTAAACAAGCCAATCCCAGTTAATGCCATCATGTCTGTAGCATCCAATTTTCTCCACTAAAGATCCCTAGATAAGTATTGCTAATTCGCCCAAATTAGCCATTTTGTCAGTACACGTGTAATATACATGTTCAAAAAATGTGTGCAAAGGCACACACACTTATCAGTAATAACAGGGCTGGCCACTGACCATGTCACTGGTCTGGGGACACTAGAATATATCCCAGAATCCTATGCAATGAAGTGGAAAAATTTAAAACCATAAAACTGGAACATTTGTAGCTCTATATGGAGGTGAATATGCCAGTGACATAATTTTAGATTTTTTCTCTCCATAGTATTCTTTTTAATGTTCCTAAATCATTATTACATTACCAAAGCAATATTTCATTACCAAAGCAATCAGATTTGCTTTTTGAAACTGTAGGTGCAATGTCTGCTTTCAGATTTGCACCTCGATTTTTTGGACAACACTGAATTACAGACAAGGACCACAGATTTAAGATTGCAACTGATTCCAGTGCTTCCTTGAGCCCAGCAGGGCCAGATTAACAAGGACCTCCTTAGAAGACATGTTGGCCATTCTTGTCGGATGCTCTCCCTAGGGAGGTACACCCGACACCAACTTTATCTAGTTTTCAGGCAAAGATTTTTCTAATGCTACTAATAATATTTGCCCTTTGCTACCGTATTAGCTTTTTAAAGATAAGCACTAGCATCTTGAATTGGGCCATTAATAAGGGAGAGCATTTAAAGATTTATTCTTTCAGATGCTGAAATGTATGAACGATGCATCTTCTGTTTGTGTGTGTCAAGTCAAAGTTACTCAGCTTTGAGAAAAGCAATGTCTCTCCAATGATCTTAGAAGTACAGTCGTACCTTGGAAGGTGAACGCCTTGGCACTCGTACGTTTTGGCTCCCGAATGCCGCAAACCCGGAAGTGAATGTTTCGGTTTGCGAACGTTCTTTGGAAGCTGAACTGAGGTCTGCAAATGGGTCATAAACTTATGGAGAGGAGTCAAGGAAGAGGTGGTTGTGAAATCCCTCAAGAAATGTGGAGCCAGCAATGCCATGGATGGAACTGAGGATGATCTCATATATAAATACAGTGACTCAGAGGACAGAAGTGATACAATAGAGGTTGAAGAAATTGATATGTCTGGAACAGAGAGTGAGGCATAGTTTTTTTTTAGTGTTACCTACCTGTATGCACTCTGTGCACATTTGCTGCAGTCATAGTTTTACATGCATACTCCCTAACTACCATATTTCTGACACTTAGGACCTCTGTGAAGGTTCCATTGCTTTTATTTTGCCTTCTCTTGACTCTCTGTGCCTTTGCGTAGGCGAATGTGACATTACAATCCTTGCTGGCCCTATGGCTCTTCTTACACTGCATATTATAATAATGCTACTAGTCCCCCCCCCCGATAAAAAAATTACCTACTGGACTTCCGGTAGGAGCGCCATTCCCAGCGGCAGTTTCCCCGGGGATAGGAGCCTCGCAACCGCGCTGCGGGCTCCGGTAAGCCACGGGAGGAGCGTCCTGTGGTCAGGGGTTTCCAGCAGGCTCGGCGGTGCCAACCCATTCTCTTGCTTCCCTTGTAAAAGGGAGGCAGGAGTGAATGGGCTCTGGCACAGAGCTGTGGAAGCCGTCCCTAACTGGGGAAACGCAGCGGCAGCCAGCCGTTGGAAAATGAGTGCCCCATTCTTCCTTAATTTGGACTTTAAAAGAAGAAATCTGTAAGTACAGATCTTATTTGGACTGTTTGAATAAAATAATTTAATTAGGCTTTCAGAGAGAGATGTAAAAAGAGGAAGTCCGTCTCTCACTGTTGCGGCAAGATCAAAGTAACACCGGATATGGCTGTTGCTATTTAGAACTGATTTAACGCTTTATGTTGATTCTGATTCTGGATATCTAAGAAACCCCAGTTAGGGGTGAGACTGCCACTGCAACTAGGTAAATCCAAATCAGAGGAGTGGGCTCAGGACCAGACCAGACACCTGTGCTGTGGCCCCAGGAAGTGCATATCAAGGATGTCAGGGGCTGATGCTGGGCCTGTGACGACCCATGCTGATAAATAACCATGTGCAAAAATACATTAGGCTAAGCTAGGGGTGAGGAGGTCACACTGAGGTCACACTAGCAGGAGCAGTTCTCCACAGAGTTGTGAACTCACAGAAGTGATAGTGAGGGAAAACAGGTCACTTGTGTGTATGCCCCAGCTCTTTGCTGAAAGCAAATCACTGAGTTATGCTACTGACAAGCTTCCTAAATTGAATCCAGTGATCTAGCTCTCAGGGAAGTTCCTGGTTCATTGATCAAAAGGAAGGTGTGAGGGAGAGCTGCCGGTGTAATAGAGCTAATGAAGAGTTATTTGCCTTGCCAAATTGCGGGACCTCTTTATCAAGGAAGCCTAATAACACATTCTCCTTTCAAGACAAGTGCCAGAAGCTTTGTTTAAAGACTTCCATTTTATGGCTTAAAAGTAGCAAATAAACTACATAGAAATAGGTAGTTTTCTATTTGTCACCATCATTTCTTTCTCTGCTCCATTGGACACTTATTGTATGTATCATTATGTGACAAGAAAATGTCCCTTTCTTACCAAATTCTTCCTTGTGTGTGTGTGTGTAGCAGCACACAGCACTGCCAACTCAAATGATCTTCCACATTTATCTAGTTCAGCTGTCCACCTTGAAACAAAAATCCCTATATCCTATCCTAATAGAAGCAAGCAAGCAAACAAACAAACAAAATTATAGTTATCTGTAAGCAGAGGCAGGAGTGAGCCATTGGTTTCATTTATTTAATGCATTTCATATCCATGCCTTCTTCAGAAGGTTCCAGGATGGTGTACAAAAGAGTGAAATAATAATAATAATAATAATAATAATAATAATAATAATAATAATAATAATAATAATTTATAATTCCCCAGCCTCTCTGGGCGGCTTCCAACAAAAGATTAAAGGTACATTAAAACATCAGTCATTTAAAACTTCCCTAAACAGGGCTGCCTTCAGATGTCTTCTAAACGTGAGATAGTTGTTTATCTCCCTGACATCTGATGTGAGGGCGTTCTATGTTGAAAACCATCAACATAGCATATAACTACTACTACTACTACACACACACCCCAGTAGTAACTTGGAGCAGGGCTTTTAGTGTGGCTGCCCTTGTTCTGTGGAATAGCCTTCCTGTTGAGATCGGACAGCCACTCACTACTTGCCTTTTCAGGAAGCAATTTAAGACATTTTTGCTCCAACAGGCTTCCCCAGCTGGATAAATGGGTCTTTACCATGTGCAGGGGTGGAGGAATGGGGTGTGGTGGGTGCAGGCCGCCCCGGGTGTCGCCAATGAGGGGGGTGACAAAATTGGGCAGCACTCACCTTGGGGCCTGCAGCACACCCGAGCCATGCGTCTTTCCTGGGAGAGACACGGTGGCTTGGGTGCGCGCAGGCTCTGTGCTGCCCAAACGGTCTGCCCACTGCCTCCCCCACCCAGCTTTCCAGTCGTGTCCGACTCTGGGGTTGCGGCACTCATCTCGCGTTACTGGCCGAGGAAACTGGCGTATAGATTCCGGGTCATGTGGCCAGCATGACTAAGCCACTTCTGGCGAACCAGAGCAGCGCATGGAAACGCTGTTTACCTTCCCGCCGGAGCGGTACCTATTTATCTACTTGCACTTTGACATGCTTTCAAACTGCTAGGTGGGCAGGAGCTGGGACCGAGCAACAGGAGCTCACCCCGTCGCAGGGATTCAAACTGCCAACCTTCTGATCAGCAAGCCCTAGGCTCAGTGGTTTAACCCACAGCACCACCCGCGTCCCAGCTAGGGATTTAGTTCTGTTTTAAATGTGCCTATCACAGCTGGAAGGGCGCAAGGCAGGGGGACCTACTGTAGGTGGAGCCAGAGCCAAGTACCGTATTTTTCCATGTATAAGACTAGGTTTTTCCCCCTACAAAATAATGTCCAAAATTTGGGGCGCCTTATACATGGGGGCCATCTCCCCCCATTATCTTAAATCAGAGTCCCCCCAAATAGGGGGAGTGTTATACATTGGGGTGTCTTATAGATGGAAGAATACGGTAATTCTAGTTTTGTCCCCATCCTCCTCTCTGGGCCATGGCTAAGGGCAGACTTATGTCTCTTTTGCTCCAATGGACCAACTTTCACTGCAGTCAGACTATACTTCTATGTCTCTGTGTAGGCTTAGGGTGGTAGAACCTCAATGTATTCCAAACGAACATGGAGTTGGAAAATAGATGTTACCACTGCTTTTCCCCCTGGCGGGTACGCAGGGGTTCGCATACCCTTAAACATTTTGTGAATCTAAGTTTGGCCTCATTGAAGGCAGGATTTCAATATGAGTAGGAAAATGAGAGTACCCCTAATCATCCCCCCCCCCCGAAAAAAGCACTGGATGTTACAACAAGTGTTGAAATGTTACAATAAGCATCTGAACATCAACGGATAACCAAAAACATTCGACATTTGATGGTAAACAAGACACATAATTTAATGCTGGCTATCATATTTAAATTTACACCACAAATATATGTATGAGGAAAGACATATCTATTGTCAGCCAGCCGAAAATTCATCTGGATTTGTCAGTGTTTATACAAGAATGTCAATGTTTATCACATTTTTGCATGTTAGGAAGATATACGCATGTAGAACTGCACGTGCCTGTGGCCTCTGGAACTCAATAGTTTCAGCCCATGCCTGAGATGGACAGTTACACAATTTCAAACTTTTTCAACACCTTTTGAAATCCAACATCACCTCCCAGCAATGATAGCCTCAAGAACCACAAGCAGAACTGGCCGAAATTAGTCATTAATAACACCAGTTGCAAAATTCCATACTTTTCCAGTAAGTGGCACAAACCTGTTTTTTTCCCCAATTCCTGTTTAATTTATTGCACCTTAAAATAATATGGTGCTTTTGGCTGGTCTGCATCCCTTATTACTTCTATTTTCCTTTGAAAAGAGAGAAACCAAAATTTAAAACAAGAGATTGAAATTCTGGGAAGTGGAACCATGTGTGTCTGGGAAATGTGTGAAGACACTGAGGAATATGCTGTAAACAGTGACAAGATTGTTGAACCAGATGCAACCTGCCCTTGTGGTGTAGTGGTTAGAGTGTTGGACTAGGACCTGGGAGCCTAGGGTTCATATCCCCACTAGACCATGGAGTTCACTGGATGACCTTGGACCAGTCACTGCCTCACAGCCTAACCTACCTCACAGGGTTGTTGTGGGGATTAAATGAGGAAGGGGAGAACCATGTATGCCACCTTAAGCTCCTTGGAGGAAAAGGTGGGATACAGTATAAATGCAATAGATAAACATAAAAAATTACAATGTGGTCCCCATTACTTTTGTGGACAAACTAATTTGGCTTAATTCAGCAGTTTGATCAAATAAATCTAAAACTCTTATGGGCCTGCAGTTAATCCCTGTGGCTTCAACCCTTCAACAACAGGAACTTAGATGAGGGGTGTGGGTGTGTGGTTTTTATTGTAATCAAGGATAAAAGAGTTAACACCTCCTTTCCCAATTTCATGAATTTCCTAATTTCATGTACTGAATTTCATGAATCCCTTTCCTAATTTCATTAATTGAAAGTGAACATTACAGACACCCCTCCATAATTGAAAGTGAACATTACAGACACCCCTCCATGAAATACGATCATGCATTTCATGTATTATATTCAAGGAGCCTAATTTTGTGCAGGATTGCATCCTAAAATACCTACTTTTGACTCTCTATTGTTCTTGCTAATTTTTCTAAAGGGCATCTCTGTAAGGAAAAATAAATTTTGATTAAGAGATTGTGGTTGGGGCAGGAAAGGAAGCTACCATCAGGTATGTACATAATGTGATGGCAAGCTGTTCTTAAAGTGCAATTATCAATTGAGTATTTATCAAGTAATAATTAAGCGAAGTTATAATTTATCAAGTAATAATTAAGCGTGGTCCCGAAGGAATCATTCCCAGGCTTGCTTGATCATCATTTTTATTAATGACTTGGACTCAGGAACAGAGAGCGAGTGTGCTCATCAAATTAGTACACTGTACTAAACTAGAAGGATCGCCAATACTTTTGAGTTTATCAGGAGGGTGCATAATTATCCTGGTAAACTGGGTAATTGGTCTGAAAATGAAAGAAAAAGAAAGCCAATTCAGCAAAGGCTTTCACACACCCTGCAATGTTTCGCAGATGAGAGCAGGAGCCCGAATGTAACACACCAAGGACCCTATTCCTGCACCCATTCCCACACTGGGAGCCACTACCCGACACTTCCTCCTCCACCACCGCTACTTGTTGCTGTAGGTTCCACTCTGCTTGCTGTGAGCTATATTTGTTAAAGAGCCTGTGTCCAATGCTCATTTAAAAGCTAAGGGGGCATTTGTTCATTTGGTTTAACAAAGTACGTGTTTTCAATTGTTCAAAATCTAAATCACCAGTTGCAGCATCTGAAGAACATTCCGCCAAGCAGCCCAGATGTTGCTGAGACAGCGGCGTACAAGAGAGGCAGCATGGGGAAACCCTTGGCATTGACTGGCACATTCCAAAGGTGGTCCAAGGAGGGAGGGAGGGCTTGATCCCTATTTAAGGAACAGCCTGCCTTCCCTTCAGCCTCTCCGTTTTTCAGCAGCTTCCCAGTGTGCTTTGGGGTCACCACTAGGAGACTAGTTAGGTTTTTTTTTCATCTGCCTCATTCAAACTTGACAGGGTGCAAGTCGGACTGCTGTGTTGTTTAAATAGGTAGATCTGCTTGATTTTGTCACTTTTGGCAGTTTAGATGTGGGGAAAGAAATAGTTTGGTTTAGCCTGGTGATAACCTTTCGTTACCTTTTAGGTGGGCCCCAAGGTTCACTTTTTGGACTCAACAGTTCAGAGGGTAAGGTATTATTATTATTATTATTATTATTATTATTATTATTATTATTATTATTATTTATAAACCGCCTTATACTCGGAGGTCTCAGGGCGGTTCACAACAAGACCACAACATATAAAATCCAACCAAAAGCAATAACCCAATAACACCCCTCAAAGCCACATTCTAAAAGGGTGTTGGATGTCAATAAGATCAACCAAAGGCCTGGTTAAAAAGGAGGTAGGGGCATCCTTTGAAACTATACTCAAATCAGGTAGGCTAGGGAGCTGTTCCCTAATTCCTTGGGCAAGGCTGAGTCTCCCAAAGGCTATAGTTATCCAGTATAGTCAGTTCCTGCCCCACAGTCACCCCCCTCTGCTGATTTTAATAAAAGTGGCCCAGTTCAATCCCAGTTTATGTCTCTGCCTCTTTATTTGCCTATTGGGAAACACATATAGCAGGTTGTACATGAGAGTGGATAACCTTTGGCTCTCCAGATGTTGCACAACTACAACTCTCATCAGTCCTAGCAATCATGGCCAAGGCCAACAATGATGGGAGTTGTTGTACAATGAGGTCTCAAGCGCCAAATGTTTCCCACACCTGAGTCACATTGATGTGGACTAGAGACAAGATGCATCCAGTCTTCACTCAGGTATTTAATTTACAGAGCAGGAATGGGGAACTGGTGGACACCCAGATATTGTTAGATTGACTCATGACTCTCATCATTCCTGATCATTGCTGGCTGGGGCTGATGGGAGTTGAAGTCAGTCCAACAAGATCTGCAGGGGCCCCTCTCCTGTTCTGGAGACTTCTGGGACAAGGTAGAGGACTGAGGAATGCCAACTCTGGTAACTCACATTAACAAACATGTTAATAAGGCACTTCAAAACACAAAAAATAAGCCAAGTGAGAATAATTTACCAGGGATTATTCCTGATACAGAATGATGCGTTCCTACAGGACTGAAATTTCTCATCTTCCCTTCACACTTTGGGTATTTAAGAGGTGATTTTGTTTTTTAAAGATGCATTTATATTCCACCTATCTTCCAAGGATAAAAATGGCATACATGGTTCTCCCCTCTCTGAGTTTTATCTTCCCAACAATCCCGTGAAGTAGGTTAGTCTGAGAGACAGTGACTGGCCAAAGGTCAACCAGTGAGCTTCCTTGTGAGTGAGGCTTTGAACTCTAGTCTCTCATAATCGAGTCCAACACTCTAACCACTGCTCCATATTGGCTTTTAAGAAGCTATAATCAGGCTATTTGAATTCCTAGAGACAGTAATTCAGATGCCCTCACAACATATTGTACAAATACAAATGTGGTTAAGGGTGCTTCAAAATCAGTGTTTATTGTGTGGTCGGTGCTTCTCATGCATGCCAGTTATTCAGTCTCCACGTGATGCCATTGGTATCAAAATTCCAGTTTGTATCCTTCCCCTCGCCCCTGATTTAATTTGGATGTACCCTTTTGGCAGAAAATCCAACTATATCTCTCTATCTCTATCCATCTCTATATATCTAATGATCTATTTGCAATATCTGATTCGTGTGTTTGCAATATTAAACCCCCACCTGGAAGCACCCTGAGAGAACTGAGTGGCAAATCAGAAAGCATCAGCCTTCCCCCACCCCCACTCTTGTTTGCAGCAAACCTCTGCCTTGAATACAGTGGATGGTTACAGGCATCCCACATCCTCATAAACTCAGACCCTCCCCTGCAATCTGAGAAGAATAAAACTGATCTACCTTACAGGATTATTTGCAATATAATTACAAACAAGATTACAGGATTATAAACAAGAGAATGTGCAGGAAATGCTTTGAACGCCCTAAATTGCCTCATAAATGCCGACCAGTGTAACAGTTTGGAACTGCCGTACGAAGAAAATTGTATTAGCGATACGTTAAAATGCGATCTCACTTTGCAAGGAACTGCCAGCTAATATAGCATTTTGCCATTTCTGGAACAAAACCAAACAGCGGATTTGCCCAAGTATCTAGGTACTGTACTTAATGCATGCACTAAATAAATGCGCTGAACCTGCTCTCTCGCTTGTGCCTGTTACAATGGGACTTACTGATGTAGAGAAGCACCATGCAGTGAATCCGCTCTTCAAATGAGGCAAATCAGCATCAGTCCGATTGTCTGCTTGTATCTGCTTGAGGCTGAGCATGGCAGGAATTAAACGGTAGCAGTGTGAAGCCTGTGATGATCTTGCCATGAAGAAAAACGTACACTAGATCAGTGTTTTTCAACCACTGTTCCGTGGCACACTAGTGTGCCGCGAGATGTTGCCTGGTGTGCCGTGGGAAAAATGGGAAAGTAATTATAAAATACTTTCTTTGTGTTTATTTGATTCCTATTCAAGAGAATTACTTTATATATAGTCAATATAGGCACAGAGTTAATTTTTTTTAACATTTTCTAATGGTGGTGTGCCTCGTGATTTTTTTCATGAAACAAGTGTGCCTTTGCCCAAAAAAGGTTGAAAAACACTGCACTAGATGAACCTCTCCCAAGTTCAAAAAGCAGCGTTACAGCAAACATGGCTCATCACTGAATTTTTCATTCAGTCTGCATTTCTCTTCCGGCCTCTCCTCACCCAGATATTAACGTACCTATCAGTGCGTGCACAAAGAGTCAGGAATTGTAGCTTGAATATTCCAGTCTTAAAAACGGCTCCTTTTCCCCTGAGAATGGCAGAGCAGATTCTATGCCAGAAGGCTCTGTTTAGGGAAATCCCCTGCTGGGAAGTGCAACAACCAGGCCCAGCAGGGCTGTGCGAAAGATAACATGACCTGGGTCTATAATTCCTGGCACTTCTTTGCTTTTTTTGCGGTAGCCTGATCTTCAACCCTGGTGCCCAAACATCACAAAGTGGAACAATTTTAGGGAATTAATAGAAAGCCAACTTCCTCAATTCAGCTGATTAGATCTGATATTTTCTAAAACAGCATCAAACCAAAGCAAGTCTGAACCAAAAAACAAGTGAAAGAAGTGGGTCTTCAAGGCTTTTTATATATATATAAAAGTCTGATATCAATGTGGCCACAAATACCCCTATGAAGAGGGAGTACCATAAGTAGTGGGCTACCACTAAGAAGGCCCTGTCTCTTGTGCCTGTCTTTAATTAATTTGAGAAAAGTTAATTAATTAAAAGTTAATTTTGGATTTCGCTGATATTGTAACCATTCCAGCCACCTAGCTTGACTCGTATGGGTGCTGCATTATGTTTTTAATTAATATAATGAAGCAATACATTGATAAAAACAGGAGGTTTTCTGCTGTTGTGGATGCCTTGATCAGGGCAAAACTAGATTATTTATATATTGAATTTATATACCGCCCTATACCCGGAGTTCTCAGGGCAGTTCACAGAAAATATCACAATATATAAAATCAAAATAAGAATAATAACCCAAAAACACCCTCCCAAAAAGAACCACATTTTAAAGGGGGTATAGGATGTCAATCGGGTTAACCAAGGGCCCGGTTAAAAAATAATGTTTTTGCCTAGCGCCTAAAGGTGTATAATGAAGGTGCCAGGCGAATTTCCCCGGGGAGAGCATTCCACAGATGGGGAGCCACTGCAGAGAAGGTCTGTTCTTGTGTTGCCAGCTTCTGGACCACTCAAGGAGGAGGTATAGGAAGGAGGGCCTCAGAAAATGATTTCAGGGTCTGGGTCGGTTCATATGGAAAGAAGCGGTCCTTGAGATTAGACACCATTCATACAGTTATCAGTCTGGATCAAGACCCTAGCAAGTGGAGCAAGAGGTCCATTTATGCCATGCAGAGGTCCCACACACCTGCTATTCGCATTAGAAGGAAAAGTGTGCTCTCCTTCATGGAGAGCACGTGTTGCGGTGGGGACTAGCAAGTCACCCCTCTGCTGCTGGGCGGGTTTGTATGGATGGCCACTACTGTGATTGGGCTCTGGCTGTCGTTGGGGAGATTTCTATGTTGCAACTTGTTGATGGACAGTCCAGAGCCTATAAATGACCCTGCACTCAGCGTCGGAGCCCTCCTGGCTTCGTGCATCGGATCACCCGCCCTGCCGCCCTGTTATTAGGCCTCTGCGTTGACCTTGCTATGCCTGTCATGGGGTCGTCTGCGTTGTAGCAGGGGCCTGGTTGGAATTTTTCCACTTGGCTGATTGGCTGGTGCCATTTGGTTTTCGCCTACTGCGTAGCAATTAGTCACAACTTGTAAGGTTGGCGGTTAGGCATTGGTTATAAATTGGTTTAGGAGGGGCAGAGTTGGCTGTGGTTGCCCCTCCTATGCTGCGAAGGTGCAGGTTGGCTGTGGTTGCCCCTTCAAGGCTGCGGCGGCGAGGGGAATTCCGTTAAAGGAATCCAGGGGCTCACCATGCTTGTCCGTTTCCCCCCGGTCGGGGGACAGGGCCCACGCAAGAGCCCCTGGGAGCATTTGGGGAGAACGGGCGCACATTCTCTCCCCAAAGCGTTTTCCCCTATACTGACTCCACAGGCGGGTGGATGTCAGTTCTGTCCCCAGCGGGACAGATAGTCTTAACCAATGCCTAAGCAACCACTCACTTATTTTGTATTCAATAAAGTTGTGGCCAAATTAATGCCAAAAACCTTAAACTTATATCTGGTGTGAAGTGTGTTTTACTTGAGGGGTGGATTGGGGACCTCGACACGCAAACTTCCATTGCTGTAAATAGAGCTTTTACCCCAATGCAACTAGAAGGTAAGCTCAGAAGGGAGGGGTGTAAGCAAGAGAACCACATGGCTATGCTCTGTTTCCACTGGCAGGGGCACCATGTCTCTGAATACCAGTTGCAGGGATTTGCAGGTGGGCAGAGTGCTGTTGTGCTCATGTCCAGCTTGCAGGCTTCTCACAGGCATCTGGTTGGCCACTGTGATAACAGGATGCTGGACTAGGTGGACAACTGTTCTGATCCAGCAGTCTTGCCTTATACAGTGGTACCTCTGGTTAAGTACTTAATTCGTTCCGGAGGTCCGTTCTTAACCTAAAACTGTTCTTAACCTGAAGCACCACTTTAGCTAATGGGACCTCCCGCTGCCGCCGCACCGCCAAAGCACGATTTCTGTTCTTATCCTGAAGTGTTATTTCTGGGTTAGCTGAGTCTGTAACCTGAAGCGTATGTAACCTGAGGTACCACTGTATTCGTATATACGCTGCCTTGGGTTTCATGATGGAAGAAAATCCAGATATTAATTTATTTATTTTTAAATAAGAAGTTATGTTTTTATTTTGTAAGCTGCTCAGGGAACTACAGCTGAAGAGCAGCTAACAAATATTTTAAATAAATAAGATGTTTTTTTGTCTGCCTCCAGTCTTTTGTGGGCTTTGAGCATGCAGCAACCATAGGAATACATTTGGCAAAGCTGATTTAGGCAGGGAACACTGTAACTGGATGCCAGCGCAGTGTTATAAAATCTGCTGCCTGTCACAATTAGCAGTTTTGCGGTTATTGAGAACGCCCGACTGAACAAACTCAGCAACATCTGTTGAACCTGCTGCCTTCGCTGAGATGCAGACTGGGGTTGTTTTCTCCCATTTTAAAAGTGTTTTAAAAGCGACAAAAGAGGGGCAAATAAAAGGGAGAAATCATGCGACGTAATTTGTTCATTGGACGAAGCAGGCCAGCAACTGAAGAGTCATATTCAAAGCCAAATGAAACATATAAGGGAAAATGGGGACATGCTTCATGTTACCGTAAATGATGATGAAGGAAAGAATAATATAGCAGTTCACGAGGTATATGAGTAACCCACTGCTAAAAGGTTCAGGGGAATGCTGTACCACAATTTTTTGAAAGATGTAACACACACACTATATTGAAGGGTCTTAATTTGTTGTTTGCTGTTTCATTCTCTATGTTACTCACTCATACTTGAATACAGTCAGAATTTCATTATACACAACAATACTAGCCAAGTTAAGAAATGGGCACTGTGTTCATTGGGGCTTAGTCCCTAGGAAGGCTTCGTCTGCACAGAGCTATAAGTCTCAGAGTGGTTTAAAAGTCAATCCCTCTTTCCAGGGAACTGTAGCTCTGTGATGGGAATAGGAGTTTCGGCATCCTTAACAAACTACTGTCCCCAGGATTCTTTGGGGGAAGCCACAGCTGTTTAAAGTGGAATGATATGGCTTGAACCACCTTTAGGAAAGCACCTTTAGCTCTCAAAAGTGGCCCACCTTGATCCAGCCAACTGAACCTCAGCACGGTGGTACCTCCGGTTACAAACGGGATCCGTTCCGAAGGCCCGGCCGTATCCTGAAATCTTCATAACCGGAGAACTGCTTCTGTGCACGTTCTGAGCGGCAAACCCACTTCCGGGTTTGCCGCGTTCGCAACCTGAAAGTTACGTTACCCGAAGGTAACGTAACCCGAGGGTCCACTGTATTAAGTATAAATTAATCACACAGGAGGAATTGCTAAATATAGTGGCAAGCCACTTATTAAATATACAGTGTACCTTGGTTGTTGAACTTAATCTGTTCCGGGAGTCCCTTCGACTCCCGAAATGGTTCAAAAACCAAGACACGGCTTCCGGTTGGCTGCAGGAGCTTCCTGCACTCAAGTGGAAGCCGCGTCGGACATTCAGCTTCCAAAAAACGTTCGCAAACTGGAAAACTCACTTCCGGGTTTGCGGCGTTCAGGAGCCAAGAGGTCCAAGTACCAAGGCGTTTGACAACCAAGGTATGACTGTAGTTTGAGGATATGATCAAAGGATATGGAAGCCCTATGCTAGGACTCCACACATCTCCATTATACTATCATCCATGCTTTCTTCTCTACCAAAATTCACGCCAGGAGCCTTCCCCTTGCCATATACAGTATGGGCGAAGGTAGTGCTAGGGCTGGACTTTGGGACCGGAGTCCTCCAAGTCTAAGACCCTGGGTCTGTCGAATATAGCACCTGAGACCCCCTCAGCACTTAGTAAGGGAAGCCATTGGGCAGCAGAGAGGGTAGTATATCAGTAGCAGTTAAAGGCACCAAGTCCAGATTGTAGGTCGATACGCTTGGGCTCAGTGCAGGATAGGATCAGGGGATGCAACTCTCACGAGACATTAACATATGCTCATTTGTTGGTTAATGAATATCTGAACAGGGCTAATGCCAGCATTCAGTGCCTCAGACTAACCCACATATTCCAATTTGTTGGCATGAACACTCCTTTTCAATGAATTGCTTTATTGGGGCTAGTTTTTTTCAAAGTTAAATCCATTATAAAGTAATTTCTTAGTGGCAGAGCATCTGCTTTGCATGTCGAAGGTCCCATACTCAGGTGAGGCTGACTGCTAGCCATGACGGCTGTGCTCTGCTTCCACAGTCAGAGGCAGTAATGCTTCTGAATACCAGTTGCTGGAAACAGCAGGAGAGGAGAGGGCTCTTGTGCTCGGGTCCTGCATGCAGTCTTCCCATAATAGGCATCTGGTTGGCCACTGTGAGAACAGGATGATGGAGCAGATGGGCCACTGACCAGATCTAGCAGTCTCTTCTAATGTTCTTATATTCTTATGTTGCCTGTCTGAAACCCTGGAAAGCTGATTCCAGCCTGTGCAGCCATCGCCGAGCTAAACTGACCAATGGTCTGACTCAGGATAAGGCAGCAGTTACATTCCTGAGGAGTTTTACTTCATTACAAAGCAAAGTGAAAGGATACTGATGGGCCACCTTTCCAATAGTTCTAACCCCACATATCAGGCTATTTTCTGTCAAGAGTTCACATATAAATTCTCCATTTTAAGACATTCTTTAATATTTAATCTGGATTCTTATTTATCTTTCAGATTCAGTCTTCATGAAGATGGGTGGAAGGCAGAAGGCAAACAGTGCAAGCCATGTATGTCTGCTTATGCCAATTTAGATTAAACTAATTCAGTGGTAGCAAAGTAGCTTTAATGCAGTACACTAAATTAAATACTTTGTGAACAGGAGACTTCAAGTCTCACAGCCCTATTAATGAAGTATTTAAACTAAGCATCACATTATGGGATGGGGGCGCTCATCTCTGTCCTAGTTCAAAGGACCAGCGAGCCTTGTTTCCATTTGCACAAAGATTCCACACAAAGTCTGCACAATTTTGAAATCCACCAACTGAAACACAACTCACCAGCCAGCACTGCAAGAATACAAGAACCTAACTGCCATTGGTGCCTTTAAAAATGTGGTTGCCGGCAGCCTGCTTGCAGCAATGACAACTCAGTACTCTTCCTCCCTCCTATTTAATTGTCATGATGGTTGTCAACTCAGTACTCTTCCTCCCTCCTATTTAAGTGTCATGATGGTGAAAAGCAAACAACAAAATAACACCCAGAAAATAGATACAAAATGTATCACAAGCCTGTAGATTGGATGAATATATCAATATAGTTGGATCACCCCAAAGGGAATTCCTGAGTGAAAAGTTTTAAGGAGGCAGCTATCTGGTTCTTCCATTATGCCAAGAAATGCATCCTTGCCATCAAACACATATCTTGGCAGCTGCTTGACAATCCTGTTTTAGTAATGTCAGGCAAGCAGCAAAAAACAGAAGGTTAATCAGGTCTTTGGTGGGCTGGTGCTAGTTTGGTGGGTC
This sequence comes from Lacerta agilis, assembly GCF_009819535.1. NCBI lineage: Eukaryota > Metazoa > Chordata > Lepidosauria > Squamata > Lacertidae > Lacerta > Lacerta agilis. Next base: position 64,358,196 of record NC_046314.1, read on the forward strand.
ACCATTTGTAGATAAGCAGGTTCAGCAGAAGGCACTGCTCCACTTTTTTGTGCTGTGGTAGATAAAAATGATCAATAGGACCAGGCTGCTGATAGCTTTGCATGGATGTTTCAATCCATCATTGCCAATGCATCTATCAGATAACCATGTTCTATCTTTCTTTCTTTAAAAAAAAAGTTAAATTCTCCCTTCAATTCTGTTCCAATAAAAGCTGGATTCTCCATCCCATATACATCTCCATATGTTTATATATTTTACCAAATATATTTTGTTTCTGCTAGCCATGGTAAGGGACAAGAGCTATGAGGATAACTGAAAACCAGCCTGACCGTTCACAGATACAGTGGTACCTCGGGTTACATACGCTTCAGGTTACAAACTCCGCTAACCCACAAATAACGCTTCAGGTTAAGAACTTTGCTTCAGGATAAGAACAGAAATCGTGCTCTGGCAGCGCAGCGGCAGTGGGAGGTCCCATTAGCTAAAGTGGTGCTTCAGGTTAAGAAGAGTTTCAGGTTAAGAATGGACCTCCAGAACGAATTAAGTTCTTAAACAGAGGTACCACTGCATTCTGCTCTTCTTGAGTTGCTGGGATTTTGGTTCACCCCATGTTTTTGAAAATATCTTTGCAGCCTTAAAAGACAGGAACTTGCTTTTAAAATACTTTAAATAAAAAGCTGATGTGCTGAACGTTCTGATTATTGAAAAATGCTGCATTTGTGGATTGAAACTACAGAACAAAGATGATGCTGCCTACAACATCCTATTTTACTCTTTAACAACAACAACAACAACAACATTAGAAGCCTCCTGCTTACACATTTGGGGCATTCGTGGGCCTGCTGAAGACTGCATGGCATAGACAAGAGCCTTGGATGACTAGACAGGGATGGCCGGATCGGCACCATGAATGAGGAATGCTGACTTCTAGGCACACACTGATGATAACTTTACCACACACCAAAGCCTGGACCCTGCTGAGTAGGCCTAGCATAGCTGTGTGTAAAGGGAAGCCAAATTCAAGGCAAAAGTATTCCAGAGTCTCCTTTCTACAAAATTCCATTGCAGATGCCAGTCACTCAGACCGAAAATCACCACCAAATCCTCTCATTCCCTCCCCCCCCGCCTAGAATATGATGTCAAGTTTATATGTATTGTCTTGTAGAAAGTCAACCCAAATGTTTGATTTGTCATGAAAGGCCATGTTTAGAAGCTGAAACAGTTGGCTATTGAGTATTGTCAAGGGTTATAGGTGGCTCTTCAACTCAATATTCACTGCCAGCACGTTACCAGTACCTTTGGGTTGCTTATCACCTTTCTTCTAAAAAGCTTCACCTACTGATTCCTGTGTTTTATGCTGTTATTAAAACCAAAGTCCAGACAAGTTGGCAACCCCTTCTACCTAGCATATGCAATACATGTACCCTGCCAACTCTTTGTCAGCCAATTAAGAACGCAAGACTTGTATTAACAGAGCAATATAATCCCGTGAATGCAGATTTTACCCTGATTTTTCATTGTTACAACAACCCTGTGATTTTTTTTTATTATAGCCTGGGAGGTAATAACTAGCCAGCAGTCTCCTAGGAAGCTTTGTGTCTGAGCAGAGATTTTGCACTTGGGTCTCGACAGTTGAATGCCACTACGCTAGCAGCTACATCATTATTCTTACACGCTTGTAATAAAATATTGTCCTTGTTTTCTAGTGAGGGGTTTCCTCTGCAGACGATCACAGCATAGAACTGATCACCAAGACAAGATCTAAGCAAATATATGAGAGCGAGGAAGATGAATGACTCTTAGAACAGAGCAGCCTCCATCAACTCCAACCAACATAGCCAATGCTGAACTACCAGCCCCCTTCATCCCTGACCATTAAATATGCTGGCTGGGGCTGATGGGTGTCATGCCAGAGTCCAACAAAAATTAAAATCTGGAGGATGACAGGTACCCCGTCCCTGCTCCAGGGCAGACCACCAGGAAACCAAGCTGAAGACCAAGGAAGTACAGTGGTACCTCGGGTTACAAACGCTTTGGGTTACAAACACTTTGGGTTACAAACTCCGCTAACCCAGTAGTAGTACCTCGGGTTGAGAACTTTGCCCCAGGATGAGAATGGAAATCGTGCGGCGGCAGCGGGAGGCCCCATTAGTGAAAGCGTACCTCAGGTTAAGAATGGTTTCAGGTTAAGAACAGACCTCTGGAACGAATTAAGTTCATAACCTGAGGTACCACAGTATTGATTGGAAAATATGGTTCCTGAATCTTCATTAGAAGCTCTTCCTTCCATTGTTCTCTACTGTTTCCTCAAACTCCACTCTCCCTCCATCTAGTGAAGATTCGTTGGGTTCCTTCACTGTCACACAACTTAGTTCTTTCTGCTTGGATTCTAGAACGGTCTGGAGGAAGCCATCTTGACTGAATGGAATAGAGGAAGAAGGGTGCCAAGCAGTTTATCATCAAAGTGGGCCAACCATGGGTTCAACCACATGCTTATAACTTTCTGAGCCCAGAGCTCCAGCCAACATCCAAGATAAGTAGCATGTCCCCCTGACAGCTAGGGGCAAAGGAGCAGGCCAAGGTAGCATGGAGGGCATTTTATTTCCTCTTTGTGGCATGTCCTATATTTAGAGAATGCATGACGTGCCTTTCAGTCCCAAGACTTCTGATTTCAAGGTAGGGATTAGAGGGGAAGTTAAACTAGTCCTTCCTTAGGAAGCTCATAAAAATGTCATCACACAAACACACACACACACACACACAGAGAGAGAGAGAGAGAGAGAGAGAGAGAGAAATGGAGCTGCTTATGTACAAACCATGGCAGTTAGACCAGGAAGATTAGAAACTGCAAAAGAGAGATGTTTGTCCCTGTTGAAAAGACATGAGTCCAAGTCATTTCTGTGTTATAATTTCATTTGCTGCCCAGTATAAAGGAGTGATTTTTTAGGGCAGTGATGCCACCCCCCACCCCTGAATAATTTAATACATCCTTATGCATGCTGTGGATAGATCCCTAGAACTGATTCTTCTTACAGATCATGCACATGTGCATGTAAGAGAAAAAGACAGAGGAGAGAGAAGGGGTGGCATAGAAGGAGTGTGCGGACCATGCAATCTTTTAACCTCTTCCCACTTTTGGTTCCTTCCCCACTACTGGCATGTAGCCCCAGATAAGTTACTGTTCAGGGAATGTGGCCCTTGAAATAAAAAATAAAAAAAATCCCTCACTCCCTGGTCCATTCCACACTGACAATGCTTGGGCATGCCATAAATATAGGCCTGGTTCATGGAGTATGTTAGAACTTCCATATCCTCCACATCACCTCCAACACACAGCTTTGCTTTGCTTTATTTTTACGCATCTTTTATGTTCTGCTTTTCAACCCAGACAAATGGGGTTCCTTCACCCATTCAGCTGTGAGGGACACACACACGATAAAGGAGCCAGGAAGATACTGAGAGAAGAAAAAACTGATAAGAACAGATTATAGTTTTGTTTGACGTTTCATTAGTCCCCTGACACCTATAATATTCTGAGTAAGAGGAGTGAGAGTTTAGTTTGAGAATAGCCTGAACAGGGCTGAACCCAGAATCTATTTACCACGCCAAGATTTGGCCCTTGAACATATGAACTAAGAGTGCCTCAGAACATGTACATCACCAATGAATTACAATACAGTGGACGCTCGGGTTGCGAACGTGATCCATGCGGGAGGTGCGCTCACAACCCGCAGCGTCTGTAACCTGCAGTGTCTGTAACCCGCAGCATCCGTGACCTGCAGCACCGCATCTGCACACGTGCGTGATGCAATTTAGTGCTTCTGCGCATGCGCCAAGAGCAATTTAGCGCTTCTGTGCATGTGCAAGCACCAAAACCTGGAAGTAACCCGTTCCAGTACTTCTGGGTTTGGCGCGTCCGTAACCCGAAAACGCGCAACCCACAGCGAGCGCAACCCGAGGTATGACTGAAGACTGCCCACTCATAAGCTGAAAGTTTAAGGATACTTTTGGTTTAGTTTAAATCCAGACCTTCCTTTTCCGCAAATGACCATAGATTAAAAGAAACCACTTTTCTGATGCAGAACTGAGGCTCCTCTCCTGTGTTCTCATAGGGAATTACTTTTGATTAACTATGCGTAGGGATTAGGCTATGAATGGAAAAAAGGAGGTGTGGAGCAGAAGCAGTGCAGAGATTGAGTGATGGAGAATGCTATGGGATAACCACATCCCTGAGACAATAATTTTCTGATTGATTCCAATTTAACATACATAGTATGAATGAAGTACAGAAACACAAGGCAGGTTGCATACTTGTCAGGGCCAATGCTGGAAAGCTAGACTGGGGGAGTGAAGAAGTACAAAGGCCATTATGAAGGGAGTAAGGATTTTGCCACACAAATTACAAACATATATATGCTGGGGTTTGTAGGCAACATTTTGGGTGAGTGCCCAATACCCCTTCACTACTCCCCTGGGAGACCTTCCTAATACAACGTTATAATGGAAATTGAGAAACTAAAACATTTTACAACTCTTTGAAGAAAGATCCCATTAATTCAAATTTTAAAAGAGCACAGAAGTAGAGACCAGAAGCTGACTGGAAGGAAAGGAATCCTAGAAGCTGAGAGGTAAGCAGAAAAGAGTGTTGATACATCAGATCTCATGGCTTCCTGGAGAGAAAGATGGAGGGAGAGCTGACTTTGAAAGGAAGAGCCCATCCATCACAATCTGCCACCCTTCTCTCCTTAACCTGTGTATTATTGTCATCGTCGTCCCCTTACACACACACACACCTACTGACAGAGTCAGCAATTCCGCCAGGACACTCTAAGCAAAAACTGAAGATTTCAATCACTCCGTCAGTGTATCAGCTATGGGTGGGTGGGCAACAGATTTTTATTCTACCTGGGCAGAGATGATCTGCTGCCCTTCTAGCCTAAGCAGGCTGGCAAGGATCCTGCTAGCTGTAGCCTAGTCTCTCTCTCTCTCTCTCTCTGTGGTGTGTGTCTTTCCTCCAATCTCAACCCCCCACAATATTTTCACAGAAATGGGGAGAAGAATCTGGCCAAGTCCAAGCCCCCCTGCTGATGCCGCAGAATGCATGAAGAGGGTGGATGGGTGGCGTTCAGCCAGGAGAGGCTCTGCCTGGTATAGAAAGGGGGAAAGCATGCCTGGCTCTCCCTATGAAAGGCAAAGAGGCTGTCTATCACCCCCCTCACAACCCCTCCCATCCCTCGGTGGTGTCCCCTTCACACCAAAGCAGCTACTACAGATTCAGTGGGTGCTTCTCCTCTTTTCACCCCCTCCCTCTTTCTGAAATTGGTGGCATGTTAAATTCCGTTAGGGGTTGTTGCTGATTATTTAAAAGGAAAGAGTTCTAATCCAAGATTTGGAAGCGCTTAAATAATAATAAAAAAACATTTTTCTTAAATGGCTCTACACGTTGCAATGATCTTTTTGCATTAGAGATTTGAGGGGTGTGAATCGGCTGGAGACTTTCAGGGAATCAACCCAGATACCTCTCTGGGAGGCATTTGAGGGAATTACAAAAAAACAAAACAAAACCACCCAGCATCTTTTCACCTCTGAAAAACGGACATGTGCACATTTCAGGAGCTTTGCCACCCCTCTTTTCAGCTCTACACCCCTTTTTACGAAATTTCTCCCCACCCACCCGGGAAAAAACCTCCTCTTCCCAACCCCATCTTCTGCCTCCCTGACTCGCTCCGTTTCCAACCCTTCGCTTGCCAAACCCGGCAGCATCCTTCTCCTCCATCTGCAGCCCCCGTGTGTGTGTGTGTGGCAGTCGGTCCAGGGAAGACACCCCGGCGAGCCTCTCTCGCTCCCCACCCGTTTCTGCATCACTGGAGAGAAACAACATCCCCCCCCCCCGCCGGCACCCAACACACACGGAGGCGCGCACCTCCAAAGGCGCCACCAGCCCCACCGCTCGCCCCCCGTCGCCCTCCGCCCCAGGCAGCGCCAGGCGAGGCAACCCGCGCGGAGCTCCCTCTCCCCTCGCCAGGCTCCTTCTAGAGATCTCGCCATTCCCCCCTGCATGCATCTGGGTCCCTCCAAAAGCAGACATTTTGGGGCCGGGGCTCCGTGCGCGGCCGAGATTGTCGAAGGGAAAGCGCTCCAGGTTCTTACCCACCCCCGCCTGGCTGCGCGCGCTCCGCCCTGAGCGATCCCGGCGAAAAAGGCTGGCGCCGCTGGTCCCTAGCGGAGCTGCTGGGCTGCCATCCGCCCAACTTCAGCACCCAGCCGGCAGGGAGAGAGAGAGAGGAAGGGAGGGAGGGAGAGGGGGGAAGGAGGGAGGGGGGGGAAGCAAAGCAAGGGAAGGAGGAGGAGGGTGGAGAGTCCAGACCTCAGTCTGCGCACGCGCCTTGCCGCCAGCGCTGGCCCCGGCACAGCAGCTGGAGTTTCCCCGCTTCTCCCGAGCGTGACTCACTCCTCGCTGCCCCCCTTCCCCCGCACACACGCCGCCGCCGCCTCCCACGCCCCCCCCCACGCGTCGCCTCCCCCCTCCCTGGGGAGATTCCGAGGAGGTGGGGGAGGAGGTTGTCTGGCGAGCGGGGGAGGAGGGAGGGGGAGTCGCCCAGACGAAACCCCCTCCGTACACCCACCCACCCTCGGGCTGAGTTTTCCGGAGGAGAGAAGAAGGCACGTTGATAAGATCCCCGCGAGCAGGCAAGCGGGCCACGTGTTTGTGCGGGGTGCGGGCTTGCGCGCGCGCACGTCCAGGTGAGCGCCCGGGTGGGGAGCGAGGCGACAGAAGCGCGGAGCCGCTCCGGATTTATTCGTTCATTTATTTGTTTAATATCGGAGAGAGGAAACTGCTAAGTTTCGGCCAAGCAGGCGGGAAGAGCTGCCTTTTTTTGGGTGGGGGGGGGGAGGCAACCATAGCTGTCAAGTTTCGGATTTGAAAATAAGGGATCACATGGAGTAACACATGACTGGAAAGGTTTGCAATTCCACAAACATAGGTGTGCACTGCCTCAAAATAAAAAGAAGTGAACAAAAGAAGGCTCACTAGGGGGGCATTGCTAAAAAAAAAAATTCAACTTTTTAACCAGAGGTTCAACTGAATAGAATCTGAATCATATGCACCACAAGGCATGTGCAGCCTCAACTTAAGGTGGCTCCCGGCCTGGCTTTTTACAGGCCCCAGCTGACTGCACAACCTGGCCTTTGGAAAGGCCATATAGACAGATACCTTTAGCTTCTGCACCCCTCCTTTGCACACCTGTCAACACAACCACATAGGCATTTTCCACAACAACACAACCACATAGGCATTTCCCTTCTGCAGGCAGGCACCTGTGCGCAAGAAATGCGCTCCCCTCCCCACAGCGGACCCATGCTCCCTCGCCCTCTCAAATTTCCCCTCTGCAAGCTGCATCCATGGTTAGAACATCGCACCTAAATATTTCCATTCTGCACAACGCGCAGCATTTGCACAACCCCCTCCTGACAGCACCACACATGGAGGGATAATTCCCACACACAGCTTGATGGGCACATGTGCAACCCCGCCCCCACCCCATATATAGATATATATATATATATATATATATATATATATATATATATATATCAGATCTGCATCAGAGGAAATGGCACATGCCTCTTTGTCAATTTTAGCATAGTTGTGCTCCGTGGGCGACAACGTACGGGAATAGAAAGAGATGGGCTTGGCCTGGGCAGGCCGCGTCGTCCTCTTATATACCTGCTGGGATTGACAAGTCATCTGACCCTCACCCTCACCTGAATCTCATAGCTCTCCGGTAGCTGTCTCTGATCAATTATCATTTAACTCTTGGGGGAAATAATTAGCATCAAACATCATGTGCCTGGAAGTTGCCAAACCAATTAACCAACCAGAAGGATTACTGTTAATAGCACCAGTTTTCCTATAACTTGATATTGCTGGATGGTTTTGATCAACTGCAAAAGTAGTATTGCGGGAAACTCCCTTATTCCAAGCCATTTCCCGCTGCTATTCCTGATTTTTTATATCAGGGATATTACCCAATACCTCTAGGCCAGTCTTTGCCAACTTAGTGCACCCTAGATGTTTTGCACTACAACTCCTATCAGCCCCAAATAGCATAACCATGCTAGTTCAAGTTGATGGGAGTTGTAGTCCAAAGGACTTGCAGGGTACCAGGTTGGCAAAGGCTGCCCTTCACATAAAATGATTGTTTATCTCATGCATATTGTCCTCAGCAACTTGAAACACTGATAGGATGCAAATATGTCTAATAATAAATAGTTATGTATATTTTTCTCTTTTATTTATCTGTATACAGTGGTACCCTGGTGCACAAACGGCTTAGTTGATGAACAAGTCGGCTCCCAAACACCACAAACCCGGAAATAAGTGTTCCGATTTGCGAATGTTTTTCAGAAGCCGAACGTGCATTTCGGCTGTCAGCATTGTTTCTGGTGCCAATCAGCCAATCAGAAGCCGCACCTTGGTTTTCTAATGTTTTGGAAGTCGAACAGATATTTTAAAATTTAATTTAATTTTTTAATTTTAATGTATTTTTAATGCTTTATTTATGTCTACTTTTATTACATTGTAGTTATGCATTTTCTCATGTTGTAAGCTGCCTTGAGCATATTTTGAACTGTGGAAAGGCAGCATACACATAAAATTAGGTATGCATGCATGCCCTGATAGTTTAATGGAGAAACTTAATAAGGTGGCCTAACACATGACCCAGGAGCACCATCAGAGAAAGAAGATTAAACGTGAAGGGAACACAAACACTTAAACTAAAAGTAAACAGGGAAATGGCTCTGTTTGAAGTTTGGCAGCAGAAAACAGAGAGAGCATTTAAGTTTGGCCCAAGTAATGCATGGCTATAAACTTTGTTTAAAAGTCTTGGGAAAGTAATGAGAAGATGCTTGCATGAATAAAGTCTAAATGAGCAGTCCTTCCTTCCCCTTATCATAGGCCAGGATCTTGGAAGTGCTTTTAAGGTAGGTGGATGCAAGGCAGTTCAATATGTAATTTAGAATTAAAATCAAATGAGGCCCCAACTGTACTGAAAAGTTCACAAATATTAAGAATGGTAGAAGTTCGCTGTTCAGAGCTCAGCCTCTTGGCTCTGCCTCTCTTCATCAGTGCTCAGCTCAGCTCGTCTCTTCATAGAAAAGCTCTGTTCCTAAGGCACTGCAAGCAAGACTGTGCAGTCGGTTGCTGGGTTGCAGGAAATGAGCTGCACCCCCCCCCTGTGTTTCCTTATCCATTGGCTACAATACCATTCCCTTTTTTCCTGGTGGGCAGGATGTGTTTCCTTCAATGAGAAAACTGTATCTTTCCCATTGTGTTTTTTTCAGACAAGGGGATTTCCAGACATCGTGGTGGCATGATCTGAGAGGAGACATACCTTATGTATAATGTATAATGAAGGTGCCAGCCAAACCTCCCTGGGGAGAGCTTTGCAGAAATGGGGAACAACTGCAGAAAAGGCCCGTTTTTGTATTGCCAGCCTCTGGACCTCTCAAGGAGGCACACAGAGAAGGGCCTGTGATGAGTTGGGCTGCTCAGTGGTGCCATTGTGGAGCCTTCAGCTCAAGCCCAGCATGGAGCTGTCCAGGGTGCCTTCCTTGGCATCAACACTAGTCCCAGACCTGGTGTTACTTTGCCTTGCTCTTCACCCGAACCTGAACTCTCCCCTTGGGCCAGAGATTCCCCTGCACTGCTGAAGCTGTTGTGTGAAACAGGACATTTGCTTCCAATGGCCTTCCTGCTTTATAGGGGGTGAGGTGGTAGAACCGCTTCCAACACATACATTTGTTTTTCTGTTGCTCCTTTTTCAGCCCTAAAGAATCATGGACGTTGTTTCCAGACTATGCAGGAGGGGTGGAATATAATACTGGTACAATAATAGTTCATACACAGAGAGGAAGGCTGGGAGTGGGGTATGGGTAGTTCATACATGTGGAATCAATGGTGCTGTTCAGTGAAGCAACCCAGGGACACAACGATATGGATGGGAATTATTTCACAATTTTTTTATGAAGAAAAAAATCTAGCTGTTCCTCCATGCTATTCCTGCAAAAATACAAGGGTCAACAATCATGAACTCATGGGGGCATGGGCTCACATGTGTGCCTAAGATTATTTACAGAGGACCTCTTCAAAGTGCCCTCTTGATTAGAATCCAGAGGGGGTAGTAGCCCTGCTACGGTGCCATTCAAATATGTTTCTCTCTCCCTGCCCCACAGTTTTAGTGCCTTTTAGTGTTTTACTAGTTTTCAGTGACACAGTGCTTGGGTTTAAAAGAGAACAATTTCCCCCAGTAGAGTTTTAATACAGATCATTGGAGTTGGCATTCTTGTAATGAGGAAATCTCGTCTTATATACAGTTACATACAGTTTTTAAAAAAGTGATTGCTTGATGAGATGCATTTATGTATTTTAATTCTTGCACTTCTGATCCTTTTATAAGTTACCTAGAGCAGGCATGTCCAAAGTCCATTTTGGGGGCCTAATCCCGCCTGCCGGTTGGTTTAATCCAGCCCCCACAGGCAGCTCCTTCCCGGGGCAAAATCCTAAAAAAAAGCTCAACAGCTTTTGGGGGGGGGGAATCCTCCAAAAAGGTCAATAACTTCAATAGTTTGGGCACCCCTGACCTAGAGGCTTCAGTGTACAGTAGGGGGACACACAGAGATAGGACCCAATTTATTCAGTGTTGGCTGCAGTATGCTTTGAAATCCTGCATGCTTTGGCACCTGTGCAATAATATCCAGATCATTGCACTCATGGGAAGTACATGCCACATAATGCTGCCCTCTTCTGTACACACAGTGCTTATACAAAAGGCCTCCAGACCTGCTGTGTTCTGCAAAGAATAGATTGGGTTCTTTATTAATAAGCTGTCCTGTGCATGCTCTAATTATGCCCCATTGTTCTATCCTAGTAATTTAGAAAGGGAGCAAAGCCTGAAACTTGGAGAAAGCCTTTGGAAGAGACAGGAAAGGCTATTAATTAAATGCCTCTTATTTGTTATTTTTAAATAAACACCCTGATGGTTGAAGAAAAACCAAAAACAGCCATATAAAAATAAAAATCTGTGTTGAGTACAGGTTGGCAAACTCTCAATTACAGATACTTCCTGGGCTGGAAATCCCAGCATCAGAATTTCCAATGCATTTTTACACTTTGGAACTCCCTGCCTATTGACATCAGGCTGGCACCTTCACTGTAGTCTTGGTGCCTGCTTAAAACATTTTTGTTTAGGCAAGCCTACCCAAACATGTATTTTATTTCTTTAGCTGCTGTTGATATCTTTAGCTCCTTCTGAATAATTTTAATTCCTGTTTTTAACTTTTTTTATCAACAGTTTTCCCTTGTTCTATTTTATACAGCTGTAAACTGTGTAGAGGCTTTCCCCCTTTTTAAAAACAATCAAGTGATATATCCATTTTATTAAATAAGGTCTTGATTCCAATATACTATTCTTTAATGCTGTCTCTGTACTTCGGGGAGTGGGGTGAACTGGTCATAACATTATTGTGGTTTCCTTAGTCCTGTTATAACTGAAGATCAATAAAATGCAGTTAAATAAATAAAGTGACCTAAAATTCTATAGCAACAGCTAGTGAAATTGTGGCTACAGCCATTCCAGTGGAATCCAAGTAAAAGCATTTGGGTTCTCTTCTTAAGCAGATTACATAGGAAGTCAGTTCCAAAATGACTTTGACTTCCAAATAACCTTGTTCTTTCATGCAACCATAGCCAAAGAAATTGCACAGCCATCTCATCATGCTTGTTTCATGATTACTAAACACATGTGATATACTGTATTTTTCCATGTATAAGACGACCCCTATTTTTAAAACCCAAAATTAAGAAATTAAGTTGTTTAGCTTTTGGTGGGATAGGGGAGGTCACTTCCGTCAATTGCTCACCCGCCTGCCTGCCACTGCCGATCGCTTGCCACAGCCACTGTTGATCATACACCTCGCTGCAGCTGCCAATTGTCTGCCCGCTAACCGCCACCAACAGCCCACCCGCCCACTTGCCACAGCCGCCAATCGCCTGCCTAATTGCTGCAGCCACAGCCAATCACCAGCAGGCCTTGCCACAGCCACCAATCACCCACCCCATCACCGCTGCCAATCTCTTGCTTGCTGCTGCCATTAATTGCACATCTCCCCCACCCCCCGCATTCACTAACGACACCCAATTTTTGCCTAATTTTTAAAAGCAAAAAGCACCGTCTTATACATGGGAAAATACGGTGTGTACACACACACACACACACACACACACACACACGGTTGCCACCTTGCATCCCATACAGCAGCACAAGTTGTCTGAATATCAGACGGCCTTTTCCCTGGTAGTGGCACAAATGGTTGTGGCATGTGGCTGCACGGTGAGCAGCAGTGAGCCTGACTGCTTCCACACCAGACAACAATCAAGGCCTCATTTGCCATGCAAATGCATGTGGGCTTTCCAACAGGGATATCTGAACAAACAAATAACCTGTCTAGTCCAGCATCTTGTTCTCACAATGGCCAAGCAGATGCCCACCAGCAGGACCCTGGTATTAGGGGAAGCGTTGCTGCCTCTTAAGTGTAGAGGAAGAGCATAGTCATCATAGCTAGTAGCCATGAATAGCCCTCTCCTCCATTAATTTGTCTAATCCTCTTTTTAAAGCCATCTAGGTTGGAGGCCACCTCTGCCTCCTGCGGCAGTGAGTTCCAAAGTTCCACTAAGTGCTGTGTGAAGAAGCATTTTTCTTTTATTTGTGCCGAATCTTCCAACATCTGACTTCATTGGATGTCCATGAGTTCTAGGGGTGTGAGAGAGGGAGGAGAGCTTTCCTCGATCCACTTTCTCCATGCCCTGAGTAATTTGAAAATCGGCATTTTAGAGCACCTCTTTCCAAATGCTTGCAGCATCCCTAACAGCATGGCACAGCACATTTGGCTGAGAGCAAGCACAACATGGAGAAGAAACCTGTTGATATTTATACATCTGTAAAAACTGGCCCAACATCTTAGCCTCATATATCTTCACACAGCTGTTGTGAGACTAACACGCTGCACTGAGAACCACAGAAGAAAGGTCTCTTCTTAGGACAAAGACAAATTATAAACCCATTAGAAATTATATAAACACATTCCCTTCAAATGTCCCATGCAGGTGTGACCTAGCAGGTCGGAGGATTGTGTCCCTCCTTTTCATCCTTTGGCTTGTTTCCTGGATTGTTCTTTTGTGTCTCCGTCCATCTCCATGTTTATCATTTTTTTGTTCATTTGCTCACATGCTTTTGTGTTTATTTTCTTTTTTGCTGTGGTTTCTGGGTTTCTTCCTCCTGTAATAATATTGCTTTCTGCTTGTTTGTTTTTTGTTTTCTTGCAGAAGAGGAGCCTTGTGGATGGGAGATAAGGATACCAACAAGGGCCTTTGTTCTTTGTGGGAAAACAGCCATGCTTGTTGCTCACTATTAAACCATTACAAATGATATGAAAACATTGTCTTGCTGTATTTCAAAGACACAGAAACCCAACAACAGTGGCTTTCTGATAGTCAACAAGTGTTGCGGTCCTTCTTCGGAAAAATAAAACCCCAAGCAAAGCAGTTATGTTTTATGAAAAGTGGCATATACCTGTAAATATTTGAATAAATAAATGTTAATAATCACAAAGTGAATATCATAATTTTTGGAGGGTGGTGCATTTTAACCCAGAGCCCAATCCTGGCACATGGTCATCCCTTTTCAATTGTATTTTCTCACCATTAATAAAGCTTTGCATCAGATACACTTATTAAAATGTGTGTGGTTTGCAAACAATTGCAGCAAGCTTTGCTTCTTTCCCATCTGTCTCCTGCCGGCACCAAGAGTTGAAGTTTTCTGGTTTATCTAATCCAGGCATAGGCAAACTCGACCCTCCAGATGTTTTGGGACTACAACTCCCATCATCCGTAGCTAACAGGACCAGCAGTCAGGGATGATGGGAGTTGTAGTCACAAAACATCTGGAGGGCTGAGTTTGCCTATGCCTGATCTAATCCTGCTGCTGTGCTAGGAATTCTGATAAGATAAACTCAGGCAGATTCCATCTGACCCCTGATAGTCATTACCAACTGCAATGAATTTTAGGTGTCTTACATTTTGTTTTTTTATTTGTTCAGGCATTTGGTTAGTTGACTGGAGGAGCTGTTTTGTCACTCTCGTGATACCTGATAAATTTGAAATGTTGTGGTTGTGGTTTGATATTTCAGGTTGCTTTCTTTTATTATGTATTATATGTGGTTATGTTGTACTCTGCTCCAGGGCTGGTTTTAATGAAGAGTGGGTTATAAATTACCTAAATCAATAAACCAATATTTGTTTCTTGAGAAAATTTCCATGCCACTCTTCAGTGCAAGAGTTTCAGGACAGCATATATATGAAAAATTAGAGCTGTGTTCTCCCTCTCTTTCTCTGAACCTGCCTTGTTGACTGACACAAACCAACAGAACATCAACAGAAGTCAACAGAGTATATAATACCAGGATTAAAACTAGTTTACATCACATGCCCAGACATTTTTAAAAAGGTGTTCATCTGATTCTAGGATGACATCAGGGTTGACACTGGGCAAGTTTCTTTGGGAAGGGCATTTCTTATCCCAGGGCGCTACAACTAAGAAGACTTAGTTATCTACTTTACGTCAGAGGAGAACTTCCAATGAAGCACTGGCAGGCTGCTGTAGTACAAGTTCAAGACTCGTGGCTGGGTGGGAAACGTGGTTCTCCAGATGTTGGACTACAATGGCTATCATCCCTGGCCATGGGCCATGCTGCCTGGGACTCATGGAAGTTGGTGTTTATCAACACCTGGAAGGCCAACCCTGACTTTCAGGCACTGTATTTTGAGGAAACACCCAGGAAAAATTGGAAATAAGTCCACAATGATTCATTTCTACCGGGGTTGGGGGGGGGGCATTAGACTTCTAGTTCACATGGAGCTCATGCCTCCTGTTGCCAAATCCTATTCTTCAAAACCAGAATTGGGGAGAGGGGGGTGGTTGAAAAGAGGAAGGAGCTTTGTAGATGTTGAAAGACATTCAGTGACCACTTCTCATGTTCCCAGGCATTGTCCTGGCACTGAAAACAGGGGCTTTGGAAATATGTGCCAATCAGGGGAAAACCTCAAGTTTATCTCAAATTAGTCCCTGACTACCCCCAATCAGTATGGGGGGGATTGTTTTTAAAGATGGGTGCATGTTTTATTATCATTCCAATCACGACTAATTGACTAGGATGTGTTCCCCCCCCATACAATACACCATAGTAAAGAAAGCCCCCCACAATATGTGGTATCTGCAATTCACAATTAGAGGGCTTTGAATATTCAGTCAACCAAGCCCTTAAATTGGCTGAACACTCTGAACTGCTTTATTCATGTTCTTTCCAAGGGTCAGCAAAGACACTAGGAAGTGAACCATGCTTCCAGCAGAGAGGGGTCCAAACTGTTCATAATTATTGCTTTGCTTTCTTCTGCTTGTATAGCAACTGGCTATTTGCTGGAAATGCCAAATTTAGAAACTTGAAAGAACTAATTAAAAATCCAATTACTTCCATTAGGAATCTCTGACCTGTAAAAAAAATAAAATTGGGAGCCTCCTGGATGCTAAAAATAGCCCTTAAACCCTATTGCATCCTTCTGAGAATTATGACAGTTTGACAGAAAGTATTTGGGGTGGGGGGCATGGAAAGATTCCATGCAAATAACAGAATCACCCACTGCATATTTTCATGTAACCCTTCTGATGTGTTGCAAAGGAAACGTGACCTTCAAGTTATTTGCAAGCAAAAACACGTCTTAATCAGCTTTCTCATTAAATATTTGCTTTTCGTTTGCAGCTTTGTAGATGTGCTAAATTTTTGTTTTTGCAACAGAAATTGGCAATCTCATGCCCCAAGCTAAGAGGAGAGCTGAGCAGCCCATCTAGAAGCACCATGCAGTGCACTGCACTGAGTTCAGCCTTCTTGCAACTATAGTACCTCAGGATGCAGGCGGAAGTTCATATGGTTCAGCCTTCCCCAACGTTGCACTGTTTTTTAGTTTTTTTTTAACCATAATTTTTATTGAGTTTTTTCACAGAAATATAACTTATACATAACATTTGAGTCTTGTCATTCATTTCTTTATATACAAGAAATTTCTAAATTTCTATAATACAATTCTATTTTTTTAAAAAAACCACAACAACATTCCACCCCCTTTCACTCCCCCCTTTCTTCCTCTGTTTTGTTTTGTCATCCTAATTAAATTCCACGGTTTTACAATTCTTTATTGTCTTTGTCATCTGCCATATAATGTTACCCTAGTAGCATCTGTAGACACCCATTTCCAATTTATTCCCATTCAACTTACTTTGCATTTTTGTAAATTTTACTTGTATGTGTTAAAATGCTAAATATTATAATTTTATTCCATTTGTACCTTTCACTCCATAATATTTTTGTTATGATTCATTTTGTCTCTATAATCAATGTCTTATTATTTTTCCCCTTTTGTATTTCCAATAAAGAATTTTATATTTGACTATGAGTTTAGATTTTCTTTCATATTCCATACATCTTATTCAGATATGTCATAAAATTTTCCCATTCTTTTTCAAACATTTCACAACCTTGTTGCCGAATTTTTGATGTTAGTTTCACTATTTCCATGTACTCCACCATTTTCTGACGCCATTCCTCCAGAGTAGGAGTCTATTGCTGGTTTCCAAACTTGAGCTAATAAAATTCTTGCTCCCGTAGTCGCATAGAGAAATATTTTCACATCATTTTTTCAACATCCTCCCCCACCATTCCCAACAGAAAGGCCTCAGGCAGTTTTTTTTAAACGAGTACCTATAAATCTTTTTTAGTTCATTATAGATGTTTTCCCCATATTGTTTGACTTTATCACAATGCCACCACATATGTATGAAATTTCCCTCTTTGACTCCACATTTCCAACATTTCTTGTCTCCTGATTTATACATTTTGGACAGTTTGGTTGGTGTAAGGTACCACCTATACATCACCTTATATATATTTTCTTTTAACTGTACACCTGTCGTGAACTTCACTGTTGTGTTCCATAGTTTATACCACTTTGCATATTCAATGTTATGTCCTAAATCAATTGCCCATTTGATCATTGCACTTTTAATTTCTTCATCTTTGGTATTCCATTCTAGTAGAAAATCATATATTTTAGATAAACTTTTAGTATTATTACAAATCACTGTTTTTTCTAGCATGGTCTTTGTTTGTTCAAAACCTCTTGCTTTCTTATCTTTCATAAATAAACTATAAATCTGGCAATATTCCAACCACCCTTGTAGTCTGTCTTTAATTTCTTCATATGGTCTCATTATGAATTCCTTATTTTTTTCTACTAGTATATCCCTGTAGGTAAGCCATTGTTCTTCCGCATTTGATTTTTTAACAGAAAGTGCTTCTTGAGGCGACAGCCAACCTGGAGTTCTTCTTTCAAACAATTCTTTATATTTAGCCCAAACTAGATATAATGGTTTTCTTATTGAATGGTTTAAAAAGCCCTTATGCACTTTGACTTTATCGTACCACAGGTACGCATGCCATCCATATCTGTTTGTAAAACCTTCTAGATCCAGAAGCTCTGCGTTTTCCATTTTAAACCATTCCCTTAGCCATACCAGGCAAGCCGATTTATAATAAATCTTAAGATCAGGTAGAGCGAAGCCTCCCCTTTCTTTTTTTATCTGTCAAGATCTTAAATTTGATTCTAGGCTTCTTCCCTTGCCATGTGAATCCACAGATTACTTTCTGCCATTCTTTGAATTGGTTTTGTCCCATAACAATCGGTATCGTTTGAAAAAGAAAGAGCATTTTAGGTAATACCATCATTTTTACGGTGGCAATCCTCTCCCACTAAGACAATTTATTCCATATTTCTAAACTTTGTTTTACCTATTTCCATGTTGTTATGTAGTTGTGTTGTATAAATCAGAATTTTTCGATGCAAGCCAAATACCCAAATACTTTACTCTTTTCACTGCTTTTATACCTGTTTCCTCTTCCAGCTGGCCTTTTTGATATGTATTCAAATTTTTTACCATCATTTTTGTCTTGGTCCTGTTTAATTTTAACCCCGCCAGTATCCCAAACTCCTCAATTACTTTTAGAGCTTCTCCTATTGATTTTTGCGGATCTTGTAATGTTAGGACTATGTCATCTGTGAATGCTTTTACTTTATGTTCTCTATAGCCGTTTAACCCCTGTAATATTTTCCGTTCTTCTTATCTTTTGGAGAAGTACTTCCAGTGTTGTTATAAATAGGAGGGGCAATATTGGGCAGCCCTGCCTTGTTCCCTTTGATATTCTTAGACTCTGTGTGAGTTCATTATTTATAATGATCTTTGCCTTTTGTTCTTTATATATTGCCTCCACACATTTCATAAAATTTTCACCCATTTCCATCATTTCAAGATTCTTTTTCATGAAATGCCATGAAACGTTGTCGAACGCTTTTTCAGCGTCAATAAAAATTAGGGCTGCTTGCTTATTTATTTTTATATCCAGATATTCTATTATGTTTAAGATGTTTCGCATGTTCTCTCTTAACTGTCGTCCAGGTAGAAATCCTTTCTGGTCTAGATGTATTTGAGGTTCCAAAACCAACTTAAGTCTTTGTGCCAGTATGTTTGTAAATATCTTATAATCGTTGTTTAATAAGGATATTGGCCTGTAGTTTTTTACATTTGTTTGATCAGATCCTTGTTTGTGGATCAATGTAATGTATGCCTCTTCCCAAGTTTTGGGGATCTGGCCTGCCTTCATTATATTATTGAATACTTCTTTAAGGGGAACCATCAGTTCCAATGTTGCACTGTTAAGACATCTGGGGCTGCAACTTTCAGAATTCCTGACCAATGGCCATGCCGGTTGGGGCTGATAGGATAAAGAAGAAGGCTGAGCAGTGATCTGACTTGTTCCCCCTGGGCAAAAGAAGCACTTTTCCAAATATATATATACGGTCAACTGTTTCCTCTGCTGAACATGCATTGGGTAGTCTTCATTAAATTAAAATTGCATCTCATCAGCTTTTTCTGATTCACTTTTTATGCTATTGGTGAGCTGCTTCTTTTGTCTTTCATTGGAGAACAAGTCTTAGATTGAGTCAGATCATTGTCTATCTAGTCTATACCAACTGGCAGTAGATCTCTGGGATTTCAAGACAGGTTTCAAAGGACCCTTTCCCCATCCCTACCTGTAGATCTTTCGGGCTGAGCTTGGGACTTCTTGCATGCAAACCATGCAGTTTATCAATGAGCTATGACCATTCATCAGAGAGACAGGAATGTTTAAGCACTGGGTGTGTCACCTAGCTGGCTGCATGAAACGTACAGGCCAAGAGCAGATTATCCAAGGCCTCCATTTAATATTTGCAACTTTTAAGAGTGTTTCATTTACATAATACTTCCAACTTTAAAATGAAATTTGAAATGGGGAACTGTGCCTTAGATCTTTCTGCCTTATCACATGCTTGGCATTCTTAATGGTCATTCATTTTTCAGAATATCTCCAAATCTTGTTCCAGCTCTATAATTTCATTTTGCAAAGGAAAAAAAGGCGAAGGTTCTTTGCAATCTGTGCATGGCAAGTGGCTATTAAACCAAATAATTCAAGATTCCAGAGCCAGGCTCTTAGGCCTTTATTTGATCTTTAATCAATTTTTATTCAGGCAAATATCATTTGCTGTCAACGACTTGAGACTGAATAATAGCCCTGAAGTGCCGATTGATCCTGAAAGTGCTCGACCAGCCCTAACCCTGTTGAAGTTAATAGGATTTTTGTTCTTTATATTACCTCTTGCTGTATCCCCAGCAGTTTTCGTAATTGCAAGGGGCTCATCCTAAAGTGCCAAGGTTAACCCTTTCTGTGCATTTGTCCTTGTGGGCAGGAAGCGGGAAAGAAGCTGAACAGGGAGGAGACAGGCACCTGTGCTTAACTGAAAGAAGATGTTCATTTAGCTCTAGGGGTTTCAGAGTTTAAACCAGGAATGACAAACACTTGTAAATTTCTTGCAACTGGCCCAGAGAGCATCTTTTCATTGTGGAGATGCAGAAAGAAAACAATAGTTTTATAGTTTCTTTGAAGTTGTTCCGAGTTCAGAACACTTTTTTTTTTTTTAGGCTCAAGCTATGTGCAAGTGTTTACAGTATTCGTACTTGCCTAGATACAGTAAATGTAGTGAATCTTTATTCCACACGCCTGCTGTACCAGAGATGGGTATAAGGATTTGTCCTCTTGTTCCCCTCATGATGCTAACGCAGGAGCACTGAGGACAAGGGAGAGCTGGCAGGCAGGAGGGAGTGCTTAACCCTTCCTCACCTACTGATTGTCCCAGAGGCGTACTATCTCTTGACAGGAAGCGTAGAGCACAGCCATCATGGCTTGTAGCCATTCAAAGGCTTATCCTCCAGTGAATTTGCCCAGTCCTCTGTGAGGGAAATGGGGGTCTTCTAACCACTCTCAGCACCCTTAACAAACTGCAGCTATATTTGGGGGGAAGCAGTAACTATTTAAAGCGGTATGGCATTGCTTTAAATGTATGGTGAAGATGGGGCCTGAGAGATAGAGAGATCAGAGAATTGTATATGGGGAAAGAAGGAAGCAATTAGAACTAATAGATGCTAAATATAGCTTACTGTCCCCAAAGAGCTCCTAAGCTGCAGGCTGGCATGCACATAGGGACAACGAATATTTCCCTTGTACTTTTTTTTAAAGCGTCATTCAAAATGCTTGAATGGACTTTGTTATCAGGCAAAGACAAAATTGTCAAACATATCAAACCAGGTGATAAGGAAACTATTAATCTGGAACTTGAATTGCTTGTACATGCCTCTACAGTCAATTGCTAAGTTGGCTAATATTTGCATTTAAAATGGCTTATTTTGCTTTCCTCAACAATCCATACATGACCAAGGGACACTAGGAAACATACATGACCAAGGGACACTAGGAAAATAAGCAAATTTGCTATTTTCCAGGCAGAAAATGAATCCCACAACCATCAAAGAGCAAACATCACACTTCCTCCCCCCACATAGAATAAGATAGTAGCTGTGAAGGACCTTCCTCCCCCATCTGCTTTTTCCACCTTCCCAGCAAAAATTCCAGAATGAAAATACTGTGCTCTACTTAGCAACCCAGGTGATTAATCTGGTGTGACAAGTTGCATAATATACTATACCAGGAGTGTTCTACTCTGCCACATGGGGCAACATGAGACGGCAATGTGAAAATGTAGGGAAACTCCCCATGGAAAAAGTGTTTCAAAGTATTGATGACAGCCTTTTTAAATGCAAGTCCTGTCATCTGATAAAACAATTTAAAAAACAGCAGCAGCACGTACGTAACATCAGTTCTAATCCATGACAGATACCCACTGGGATAAAGATTTCAGAAGGCATTTTGAAAGGGGGACATCTTTAGCATGGGCTGAAAAGACTATAGAGAAGGCGCTTGCCTGACATGCAGTGGGAGCGAGTTCCAAAGGTTGTCAGCATGTGGGAAACCTGTCACACAAGACGATGTTGTGCAACCTCTATGGCAACTGCTGCTGCTGGTGACAGTTGTACGTAGAGCTTGAACATCATTACATCAGCTCTCACCCACTGACTGTAATTAAGTAAGCAATTAAAAAGGGAGCTCCCCAGGAGCATGCTGTGTCTTATATTCCACCAAATCAATTTCAGCAAACCAGAACCTCACATCCCCAGATCACTCTCTTAGTAGAACAATCCCCTGTTCGGATTTGTGGGAGGGAGTTGTGTGGGGTTTTTCTTTAAAAAATAAATAAATCCCTTGCCCCTTCGAAAACTGACATCATGGTTTTTATATGGTTACATTCATGAGGGAAAAATAATAATAAAGAAGTTGAAACCAAAAGAAAAAAAGAAGAGCCCCCCTAGAGGTGATAATTGCCTTGCAGTTTCCATGCTGCATCCAAGCATCCCAGTGGTAGGAGGGAGGCGACAGTTGTGCATAGATACCGGTACCTCCAAGGAATCCATGGAGAACCAGCAGCTGCTTCGACTCCTGCTGTTTGATGGAATCTGCTCCACTGGTTTGCTGCTGGTACCACTCCAAGCCAGCATGAGGCACAGGCGCACAGGAAGGAGCCTTATTCTGGGTCAGCTGTTTGTTTGCCTGCTTATTTATTTCATTAAAAGCATTTGTACACCAGATGACAAAGGACGCGGGTGGCGCTGTGGTCTAAATCACAGAGCCTAGGGCTTGCCGATCAGAAGGTCGGCAGTTCGAATCCCTGCGATGGGGTGAGCTCCTGTTGTTTGGTCCCTGCTCCTGCGAAACTAGCAGTTCATAAGCACGTCAAAGTGCAGGTAAATAAATAGGCACTGCTCCGGCGGGAAGGTAAATGGCATTTACCCTGCTCTGCTGTGGTTCGCCAGAAGCGGCTTTGTCATGCTGGCCACATGACCCAGAAGCTGTACGCTGGCTCCCTCGGCCAGTAAAGCAAGATGAGCGCCGCAACCCCAGAGTCCTCCGTGACTGGACCTAATGGTCAGGGGTCCCTTTACCTTTACACCAAATGACAATTTTCAGGTCAATGTCCTGTGCTACTCTGTGGGGTATGAGCCCCACGAGTAAAATTTCCCAAGGTGATCTAAGTGATCTTATAGGGACAAGCAATTTTTCAGGGTAACCTCATACTGAGCTGTTCAGAGTTTTTATATAGGCCAGCAATATTTGGCCCAGTGTCTCCTGCTCTGATTGACAGAAACTATGCAGAGTTTCAAACTGAGGTACTGTATTTCTTGTCATGTTCTACTTGCTCTTTTGAACCGGGGTTTGTCCCAGACATGGAGTTTTGGGCTGAGAAAGACTTCAGAGTTGGCTTGGATTGTCAAGAACATATATTGGAAATTACATGGGAGCTTAGAAAGCATTAAGTTTCCCCATGTGTGTTGGAGGTCCTTCTGCTCCCTCCTGCACCTTCTTGGCTTTTTGATGTTTGGTGTAAAGAGGCCTTTTTACTGGCACTCCACCCACTGCCAAATTGGATGTCACTTCAGTGAAGACTTCTTATTTTCCCAAGATACCCAGCATACGACTTAAGCTGGTTTCAAAGCTGCTGACATGTTGTCTACTGATTCTGCTGGGTGGGGGGCCCCATTCTGTGCTAATTCTGTATTAATAATTTTTTAATTGGGATTTATTTATTTTAAAATGTAAATATTTGTTCAAAATTGGTATTGTTTTGGTGATTGTTATGAGCTGCCCTGGGGGATCTGCATAACTCATGGGCAGTATATAAATATTCCTGATGGACAGAATGTTTCCACAGGTAAATTTTTTAATTTTGCACATGTGGGGGGGGGGGGAAGTGGATGAAATATTCAGCTGCTTATAGAGGGAAAATGGGTAGGATCAGGTTGTCAATCAGCTAGCACCAGTGTATTTTCTTCCTAAAAATAGTTTAGGGCTACTCTCATTTTCCTACTCATTTTGAAATACTGCCCCTCAATGAGGCCAAACCTAAATTCACAAAATGTTTAGGGGTATATGCGCACCCCTGCGTCCCCCCCAGAAAAAGCACTGGCTAGCACCTTACCTTACTTTTTAAAAATAGTCTTCAAGCTGTGTATATGGCAGCAAGTTCCCCCCTAATAATGATAACATGGTCCCCCCCCCTAAAATGTCCCAATGAAGCTTTTGATCAGATCTGTTTCTGCTTTCTGCAGTAGGGCTCTTGACTGATTTGCTTGCTGAAGGTGTGGTGTGTGCCTGACTGCTTCTCAGCATTTATTATGCTCTGTGCTACAATGGATTCTGCAATTGATGGATGTGGCAGAAGTTACAAAATGACAGAGTCAAACCTTAGAGATGCAGATACCAGCGTTATGGAGTGGCCCGTGAATTAAAGGACCCCATCAGAGTGGTGCTTCTGTTATAACTGATTTTTCGTTCGGATAATCAGCATCTTGCGTTGCCAACAGGTTTAACCGGGTCCTGCTGTTGTGGCTGGATAAGCAGGAGTTAGAAGCTGGCGATGTTTATCGTTATGCAGCTAAAAGCATCGCCAGCTAATTCACACATATCAAGCCTCTGTTAAAGGGGACAACTGAAATGCTGGCAACTCGGCTGTAATCTAGATTATCCTATAAGGAAATGATTGGTGCTGTGAAGGGTTATCTTCATAAGGCAAGCCTAAAGGAAGAAAGTATGTGTGTGGGTGGAAGTGGCACGTGTTGACTGGGTTGTCCCTATTATTAAGCAGAGTGAGATAGCTGCCTCTGGTGGCAGATAATGAGGAGTGGAGAGCAGACAGAACAGGCCTTTCCTGAGTTCCCCGAGTCTAGATTTTTCTGAGTCTAGTTTATAACCTGCCACAGTCAGGTAAGGTGGAGGGCTCTATCGTCTTGCCAGTGCTGAAGTAAGAGTCAGTATCATGTCTGGTTGGCTTTGTGCATCTTGTCATCTTTGGGACAACTTTGTCGTGTGAGGTGTGAGGGTAACTGGGTGGACTGTAAGTAAATCAGTGGAGAATGTATGAGGTGGAGAGTATACCATTTTCTTTGATGCGTGTGTCTCTGATACTACCACCCTGAGATCTGCGAATGAAAGGTGGTATACAAATTTAATAAAGAAAAATCATACTAGGTCTCACATGACTATGAAATATAAGCTGGTAACATTAGATAAAATTATGGGCACATGGCTAAAAATTGTCAATTACCAATAGTTAGGATGAAAATCCAAAGGCATTATTATTTCTTAAAGGTGCAAAATGCCTCTGGGATAATTTATTTTGGAACAAAATACTTAATCAAGTCTTAATCAAATCTCAGAAACATAATTCTGCCAGATGGGAAAAGTCTGATGAAGAAGAAAGCCACACAAACCTGGGAGTTTGAATGACTGGCAAAGAGTGAATGGAGTGCTTTGCAGAAGGTTCCAGGTTCAAATCCTAACCTCTCCAGCTAGGGCTGGGAAACTCCTAAGACCCTCTGCTTCTCAGTGTAGACCAGGGGCATGCAACCTAAGGCCCGTGGGCTGGATGCAGCCCAGTGCCTCCTCAATCCGGCCCACGGACGGTTCGGGAATCAGCATATTTTTACATGAGTAGAATATGTCCTGTTATTTCAAATGCAT
Organism: Lacerta agilis; assembly: GCF_009819535.1. Lineage (NCBI taxonomy): Eukaryota > Metazoa > Chordata > Lepidosauria > Squamata > Lacertidae > Lacerta > Lacerta agilis. The sequence continues at coordinate 64,383,366 of NC_046314.1, forward strand.
CTCTGGGTTATTTATGGGGCATAGGAATTAGTTCATCCCCCCCCCCCAAAAAATATAGTCTGGCCCACCACATGCTCTGAGGGCTGGTGGACCGGCCCATGGCTGAAAAAGGTTGCTGACCCCTGGTGTAGACAATACGGAGCTAGATGGTCCAATGGTCTGATTTGGTATAAGGCAGCTTCCTATGTTACTATGAAATTAAAATGGATGCTTGTCACTGCCATGTCCAGGTAAGGCTGGAGCTCACTCCTCTTCCAGGTCACGAGAGGGCACTTTGCTGAGGGTCCGCTCAAACCTGGAGGAAACCCCAAAGAAAAGATACAGGATAATTTTGTTTAGTCTGCATTTTTAAGCAAATCCATTTAATATGCACTTCTTGGACTAATACGCAGATCAGAACACAGCTACTGTTTTGATTATGCAGTTCTCCAAATTTTGCAATGTAGCTCTCAGCTCAAGATGTGTGTGTAAAAAATAAAATAAATGCATGCTGTAGGGAAAATGTGCATGATTTAAATGTGATTGTACCCATATTTTTACCCATATGCATTTCCCCCTAAATGTGATTTTTCATGGAGTTAAAAAGGGCAGAAAATGGGATGGGAAAGATATATACCTGAACACATGCAAAACTGTCACAGATTTGAAACAGACTGATCTTTATATCCCTACCCTGAGACTGCTGGTCTGTAGGAGTGGGTATGTTGTTGAAGCAAGGAATTGGAGAATAGGGAATTGTTTTTCCTTAATAGCTTTATGTTCCTAGTAGAAATCAGATTCAAATAGAAACTGTAAGGCTGTCTGCTGTATTCATTTGCCTTCTGGTAGGTGATCTCCATCCCATTTTCTTAAGCACTTGCCTTCTGGAGCAGGCCCTACTTGACTTAGACAACTGTCTAAAGTGACTGTGCTGAAGTAGCACTGGCCTCTCACTTCAGGAGACAGGCTGCCTGGGGACCATTTTGGACTCCATTAGTATATAAATATTTGGGACTGGTGTCTGCCTGCCATAATGCTGGGGTTGTGGTAGTTTGCCTATGTGTCTCTAGAGGACACCTATAAACATTGCACCCAGCAAACAGTAAGGAAGCAAACAGGAATAGAACCCCACTACTCCATATAAGAGACAACAGGACTGGCCATCTTTTCCTATTCTAATGTGGGGACGCAGTTCATTTATATCAACAACCTCAGATATGCTGATATCAACAACCAAAATATCAACAACCTCAGATATGCTGATGACACTACCTTGATGGCAGAAAGTAAGGAGGAATTAAAGAACCTTTTAATGAGGGTGAAAGAGGAGAGCGCAAAATATGGTCTGAAGCTCAACATCAAAAAAACTAAGATCATGGCCACTGGTCCCATCACCTCCTGGCAAATAGAAGGGGAAGAAATGGAGGCAGTGAGAGATTTCACTTTTTTGGGTTCCACGATCACTGCAGATGGTGACAGCAGTCACGAAATTAGAAGACGCCTGCTTCTTGGGAGAAAAGCAATGACAAACCTAGACAGCATCTTAAAAAGCAAAGACATTACCTTGCCGACAAAGGTCCGGATAGTTAAAGCTATGGTTTTCCCAGTAGTAATGTACGGAAGTGAGAGCTGGACCATAAAGAAGGCTGATCGCCGAAGAATTGATGCTTTTGAATTATGGTGCTGGAGGAGACTCTTGAGAGTCCCATGGACTGCAAGAAGATCAAACCTATCCATTCTCAAAGAAATCAGCCCTGAGTGCTCACTAGAAGGACAGATCCTGAAGTTGAGGCTCCAGTACTTTGGCCACCTCATGAGAAGAGAAGACTCCCTGGAAAAGACCCTGATGTTGGAAAAGATGGAGGGCACAAGGAGAAGGGGACGACAGAGGATGAGATGGTTGGACAGTGTTCTCGAAGCTACTAACATGAGTTTGGCCAAACTGCGAGAGGCAGTGAAGGATAGGCGTGCCTGGCGTGCTCTGGTCCATGGGGTCACAAAGAGTCGGACACGACTGAACGACTGAACAACAACAAAGCACATATGTTGAAGTGAGTGACTCCCATTCTTTTGGACTTGATTCCAGGGGTGTACAAATAGGTGCACAGTGCATGGGACAAATGAAGGTTCCGAGTCAGTTAGATGAACTGTTTAAACACCACGTATTTTAAAAGCCAAGCTGAATATGTATCACCATTTTTACGTCACGCTAAAGCAAACTCTCCCAATTGGAATTCCACAATAAATGAAAGAAAGCAGTCCATGCACAGCATTTTTATATGCTGCTTAGAAGAGAGAGCACTTCTGAGATTTCTTTCATTTGTATTGCCAGAGACCAACACAAGAAGGCGCTAAAACACTGTAGTACTTCGCCGACTGCTGTAAAAGAAGGAATAGCTTTGAGCAAATTGCATCCAGCAGGCATAGACATGACTTTGCTCTGCGCTACTGCCCTCCTTTTGAAATATGCACCATCTCTCTCTGATGAACTTACTGTTTAATGAGAGATGGGTGAGGAAAGAATGATCTGCAGCACTACTGCCTCTCCTTAGATCTCAAGCAGGTTTAAATATTGCAAGCATGGCAAGAAGCAAACTTTGTCCAAAAAAGTTGGATGGCTGTCGCTTCCTTTCTAGATGTTTTTTTGGGGGGGAATTGGAGTAGGAAGAAGAAGAAGAAGAAGAAGAGTTTGGATTTGATATCCCGCTTTATCACTACCCGAAGGAGTCTCAAAGCGGCTCACATTCTCCTTTCCCTTCCTCCCCCCACAACAAACACTCTGTGAGGTGAGTGGGGCTGAGAGACTCCAGAGAAGTGTGACTAGCCCAAGGTCACCCAGCAGCTGCATGTGGAGGAGAGGAGACGCGAACCCGGTTCCCCAGATTACGAGTCTACCACTCGTAGGAATGACAGGAGCCAAAGAGAAAGCATTTGTCTAAAACTTAGGCAGAAATGCCCTGCTTAATTTTGATCTCTTAAGAAATGAGATTCGAAATAAATGTTGGGAAGAATTTTCTGTCAGTTTGACAGTGCAGCAGTCTTCCTCAGAAGGTGGTGGACTCTCCTTCCTTGGATATTTTAAAGCAAAAGTTGGATGGCCATCTGTCATGGATGCTTTGGCCGAGATTCCTGCATTGCAGGGGGTTGGACTAGATGAACCACAGGATCCCTTCCAACTCTACAATTCTATGATTCTACATTGAACGGTTTGAATTCTGGATTATAAGCCTCCATGATACCACTCTTTTTTAAAAAGCTGGGAATTTCAGGTAGTTTTATGTACAACCCTTGATCCCTGTCTTGGTTGACTGGATGCCTAAAGTCAGTGGTGATGGTGATGGAGAATCTCGCCTTCCAGATGGGAAATTGTAACCCTGCATCGCCTGGACCATATTGTGCTACCACCAGTGTAGACGAACAGCTGCTATTGCCTAAGAGTCAAGCATCCTCTTGAACTGCAAAGAGGAAGCACAAGGAAGTATGTGACTCAACCACTTCTGAAGAAATCCGCTCCACCTCCTTGTGGGGAGGAGTTGCGGTGGACTGCAGAGCCGCTCTCCCCACTTCCTGTGGGCGGGGGACTTTGTCCCTCGCTGCTCGGAGGAGTCCCCGGCCGCGTCAGCAGGCAACCGGCCAATCAGCCGGCTGGGGGCATGGCCGGGGGCTCCCTTTCAAAAGGAGAGGCGCGAGCCGAGAGACCTCCTTTCGGCTCGCTTCCTCGGATCTCCCACCCTCCCTCCCTTCCCTGTAGGCAGGTTTCACCCTATGGCCTTGCTTTGGACTTTGGTTGGTCGCCTGCCCTTGTCGGGGGCCTGGTAGGAATTTTTCCACTTGGCAGATTGGCTGGGCCATTTGGTTTTCGCCTACCACTTAGCAATCGTCACAACTTTGTAAGGTGGCGGTTAGGCATTGAGTGACCTAATGTTGGCGGAGGGGAGGCCTGGCCATCGCCTGCCCCTCCAAGCTTAAGGGTAGTCCGTTAAAGGAATCCGGGGGTGTGGGATCTTGTCCGAAGCCTGGGGCGGGGCTAGGGCCATGCCACGACCCCATTGGAACCCAAGGGGAACTCGAGTTGGTCTGAATCGACGGGGCTCCCCTTATCAGTGGTTTACCCTTACTGGACTTCCTGCTCTGCGGGCAGGAGTCAGATATAGTCAGGTCCACTCAATGCCTAAGCCAATACCGCTCACATGCTGTAACCAATAAAGTTGTGGCCAAATTTTTACCCAATCACATTAACCTTATATTCTGAGTCCTGGTGTTTTTATTTCATCCCTGGGAGGGCGGCTTTGGGGTCTCGACACGCAATCTTAGCTGCCTAAACAAGCCATCAGCCTTCAGGCTTAACAAAGCACCTTGGCTGCTACAATAGAGGGATGGGTGATAATTTTCAAGAGGATGAAATCAGTCATTTGGCAAAGAGAAGGCTGGGAAGTTAGGGAAGTTTTCAAAGTTGTTCTTGTTGTTAAATTGATTACCCTACTATTAACAATTAAAAACAATTAAAACAGATTGCAATCACAGGAATAGGGTGGGCCCTGAAATCACACATCTCAGGTGTCAGAAGCCAGGGTAAAAAAGTCCATCTTCAGCTTTCGCTGAAAGTTGCATAGTGAGGAAGCCAGATGTACCTGTGCGGGGATGGAGTTCCACAACTTAGGGGTTGCTACAGATAATCCCCTCTTCCAGGCCACCACCTTCAGTTTCTAAGGGAGGTAGAATTAGCAAAAAAAGCCCCCCCCCTCCCGCTGATCTAAGAGAATCTGTAGGGAAGGATCTAGTATTTCAGATATTTCCCACCTAAGTCATTTAGGGCTTTAAATGCTAATGTGAGCACCTTGAATCAGGCTCAGAAACAAACTGACAGCCAATGCAGCTGTTTTAGAATAGGGTTTCAACCCCAGTCAATAACATGCTGCTGCATTTTGGGCCAGCTGACATTTCTGAGTCATCTTCAAGAGTGCGTTGCAATAAACCTATGTGGAAGTTACCAGAGCTTTGGAGCATCATGGACAAGTCATCTCTGTCCAAAAGGGGCTATAGCCAGCTGTTGCTCAAAACAGGCACTCCTAGTCACCAAGGCCACTTGTGCCTCAAATGACAATGTTAGATCCAGGAGTACCCCTAAGCTTTGATACGATATTAAAAGAAATAGGGATTGCTTCTGTTATTAAGAATCTCTATTCCAAGATGTCAACTGGGGCTTAAGTAAAATGATTTAGGAGACTATTTAGCATTCCTAAACTACTTAATATTTAAATATCTCTAAGTACAAAGTATTGTTGTTGCTGTTTTTGAAATTATTAAATGTATTTACACCCTGCCTTTATCCCAAGTTGAGATACAAAACAGCTTAAAACATTAAAAAACAACATTATAAAATACAAAGTAATAAAACTATACCTTTATTAGCTCTCATAGTTTTCAGATGTTCTAAGCCTGTATATCAACATAGACATTTTCTGCCTTTTCTGCTATTTTTATAATATACTGTTTCATTTGCAATTTTTAAAAAATGCACACTAATCCTTTTGGATTGAAGAGCAGCATATAAATATCCAACATAAAAATAAAAGAAAACTTAAATGGAAATATGCTCAACTTCGGGGTTGTGGTAAGGATAAATGGAAAAGTCATAAATCGTATTGCATGGTTAGAAGTGTCACTGTAGTTGAACAACAGTGCTAAATAAGATGAACATTATTTTATTTTTAACTAAATAGCTGTTAGGCTAGGGAAATCATATATTTAGCTTAAGTTAATGAACATCCAGTTACGTTAGATTAATTGGTCTTAAGTTGGTTCAAGGCCAGTTATGCTACAGTAGATCCCTGTATCAGGCTTAAATGTTCTTAAATCCTATAACTTTCTCTGCACTTTGAATTGGAGTTTCATTTAGAGAACTCTTACCAGCAGGCTCCAAAAAACCCTCATCTCATAAATTAAGATAAGCGTTAATGGGCTGAAGTTGGTTCTTCAAAACAATGTAGCACAATATCAATTTTTTGCTCAGAACAAATCATGGCAGGCACTAAGCATCTTGGATCTACTGATGCTGCAGGGCTTCATCATTCATCAACGTCTGATCATTTATCACTGCCACATCCCAAATATGCAGTAAGGCCTGTTTGCTCTTGCCTGGATGTCAACAATCTCATGGTTATAAGCAAACATTCAAGAAAACTATTTCAGCACAAGGTCTGAATTTTGTTTCCATCTCTGATGTTACAACAGAAGGAAAACTGGCATGGCTGCTAGTTTGAAAACTCTGCCAGGCTGTCACTAAATGTCATCTAAAATATAAATTTTAGGCGTTTCTATTCAGAATTTCTGATGAATTTCAAAGGAAACCAATAGAGTGTTGATAAGAACAATGACTTAAAGCTATGGTTTTCCCAGTAGTAATGTATGGAAGTGAGAGCTGGACCATAAAGAAGACTGATCGCCGAAGAATTGATGCTTTTGAATTATGGTGCTGAAGGAGACTCTTGAGAGTCCCATGGACTGCAAAAAGATCAAACTTATCCATCCTTAAAGAAATCAGCCCTGAGTGCTCACTGGAAGGACAGATCCTGAAGTTGAGGCTCCAGTACTTTGGCCACCTCATGAGAAGAGAAGACTCCCTGGAAAAGACCCTGATGTTGGGAAAGATGGAGGGCACAAGGAGAAGGGGACGACAGAGGATGAGATGGTTGGACAGTGTTCTCGAAGCGACTAGCATGAGTTTGGCCAAACTGCGGGAGGCAGTGAAAGATAGGCGTGCTTTGCGTGCTTTGCGTGCTCTGGTCCATGGGGTCATGAAGAGTCGGACACGACTGAATGACTGAACAACAACAAGAACAATGACATTTCTCCATGTGTCTCTGTGTGTCTATCCACCCATTCCTATGGGAAAATGTGCAGCTGGCTCAAAGAAGAAGATACCGGTACCTAAAGCATACAATTGCATTTCCTCCATCTGTTTCTCCTTATTTCTTTAAAAGTATTTTTATTAAAGGTTTTCTTGATTTACAAAGGTAGTGCAATGTCTCTCTCATATTTTTTCCATGTAACATTTTTACAAATTAATTTAGTTTGTTGAGACATTAGGAAGAAAAGGGGGAAAGAGGTGGGCAGGATGGGGAGATGGGTGGGGTGGGGTGATGATGTTTCTATTTTACTTAATATATGTAGGGTTTGGTGTCAGCATGGTTTGTGCAGGTTCTTTGTTGTTCACTTGTGCTCCTTTGGTGTTGAGAGAGGTCTGGGTTGGCATAGGGTGCGATTCAATATGGCTAAGCTGTTTCTCCTTATTGTTGGAATTCTGCAACATACCTAGAGCAGGCAGATTCCACTGAGGTCAGCTCAATATTCAATGGGTCCTGGACCAGCTCAGCTCTTTCCCATCCTTGGAATGCCTTCTTTTGGAGCATTTCTGGTGGGGGGCGGGGGGACCCAGTGGTGACAATTCCACCCACTCACATGATCTGTATGCAGAAGAGGGAGTTCTGGGAGGGCTGAGTGGAGGTACATACCTGTCCAGTCTATCCCCAGCCTACCTGAAAGTGGGTGGGGAGGCAGGTGGGTGGGTTGCTCTGAAACTTCTTGATAAACATGCAGAAAACTGCGGCTGTTCTTGGCTAGGCATAACTAAATCCCGTTCCAGTGTTTTCACCTGCATTTTTCAATGAGATACTTTGAAAATAGAAATCTAATCAACTCATAAACTATGAAACATTTTTTAAAAAAATAATTGCTAGATTAAGCTTGACAAGAGTATTTGAAGACAGCATGCATTTCACCAAAACTTGCTTCTCCGAGCTTCTTTGGTTTATTAGAGAAAAGAAAAGAAATTATATAATAAATAAAAGTAAAAAAGCAGGAAAGAATGGCTGTAAGGATTTTTTGTTTTGTTCTTTGTGGAATTTGTTTATTGTTCTTTGGAACTGATTATATCCCAGCTCTAAGCATGTCTTCATCTAGCTTAAACTTTTGATAATTGCACTCTATTTTACAATCATTCAATGGAAAAATGTAGCCTAAACCTACTTTCATGGGAAATATTTTTGTCTCTTTATTTCTAAAATATGGCATAACCTGAAAGCATCTCTCATGACACAGAAGAGATTTGAACAAATAAGGACATTTTTTTAATACAATGGTCAGCTACTTTTCAAGTTAAAGTATTTCTGTAAAAACATTTCCCAGAAAAAATAAATAAAAAGTGCTCTAAGGATTTGCTCACACCACCACAATATATATGTGTCTTTTTCTTCCTCCTGAGTGCCGTATTGTCCTTGGGAACAGAGAGCTAATTCTTTTTTTTATCCAGGTGTTTAAAGGCTCATTGCTTTTGGAAGAAAGAGGCAATGCAGCCTGGTAAGCAAGAGAAAAATCACTGCACCATATGCTATGCGATGGAGCTAATAAAGCTAACTCAAAAGTGAACCAAGTAAATCACAGCTGGAAGCAGAGCAGTGGTGGAATAAACTACAAGGCTGAAGTAAGCAAAGGTTTTGTCTTTATAATGCTATTTATTATTATATTTATATCTGAACGTTCTTGCAAAAAGCTGAAGGAGTTCTATATGATTCTCATTCTCCACATTTTATCCTCAAAACAACCCTGTGAAGTAGGTTTGGCTGAGAGATGGCAGCTGGCCCAAGGTCAATGTGAGCTTCATAGATGAATGCAGGCTTCAATCCAGTTCTCTCAGGCATTAGTCCTCACACTCAAACACATTGACTAATAAACAAAGTACATATGACATTATGTCCCTTCCTTCCTTCCTTCCTTCCTTCCTTCCTTCCTTCCTTCCTTCCTTCCTCTTTCTTTCTTTCTTTCTTTCTTTCTTTCTTTCTTTCTTTCTTAAATTATTCCGTACCAGCAGATCATAGAACATCAGGATGGTGTACAATATTAGAACATAAACACTATTTAAGAAACCAGATAGTGTGGGACCATCTACACTAAATGCAAGACTTCTTGCTGAGGCCCTCTGTAACATGGGAGGACAACTAGCAGCTATTTTCTGGATGATAGAATCATAGAATCATAGAGTTGGAAGAGACCACAAGGGCCATTCAGTCCAACCCCCTGCCAAGCAGGAAACACCACCAAAGCATTCCTGACAGATGGCTGTCAAGCCTCTGCTTAAAGATCTCCAAAGAAGGAGACTCCACCACACTCCTTGGCAGCAAATTCCACCGTCAAACAGCTCTTATTGTCAGGAAGTTCTTCCTAATGTTTAGGTGGAATCTTCTTTCTTGTAGTTTGAATCCATTGCCCCGTGTCCGCTTCTCTGGAGCAGCAGAAAACAACCTTTCTCCCTCCTCTATATGACATCCTTTTATATATTTGAACATGGCTATCATATCACCCCTTAACCATCTCTTCTCCAGGCTAAACATACCCAGCTCCCTAAGCCATTCCTCACAAGGCATCGTTTCCAGGCCTTTGACCATTTTGGTTGCCCTCCTCTGGACACGTTCCAGCTTGTCAGTATCCTTCTTGAACTGTGGTGCCCAGAACTGGACACAGTATTCCAGGTGAGGTCTGACCAGAGCGGAATACAGTGGTACTATTACTCCCTTGATCTAGATGCTATCCTCCTATTGATGCAGCCCAGAATTGCATTGGCTTTTTTAGCTGCTGCATCACACTGTTGACTCATGTCAAGTTTGTGGTCTGCCAAGACTCCTAGATCCTTTTCACATGTACTGCTCTCAAGCCATCCTGTATTTGTGCCTTTCATTTTTTTTGCCCAAGTGTAGTACTTTACATTTCTCCCTGTTAAAATTCATCTTGTTTGCTTTGGCCCAGTTCTCTAATCTGTTAAGGTCATTTTGAAGTCGTCATACTGTAATGTGAAGGCTCCTAAGACCAAATTGTTCAGAGCTTTGCATATCAGCTCAAGAACCTTGAAGCTGGCCTGGTAGCATATGGGAAGCAACAGCAGATGTTTTAGCCGGGGTGTCACATGCTCTCGGCCATCTGCCCCCATCAGCAGTCTAGCTGCTGCATTCTTTACCAGCTGGAGCTTTCAGACCAGCCCCACATAGAGCAGAAAGAAGTCTGCAAAAAGTTGAAGCAACAGTCTATATATTCACCAGCTGGGAATGTTATATGGATGTTAAAGGAGGAGAAAGTACAGATACCAATTGCTGGGAATCACAAATTGGGAGGTTGCTGTTGCTCTCTGCTCCTGCTAGTGAAGACCTTACTTGGAAGGTCAATACAGCCCAGGTGGTCAAGAAGGCCCAACAGAGACTTCATTTCCTTAGGGTCTTGTGAAAGAACAATGTTAGACAACAACTGATGATTTCCTTCTATTGGTCCATGATAGAAAGTGTTCTCTCATACTGTATTACGGTGTGGTATGCTGGTTTGACAGCCACGGACAGAAAGTCCCTACAGAGGGTGGTTAAGACAGCACAAGACATCATGGGCTGTCCCCTGAGTCCGCTAGTCATCATCGCAGGAGACCGTTGCCTCAGAAGAGCAAGGAACATTCTTAGGGATGACTCACACCCTGGCCGGCAACTTTTTAATCTCCTGCCCTCGGGCAGGAGATATAGAAGCATGATAAGCTGCACCAACAGGTTAAAGAACAGTTTCTACCCGTGGACCATGAGGCTGCAGCTGACGTTTGGGGTTGGTGGTCGTACGACAGCACATGGGGTGTAACAAGGACTGAGAGATTGTGGGGGGGGGCTCGTTTAATCTCACTGTAAATGTGCAACAGTGACAATAAAGTATTTCTATTTGTATTTTGGGCTTCTCAAAGGCATCTGGGTGGCCTTTGTGAGAACAAGATGCTGGACTAGATGACTGTTGGCAGGATCCAGCAGGCTCTTCTCATGTTCTTAGGAGGAGGTATGTATGTCTTTCACTGTACTTGTGTATGTTTTACAATATGTTATGATCTTGTTGGTAGAGCATGAGGCTCTTAATCTCAGGGTCGTGGATTTGAGCTCTACATTGGGAAAAGATTCCTGCGTTGCAGGAGGTTGGACTAAACGACCCCTGTGATCCCTTCCAACTCTACAATCATACAATATATGCTCAATTTGAGCAACCATTCTCTCTCTTTTCAGGAGAAGGTGATCTGGGCATATACAGGTAAGTGCACAGGTATATATATATCGTTGTTTCACATGACATTTATGCACTATGAAAGGGGGTCTGCTCCTTCATTGCACAACCTTGGCTTCCCCATTGACATGTGAACTGGCCCAAGTATGCCATTTTAGTTGTTGATCATATATATCTGGTATGTGCAAGAAATGAAAAGTTATTTTGTGTTTCTTGAGTGAACTTGAGTTGAGGGAGCAGCCCTTCCTGAGACAGATGAAACTGCAGTAGTGCTTGAAATATGTCCTGCAGAGGTGATAAGTCAGCTGAAGGCAGCAGGGAAAGCTCGTGCCAGAATCTTAATGGATCATAAATATCTGAGGAAATATGCTTTCTTTTAAACCAGCACAGGTAAATGTCAAACCATTTACCCTCAGAGCTATAATCTCCCAATGAAACAAAGAACAGGATAAATTAATTCTAAATTATCATGTTTGAATTATATTTACGCATTTGGTGCATTGCAGTGAAAAAAATCTAAACCAAGCCAGGCAGTGCTGAGGCACTGGAACACCTGCAGCCTGGTCACACATGCTGCACATAATTGGCTCCTGGGTCAAGAGGAAGTGCTTGGAGATAGTACTTCCTGTAGAAGTGAGTGGGAGGAGGAAGTGAGTGGGGTGGGAATATCTTTCGCAATGTAAAGAATTGTGGTGAGCAGGTAATTGGCAGCAGGGAAGAGTCCTTTCATAGTTTAAAGGGTCAGGAGATAAACTGGACCTTTTCCCTCAAATGCCCAGGTTCAGATGCAGTCTATGTATTATACGGCTTTCAATCAAATGCACATGGAGAGCACAGGAGAAAGTGTCTGTTTGTCTAACCAAATGTCATCGGTTTTTCAGCTCTGTTGCCTGGCTGCCAAACTCTTACCTCTGATTGATTGACTGCCAAGGAGAGAAAAACATGATATCTTGATGCTAATAATTAAGCACTAGAAACTCACTTATACTCCCCATCACCATAACAAATGTGCCTGATAAAATTAATGCTTCAGTCAGACTAATGACACTGGAGACAATCCCTTTGGAACTAATGTTGTGTCCACATTTGAGCAGTAACTTGGTAAAAAATTCGCCATCCACCAGTGTTGTAAATATACTGAAGTGAAATGACTGAAAAGTGAAACCACTGCCTTTCTGGCACCACCTCATGGTGGAAGTGATGCATAAAGCTTAACACTTAATACTTTTCAGCGTAGCTCTGAGTGAGAGGGTGATGCACACTGGCCAGCTGGAGTCTCTCCATTATCGATCCCTGGAACTCCCAATAACTCAGTGGAGAGAATTAGTGATTTGCCTAATACTCTAACCAGATGGAATCTGAGGTTTGGCTATTCGGGGTCCAATCCTACCCTAAAACTCCCTTTGAATTCTGGCCAAACTTTTATCATTCACAATAAGAGAGGACTGATGACATAGCAATACTTGCCAGCCTATACAGGAGAGGCATTTTTTGGAACCGAAACGCAGATATTTCGGAAGTTGAGGTGGAAGCAGATATTATGAAAAACACACGGGGCTGCTGCTGAAGACACTCGCCACTCTTGCAACGAGGGTTAATAATGAGACGGATGTGTTTCCGTAACTCCACCCATGCTGCAAGACCTGGAAACAGCAGGCAGCACTCTTGAGAAGCTGCTGGCATCACAGCACCTCAACAGGCTCACCACTGGGACCTCCATAAACAAAATCCTGCTAGTCCAGGCAGCAACCACCTTTCTTTCCAATAATGCTATGGAAGATGACACAACTTTGAAACATTGTTGGGGGGAAATGGCTGCCAACAGAAATGGTTCCATCGGGCCTCATTTCCATTCAGCTGTCATCTGGGAGCAGTGCTGGATTTACGTATAAGCTAAACAAGCTATAGCCTAGGGCCCCACTCTCTTGGTCCCCCCAATAAAAAAAAAAATTAAAGGAAAAAACAACTGGATGTACATTTCCAAAATACAAGATAAAAAACAAATAAAATAAAACCTACATACAGCAACAGTGTTTTGTGTTGTGTGGTGTTGTTTAGTCGTTTAGTCGTGTCGGACTTTTCGTGACCCCATGGACCAGAGCACACCAGGCACTCCTGTCTTCCACTGCCTCCTGCAGTTTGGTCAGACTCATGTTGGTAGCTTCCAACCATCTTGTCCTCTGTTGTCCCCTTCTCCTTGTGCCCTCAGTCTTTCCCAACATCAGGGTCTTTTCTGGGGAGTCTTCTCATGAGGTGGCCAAAGTATTGGAGCCTCAGCTTCAGGATCTATCCTTCCAGTGAGCACTCAGGGCTGAATGCCTTAAGAATGGATAGGTTTGATCTTTTTGCAGTCCATGGGACTCTCAAGAGTTTCCTCCAGCACCATAATTCAAAAGCACAAATTCTTCGGCGACCAGCCTTCTTTGTGTTGTGTAGGCTCCTATGATGTAAGAAATGGGCCCCGCCTGCTAGCCTGCTCCCGAAAATATCACTGGTTTGCTCATTTCTAACAGCAACAATTTGTTGTTGACAAAGGACAGCTGGACATATAAAGGGCCACATTACCCTCAGTAGGTTAGGGCCTCATCAAACCTAAATCCGGCCCTGTCTGGGAGCAACCATTTCAGCAGTGGGAGAGCTGAGAAACAGTGCTCACTCCCAGGGGCGTTTCTAGCCCCTTGGCTGCCCAGGGCAGGAAGCCAAGAGGCACCCCTGGGGGCGGAGCATCGTGACGTGTGCGTGCGTCATGACGTCATGACGCATGCGCACAGCACGACACCCCGCCCCAGGGATGCCAGGCGGTGGCTCGTGCCTGTGCAGGGGGAAAAAGGGAAGCATAGCGGCTGCTTGAACGCGCCCGCTTTGCTCCCCCCTTTTCCTTTTTGGCTGCTTCTTTCAAGCCCCTGCTTTGCCTCCCCTTTTCCTCCTTCCAGCGGCTTTTTTTCTGCGCGAGGGGTGGGCCAGCGAGGAGGGGGTGTCATGCCCGCCGGGTGGGGTGGGGTGGGGGGGCTGCCAAAGTGCCACCCGCCTCCCCTGGAACCCGGGGCAGGCTGCCCCCCGCCCCCTTGTTCTGCCTCTGCTCACTCCATCAGCTCTTCTGTGAAAGATCAACTCCATCAGGCCTTGTGGGCAGCCATTCTATCAAACTGCCTCTGCGGGAGAGAGAGGAGGCAGAGCTCAGTCTATCTGCTTTGCTGCAGGTCCAGTTCCACCATGCACCTGCCGCCTATGAACTGTGACAGCTGGTATATATAGGAATAACTGTCTAGAAATGGATGCCTGAGTTTTGATCTCTCTCTTCTGTCCTTGTTGGGGCTCCATGGCCAAATGGTCAGGGGTGGCAATATTTGAAGCCATGGTCCTAGCCAGTTGTGAAGCCCAAGATTGCTTATGTGAAACGTAGATGTTTTATTTTGTTTTATTATTTATTTATTTTATTTGTATACCTCCCCTTCACCTGAAGATCAAAGCGCAGTTCACAGCATAAAAATGCAAAACGAGAACACAAAATACATAATAAAATCAAGAAGAACAAAAAAACAACCACCAATAACCTCCCTCCCCAAAGACGTTTAATAGGTCATAGAATGTTAATCAGCCAAAAGCTATTTTAAAATAAATAAAGTGAATGACTTGTGCTTTCTGTTTTATTGCACCCAAATTGGAAGTTCCCACTCAGTAAGCAGAGGAAGAACTTGGGCATTCCCTTCTGTAGTCAATGCATGTGGAATATGCACACCTTGCAATAGGGAAGGGAAGTGCGCAAGACATGTCTTTTACATGTCAAGACTATATGAAAAGTTGCTGTCTGTTGTGCATCACCTCTGGCAGTTCCCTTGAGATCTCACAACATCCCTCAATAGTTTGGCGAGATCTTGCTAGAACCAGCTGCTGCAGCCACAACATCAGGAGAGGGTCTTCTCAGTTGTGGTGCTCCATATCTGGAACGCCCTCTTTAGGGAAGACCACTTGACACCATCTTTGATGTCTTCCAACTGCCTGGCAAACACTTTTAAAATTTTACCTAAACATTCTTGTTTGTTGTACACAGCTTGCTTAAACTTGAATTTTGCCACCCCCTTAGATTTTATTGATTTGCATAGTTTCTGCTTTTTCCTGTTTCAATACTGTATTTTAATTACATTGTTTCATTACAGTATTCAATATCAGCACTGCTCTGGGAGCCTAAAGCTGAATAGCAGTCTATAAGCTCATGAAATACAGTAAACAAGTTACCCTAAATGTTGTTAATTGACGTTGGTTTCTACTTTGGTTTGCAGGGGCTGAAAATGCTAGCAGTCCACAGCATTTGACATTGCAAGAGAAACCACAGCGCTCATGAATGAGGATAATTGGAACCCCGTGGTGTTTGGCTTTGAAGTCTGCTCTCTGGAAAATGTGTTTGTCCCCTTTGAGGGGTTTTGCGACAGGAACTTGGAAGCGCAGTGCTCACACTTCGCAACCACCTTCTTACAAATCGCTTGTGACTCTTGAAATGCTTTGCAGTTGTTGTTGTTTTTTTGCAGAAGTTTTGAAAGGGCAGCCTTTATGAGATGAGTTTCCTTTTGAAGGCAGATTATGCCTTTGTTCATATATTTTCCGGGGGCTCATCCACCCCCATCATTCAGCCCAGACACATATCCAGTGCTGAGGGCCTTCTGGTGGTTCCCTCCCTGCGAGAAGTGAGATTACAGGGAACCAGGCAGAAGGCCTTCTCAGTGGTGGTGCCCTCCCTGTGAAATGCCCTCCCATCAGATGTCAAGGAAATAAACAACTATCTGACTTTTAGAAGACATCTGAAAGCAACCCTATTTAGGGAAGTTTTTAATGTTTGATCTTTTATCATGTTTTTAGTATTCTGTTGGGAGCCGCCCAGAGTGGCTTGGGGAACCCAGCCAGATGGGCAGGGTATGTATGTATGTATGTATGTATGTATGTATGTATGTATGTATAAATAAATAAATAATTCATTTGTCCCATGATTTCTAGGCATGGGTCCAAGAGGTTTTACTTTTGTCCCACCAGTTTCTCTGAAGTAACCTATGGTTTGCTGCTGAACTGGAACAAATGTCAAATGGGTTTTCTGCGGCTTGATGTTTGTTCCAATCAAGCAGTTAACAGTGGGTTTTCCTGGGGAAACCAGTGTGAGAAAAGAAAAGGAAAAACTTGTGGGACAAAGGGAAGTGTGGATGAGCCCTGTGTCAATGGGTATCTACATGATACATTAAATATATTATTGCATGCATTCCAGTCTCTGAGTGGTGTGAGAATGTTTAGCTTATTTTTTAGTTGCCGTTTGGTAACAATGTCATTTGAATGTAAAGTGGCATAGAAATACAATAAATCAAATCAAATCAAATCAAATATTATGCTAAGTTGCTGTGGCAAGGAAGAGGGTCTTTTCAGCTGTGGCCCCCTGCATATGGAATGCTCTCTGTCTAGTCAGGTCTGCCTGGAGCTATCATGAACATCATTTCAGTGCTTATGTGAACTGTTCTGTTTATTCACTAGCTGTTTTTGTTTTGTTTTGTTTTTTGCTGCAAAGCTTTTCTGCTGTTGGTGGGTCTCTTTTATGGTTTTGTAATTTTAAAAAATAATGTAGTAGTGTCCATTTTTAGACTACGATCTTTTGTAAGTTGCTTACAGATTATTATTTTTTATTAAGTGGCCAACAAGTTAATAATGAGAACCAGCTTCAAGCCCCATCAGCCTTACAAACCATCAAGTAAACAACATTTTTGAAAAAGGCATGATGTGGGAGATCTGTAGAAAGAAGACTTTAAAGCAGCCATGGAAACTTCTGCTTTAGTTTCAAACATAAAAACTTCGTTGATGTAGTGTTTTTCTGCTCTAAGTTTAAGCCAGGTCCAAGCCTCTGTTAACCTCAGAAGGGGGAAAATATCCATGGGTGTTCTAAAATCTGATCACAGATCTCTCACATCATGTCTGCTTCAACTTATTGAGTGCGCATAAAACCTTCCCCACCCAAAAGCATTATATCACCATTTTCATTTTTGCTCACTCTCTTTTGATATCATCAAAATAGAGCAGTCCACAGTTTCCTGTGTTGTTTTCCCATTTCCCCCCCTGACCTGATTCATGGCTGCATCCTGCCTATTACTGGCAGGTGAAGCACTATTTTGGCTTTTCTCGGGTGGGTTAATTAGTGGTTATTATTAGCCTGATAATTGCTCCATGAATTGCTTCAATGTCTGTTTCTGTTCCCGCAGAGGAGCTATCAGGGTTTTTAATTGTTTCCTTGTATTGCTATTATTATTATTATTATTATTATTATTATTATTATTATTATTATTATTATTATTATTTTATGAGTGACCTAGTGCTAGTTTTCTATTTAGAAAGACTAAAAATATGAGCAATGGAGAGTAATTCCCCAGCTGTCAACAAAACAGGAAGTAAAAAAATGGGTCCAGCCTGCGAGTCATAAAAGTTGCACTGAACTTGCTAGGAAGTTTTGCTGAATGGGAATTGTGAGTAAACATAACAGAAAAATCTATTATGTGGAAGAACACTGGTGGCCTATATAGAGCTATATTAAAATGCTGCGGGGAACTGTCATTTTACTTCTGCTCCTAGATAATTGCAGAAAAAACCAATGTAAGTGGACTCTAGTGTAAAAGCAACCCTAGGCATGCAGGTCTGGAAAAGAAAAGTGGGGAGGGGGAGGAAATCAAGCAATAATTAAATGGAGCACAGACTGGCAATGAATTATTGTTCTATCAAACTTGGAACAACATGCCATATGTCTAAAAACCAAGTAATGTGCAGAATCCACTAGGCACCCATAAACCATCACAATGCATGATACCGGGAACCTCTACTGCTTCTTGAACTTGCCTTGCCCCATTCATTTTAGTGTGGCATGACTGGGCTCAATGTCTCCAGAGTATCTGTGGGTTATTTAATACAAGAAATGATTTCCTTATTTACTGCTTGATAAATATGCCCTTGATTGCCTGGATTCTAGCTAATATTCTCCAGAAGGATTTCAAAGGGTGGATATTGGGGAATAAAAAAATGGAGGCTATTTATTTTATTTTAAAGAGGTAATGGAGCTGCATTCCACCACTTCTACAGAAGCAGCTGTACCCAGCATATAGATTCAGTAATGGAGGCAGCTGTGCCAATTCAGAACTCCCCCACAGAGCATGTGGGCATGGAAGTTTCACAGTTCCTATAAGAACTGAACACCAGAACTCCCACAAGGGTAGGTCATTACAACCAAACTTCTGAAATTCCACGTGTAAGCGTGCCTGCAAATTCCATCCACTTCTGCCAAAATAAACATTTAGAGATGTTTCTTTAAAATGCAAGCAAGCAAATGAACTTTAAAGGTGCCCAGGACAAAAACTTCTGGACCTATTTGCTTGTTATCTGGCAAGCTTTATACCCTCTTGAGGGGCTGATATCTATCAAATATCTATCTAATATCTATCTGTATCTATCTATCTGATATCTATCTGTATCTATCAAAAGAGGTGGTGATGGGGAGAACACTAGTTGTTTTCTGCTTTCCCAATTGTGAATTGGGAGGAAGGAGATAAAACTAAGTGGGCTAAGATTCACTTTGAGCCAAACTGCACAGCCTATAAATACCTTGGACATAGGCAGGCTGCTTCCTCAATTACGGTCAGTGTATGTTCCCCCTGGACCTTCTCACTGGGAAGCAAGAAATACTCTGCAAGCTAAACCATACAATTGTAACCAGAAGGTCTTGCTGATTTAAAGAATGGGCACCTTTATAAAATGATACATATTCTAGCCAAATTTTGCCCAGTGCCCAAATGCTACCATCTACATCTGAAAAAGACACTGGAAATGCTCTCTTCAAACCCTCTAGTCACAGGTGGGTTAAGAGCAGCACAGTAATTTGACAAATTGATCCAAGAAGCAAGAGAATGAAAATCAATAGTCCAAGGCAAATCAAAACAAATCCCTGTTCCCCTCCCCCCACCTGCTGGTCAGCTTTTGGGAATGTCTCAAGCCCTTTGCAATGTATATATAGTCCTTAGTTTGAAGCCTGTGAAGAAAATTACTTAGTGAATCACCCTCTGCAATTTTGCCGTAACATTTTCAAAAAGGGCAAATGCTCTGGTTTCCTTGGGCTCCTTGCCACAGTCTCTCTGATGACCGGTTGGTTATTTTTTCTCTCAGAGAGTGACTCTCCAGAAAGTGGCATTTGGCATAGGCATTTAGTGACAGCACTAATTTTGTCCAATTTAAAGGAAAAGTAAACAATGCTGCGTCATTAACAGCTGCCTGGATTATTCTGTCACTCAGGAACAGACACACCGCCACTACTGACCAATTCAAACTCATATTGAGATACAGGCTAAGTTGGGGACCAAAAGGAGCAAAATAGCTCAAAGTCTTGTGATTCATGCAGGAATTTTACATTACTCATCAACGGGCCAAACATTGAAAATGACATGGAACTGGCTAGTCACAGTCCCACCCTCCTGTGCAAAGTCAAGCAATCCTAAACAAATTGAAAACAACTAGCTTGTTGTTTGCTACTCTGTATAGGATTAGACTGAGTTTGCTTTTACGGGCCTTATACCAAGTCAGACCAGCTATAGCTCATTGGCACAACACTTTCTTTGCTTGCAGGAGGTCCAAGTTCAATCCCTGGCATCTCCAGGTGGGAGTGAGAATGTCCCCAGTCTGAAACCTTGGAGAGCTGTTGCCAGTCAGTGTTGACAACACTGATCTCAATGGACCAATGGTCTGGCTTGGTATAAGCCAGCTTCCTATGCCCATCTAGCTGAGTACTCTGTGTGCTGATTGGTCGTGGCTCTCTTGGGTTCCAGACAGGAGCCTTTCTCTGAGCTAGGACACCTTCTCTATGGTTCTAGTAAAACAATTGCCTGATTGTGGATTTTTGCATTTTCTTTATGAACCAACACAGCTCCCTATGCTTTTTGTGCACCCTGGGTTATATTCAGTTTGAAGCTATTTTTTTCTTATTTCAGCAGCATCCATTATTCTGCAGCTATGAATCCATGTTGCTCTTCCCAAATCATCAAGGAAAAGGGTCAGAGCTTTTACTAGGAGAAAAAGCTGCCTATGTAGAGTGTTCACATAATTAGCTGAATATCAGAATCACCAGCCCAGCTAAGGGTTTCATTAATTAATCACTTCTTCAAAATGGAATAAATGTGGTATTTTATGCCCGCAGCACGCCTTCACTGTTTCGTTCTTTGCTGGCTTTTCTTTTTTTAAAACCAAATTTCAGCTGTATGACTGAGTAGTAAATACAATAGTTAATTAGATGGCGGGCCTCAAACATCACATTTGGCTGAATCCAAGGCACGTATTGATCTCGGTATGAGGTTCTTGTAAACAAAGCTGTTGAAGCGCTCTGAAGTGTTTACATGATGAACATTGCATAACAAAATTACCCGTCTGAAATTACAAAAATTTAATCTGCATGAAATAAAAATAAGTGACTGGAGTACCACTTACACTCATCCATATACATATGTAGACAGTATATAACTAATCAATGCACTAGACCTGACTCAAGCTTAGAAATAACTCTCCCTTTGATGAAAATATGGCTGGAAAAATATTTAAGAGGTGTCTATACGAACGTTCAAGTTTTCTATAATAAGCAGGGCTTCAATTATGGCTGTGCTGTACGGGAAGCATAGCTTTCATGATCTGTGGTGCTATCGCAGCAAGACTTTGGGGCAGAAACTCTTGGTCCCACTCAGGAAAATAAGCAGGAGAGCCCCAAATGCAGCAGTCTGGCTCCCCACATTTTGAAACAAATACACATTTCCATCTAAAAACCCTGAAGCCTAACATTACCTAACATAACCACTGTTCTGGAAGGTTACCCAGAGAGGTGAAGGAGGGATGAATTGGCTCAAACTGGGGATAGGTAGAAGATGGGGCTTTGGAGTTTCATTAAGGTTTTTTCTCCCTTCCCCTAATCATTCCAGCGCTTGGGCTTTTTCTGTTCTTCTCTGTTGAAAGAAGAAATATTCCAGAGGTTCTCTCTCAGTTTCTGTAAGCTGATGGTAGAGATTTGTGAGTTCTGGAGCTGGCAAATGTGGGAGATACGGAACCCAAAGATCTGAGTGGTCCCTGTGAGCACAGGATGCTGAATGAGCTGGGCCATTTGGCCTGATCAAGCCAGTTCTTCTTACACTCTCATGAGCACATTGCTAACACTTCTGTGCCTAGAACCCTCACAGGATTGCTTTGCCCAGCTGCTCCCAGCTGCTTGGCTCATGTTCTTGACTTTGAATGAACTCAGAATTCTGTCAGGCGGTTTTCTTATCTCAGCCGCCCTCAGTAGATTATGGAGAATGATGGTGAAAAAGAGCACTATAGCTGGCTGGTATGTACCCAGCAAATTGAATTTAGCTTAATGCTCCAAGCAAGGCACCCAGTTATCTTGGAAGTAAACTACAGACTATAGTTTGAAAACTGCCAACCAAGAAGGCACGGGTAATGTCAGTAAAGATGATCAAATGTGGCTAATGACCCTAATGCAGGCAATTGAAGCCTGCTGTGTTTTGGGCAGTCTTGCACTCCCAACAGCCAGTTAATTAAATGCCAACCCAGCCACTTAATCTTTCAAATAACTGAAAATGCAGTTAAGTTCAGCACTCGGATGCCATGACCTTGTTAACAAACAACTTTGTTTCGGGAACACCAGGAAACTTGAGGGGAGAGACAAGCCAAGGTTTATATCACTCAGTTCTTCACTTCAAAGTCAGCTTGGAAACCAAAATGCAGGGAGGATACTATGAGGTTCCCAGGGACTTTAGATCCAGCACCTAGCATAGTGTCTGGCCCAGGGGTGCTCTCTCTCTTATTTAAAATATGCAAACACCCTTCTAAGCAATTTCTGTGAATTAAGCCAGGCTGGCTATTTGACAAATATTGCCCTGCATAAGAATACCTTTTATGTATCAAACTCTTGGTTCAATTGCTGAAGTGGCACCCAGAAGATCACATGTAATATTTAGAGTTCAGAACAGAATCTTAGTCTCCTAGTTTTAATCAACACATTTATTTACTAAAGCAAATCCAGTTCATGATTACAGAAGAGAAAAATATAAGACTGATCAATCATATGTAAATAATAATAATTTAATAATCAAATACATTGAATTTCAGAGTGAGACATGCTACTTGATTACCTGACCTGAGAAGCAAGCCTTGAGCCTCTCCTAGAAGCAAACTGAGTTGATATCAAAAAGGCAAGTTTTTACACCCCATCTTTTGTTTGAAGAGAAAAATGTATGGGGCATATCTAAGGATGATTATAGCTTCGCCAATCGTCACAGGGAAATATCTATTTCAGAGGAAGTGAAACTATCAATTTTACAGGCATAAAGCCAAAATGACATAGTCAAAACACATTGGGCTCAATGGCAGGTGATATTGCCGAATTCTTTCCTCCCCTTTCTGCCCCCCTTTTATTTATTTCTTTGCCAAGTGCATAAAGCTGAATGTGCACAAGTTTAAATGCACATGAGTTGTGAGTTACCTGTAACTGTATCAAGTTTTAAGGTTGCACAAAAGAAGTACTTTGAGTTACAGAGTGTAAAAAAAATGGCAAACTAAAATAAGCAGGTGTTTAATAATCCTTTACTTTTCAATAAACCCAGTAGTTTGAAGTGGTCCTGAGCATACCAAGAGTCGGCACTCCAAGATGTGAATTTCATTAAATCATGTTGTTCCTAAGGATAAGGTTTTCCATTAGGTCACGGTGTTCCTTTCTGGTTAGTTAGATTTCAATTGCCAATTATTCTTTAAGCATTATTCATGGGCCACATGGCCTGTTTTCTAGCTTTGTGGAACTTGAGCCAACAGGAGAACATCTTAACTCTGACCTGAGACAAGCAGGGTTTTGTTTTTGTTTTAAATCATTGAATCTTCCAGATCATCTCTATTTTCGGCTCAAATTCAATCACATACCAGCAAATTCAGGTCACATAGGTAGATTTGGGTGGGAGGTCTCGCAAAGAAACCAGCTTTCCCAACAGATCACACTTTCCTTATTGTGATGATGAAAATGGCAGGGAAATGCTACAGGGAAAGTGTGGTTTGTCTTGACCCAATGCCACTGAGCCCTCCCTGCAAGCAAATCAGGATGAATGCTCTTTCAATAGCCAATGCCATCTAATCTCTCTGCAAAGAAATCAGGATGGCTAAACAGGCCACCTGAAAGTGCTCTTTCAGTTGTTATTGTTTTCCTGATATATGTCTCAATGGTGACAAGAATGTCCTTACCTTCCACATTTTTAATATTCACTTCTAACTCCCTATACTTCCAGCAAAGAGTGATGCCTCCCCAATGTAGAGAAGAAGAAGAAGAAGAAGAAGAAGAAGAAGAAGAAGAAGAAGAAGAAGTGGAGGAGGAGGAGGAGGAGGAGGAGGAGGAGGAGGAGGAGGAGGAGGAGTTTGGATTTGATATCCCGCTTTATCACTACCCGAAGGAGTCTCAAAGTGGCTAACATTCTCTTTTCCCTTCCTCTCCTACAACAAACACTCTGTGAGGTGAGTGGGGCTGAGAGACTTCAAAGAAGTGTGACTAGCCCAAGGTCACCCAGCAGCTGCATGTGGAGGAGCGGAGATGGGAACCCAGTTCCCCAGATTACGAGACTACCGCTCTTAACCACTACACCACACTGGCTCCCAGTGGAGGAAGGTCTGCTGCTGTTATTGTGCTCTCAGCAGTGGGGTAGGTGGGTGGGAAGGAAATGGGGGGTGTCCAGGAGGGGGGCGTTGGGGAAGGCTGCTGATTCACTTTCAAAATGGGTCCAACGCTACACCAGCCTTAAAGATGCTGTAGTAAATTTTCTCCAGTCAGTCAATGGAAAGGGGGAAGGATTAAAGGGGTGGAGCAAGCTGGCAGACCTTAGAAAATGGCAATTCCTCCACTATGAGATATCTCCACCACTTTAGGATTGCTTGGCCATTTTTTGTGGCATCATCTACCGTTTCAGGCCCCTTCATTTGGGGCACCCCAGTAGTGAAATCGTTCCCCCAACGTGCCTGCTGCCTCCATTTTGATCCTTTCTGAACCAAATGAAGACCTACTTTTGCTGGATTATGCAGCTTGTGCTGTTTTTTAAGCAGGAAATTGAATTGATTAATGTTTAATGTTTTAATTAAATTTTAATTATTTTTAGTTGTTTGCACTCTGTGTGAATCACCTGGAGGACATTGTTGATTGGGTGATCACCAAATATTCTAAATAAGTCTAGTCATTTCCTTATAGGCTGTTCATTTACGTTTAATGAAAAAAATTTAAACCACATTCCCAAGCATCCGACATTTTGAGGTTCCTTGAATCTTGAACCCAAAGCAACACATAATTATCTGTTTTTCTTCACAAAAAAGTAATAACTTATATATTTTAGACATAAAAAGACTTATTTCCTGAAAGATATATATTTTCAAAGTTTGTGCCATCCCTTAAAAAGTAATATTTTTGTCTCAAGTTCCTGTAAATATTTTCTCAGTTGGAGATATTTATATATTCATATATAAATCAAACACACGCACTCACACAGCTTCTTTAAATAATATGAAGAAATAAAGCAGGTATTAGATGCTAATTATCATCCCTAGTACAAATAGATGTGGGAGCATACATTGGCTGCTCTCATTTCTTCTTATAATCACTCTGAATGGCGGCAGGGGGGAGGGGACCCAATCAGAATATTGCAGATATCTGGCCGTGCCTCAAAGGACTTGAGTATAACTCTTTCTTACAATGGAAAATGCTAATATGCTTTTGAGGTGTTCCAGGGAAGAAGAAGCACAAATCACAAGGCATGTGGGAAAAATTTGGTCTGCTTCTTGTCTGCCTGGTCTTGTGAGACTTCAGGGTGGAAGAACATAAACAGAATGATTGTTGGAGAGATATCTGAATACGAGAGTGCGTTCAAAATGTGTCTCAGAGCATTGGTTGGATGCATTTATAAAGACTTTTAAAAACATCATGGTGTGTCAGCTGTAGCCAGTTGAATCAGGGATTATTGCCCTAAGGTCCTGATGTTGTCTTCCATGGGGAATTTGAAATTGCAACAATTATTAGTATCATTATTGTTTATTAAATTTCTATACCGCCCTTCACCTAGGGATCTCAGGGCAATTTACAATATAAAAACACAAAAATATATAATATTTTTTAAAACAACAACAACAATAACCTCCCCACAGAATGTGGCAGAATGTGAAATATATTAGGCTTATGCTGGAGAGTGAAAACAATTTTGGGGGGTGGGAGGTCCAGTGGATGTGTGCCTCATGTTCAGGATCTGACTGATCACCATGCTGGGGGTGGAGGAAGAAAACAATTTCTTCTCATAATTTCTCTCTCTTCCCTGGGAAGAGAGAGAAGACAGTTCCCAGGATTCTTTGGGGGAAGCCATGACTATTTAAAGTGGTATGATACTACTTTAAATGTATGGTATGGCATAAAAAACCCAGAACGCTGTGGTTTTGCATGTGAACTGCATATGTGGGGCATGTCTCGGAGGGTGATTATTCATCCTTGCATCAGTGGTGATCTAGATCAGACAGGCTTGCACAATTTGCAGCCCACCAAGTCAATTATAGCTTACCAGCCATGCTTGGAATGGGAAAAATTGGGGCACTTGGCACATTACATGATTGGAGGCTGTATTTGATGGGGCATGACATGCAGCCTGGATTCGATGGTTTTTGGTCCTTTCCAGCTCTATTATCCTATTGCGCTGGTGCTTGTAGACAGACAAGAGAGTTGCCATGGTATCATCTTCAGCGCTGCTTGGGCATTCATCCCAATAACAAAGGGAGGAGAATCAGCAGTGAGGCTATTCAAACTCCAGACAGGAAATTCAGTGTTGCTGGATGCTGTTTTGAAGCTCGTTCCTCCCCAGTTTAATGTGCGGAATATCCTGTTATGCTATAATTTATATTTCCACATAATAACAGCAATCTGCCTAGAATTTGCAGTTAAAAGGATAAATTCATCACAACTAGGCCTATCTCTTTGAAGTCAATACTAGTGGAGGGGTATTATCTGCTTAGCTAAAGGTAACGGTTTCCACTCTCCATAATATGTTTACTTCATATCAGACATGGCACATCACTTAAACATGTGGGATAACTTTCAAGTGTTTGATCCAAATTTTAGTGGCACAGAGCTCAGCCCAAATCACATTGCTTTCTGAGTGAGATGAACCAAACTGCCAAAAAAGAGGGGATTGAAAAGTGTAAAAATTCAGAGAATGTCTCAACCACAATACGCTTAGTGCAAAATAAACCTGAGCAGCATTTCAAGGCTTGACTTGCTTTGTGTGAAGGGAATCCTGGCGCTGTCAAAAAAAATCAGCATCGTGGGGACATGGTGCTGAAAATACACATCAAATAAAAGAATTCCCAACATTTGGGTTGGAAGCATCTGCTGACCTAGGGTTGGGAAGCTGGTGGTCCTACATATGTTGCTGGACTATAGCTTCCCTCATACTTGACCATTGGCCATACTGGTTGGGGCTGATGGAATTGGAGTCCACCCCCCACCCCACCCCCATTTTAAAGGAGGAATGCATTATTTTTGAACCTGGAGGTTTCACTTTGCTATGATTGCTGTCAATCAACTGATCCTGCATAAATGTGCCTAATTCCTTCTTTAAAGTTGTGTGCATCCCATGTGAGCTACTCTTGTCGGTCTTTCCTATGTCTACTCAGAAATGGCCAGTGGGGAGGTGTGGTTCTCCTGGCTGCTGCAGAGTGGGGCAGTGAGTTGCTGAGGTTGGTGTGGCTGTAAGGTTGGGGGAATGTGGGTGTGCTGGCATAAGTGCAAGCTTAGCTCTCTTGGTGTGCCTGAACTGCGCTACTCCCAGACTGTCTCCATACACCACTGCCTGGAGACAAGGGGGTCTCTAGCGCCTCACCCCACCAGCCACTCCTGTGCCCACCCTGATAAATCCAAATAAAGTGTGTGACAACACAAAGAGCAGGTTCACTGTAATAACAGAACAAAGTGTTCCAGGTGCCTTCCTTCTGCCACATCAACAGCTGCCTCGTGCAGTATACTTCATTATAATGTCTAAGTGGTCCTTCATTCAGAAAGGGTTTCAGGGAGGCATACAAAAACCCACAAGGGGTGTGTCTGTTCAAACAGCTTAGAATTTCATCATCAAAAGTACTTGTGCAAATAAAAAGGAGATAACCCGGCACTGAAAAGGATACAGTGTTGGTGCCAAGCGTGCCTCCTTCAAGAGGGCATTCCACAGTCAGGGACACCACTGCAGAAAGAAAGTAGAAAAGTATTCTCTTTTCTACTTAATGATGGAACGTGGGGAAGGGCCTCCGATATTTGGTCTGATACTCTGAAACATATATGAGAGTGAGAGTAGGATTGAATGGGCAGCTGCCAGCCCCAATTCTAACATCAAAGGGGGTATGACAAGGTTGTTCTCCTTTTATTTAATATGCACACAGGTCTCACTGTCTGAACACAATGTATTCTCAGGAAATTGAATTGGGTGAGCATTCACATAACAAGCCAACAATTTCTATTGGTTCCTATTGGAAAATTTCTAATGCACTCCTGCACATGGAATTTTGACCCCAAAATGATAGGGAAACCCAGGGAAAATCTCTGAGACCATGCAAAAACAAACAAGGAAGGGGAAAAAAAGCTCTTTTGTCTCTCCACTTCCCTCCCCCCATCTTACCATGGCTTCTGGTGAAATGGCACCCTTTTAGAAGGCAGCAGGAAAACTCAATTTGTGTGCAAATTGACTCTGCTGTGTCATAGCCCACAGTCTTTCACAACACTCTATACGCTTGGCATATACACTCTACACTTGTGAGCTTTAGCTCACAAAGCTCAGGGAAGAAACAGCTGATTGTCAAGAGAACTCACTTAGCCTGCGGTTCCCTCCAGTCATTAGATAGCTTAATAGCTTTGACCAACTTGCCTTGATGGACACTAAATGGCTCTGCAGCTCCCATTGGCCTCACTCATATTGATAATCAATTGCTTTCTTGCTTCTGTTGTCGTGTGTCAAGTTTAGTCCTGATTTGTTTGACAAGCTCATTGAATCCTGCTTTCAATTTTCTCTGATTTATTTATTTTCCCTTTCCCCTTCTTGGACTCCCGAGAGAATCTTTGGGGGGTAGCTGTGTGATTTCAATGTAAGATATGAATGTTGGCTAGTGTTCTCGACGAGATCAGACTTTGGGCTGATCTAGCAGGGCTCTTATTATTATAGCATGGCCTGCTGAAAATGTCATGCTATAATAGCACATTGTTCTCTCTCCCACTTTATTCTTTCAGCAAAGCATGAACCAGGACAAAGCAGTGCACTCCCGGCCATTTCTAATACTCGGCAAGGAGACACCTCTGTTACATCACCACCTGTATTTCCAGAAATGGATTCCACTACTTGATGAGCATTGCATTACTGCTGATTTTTCTGAAACTGTTATGTACTTCCATATGCCCCAGGTATTAAAAATGTCAAGGATTACAAAATTAAGTCTAATCTCAGTTGCATATTCACCTTCTTTAGCCATAAGAATGCTCCCAGAGATGCTTTACTGCATTTTTGTTCTACTTTGCATATATTTCTATGTGCATGCCATGAACCTCTTTTTCAAATATGCCCATGAGCCCCTCCTTTTTATGCAGGCATTACTATTTTATCTTCCAGAAAAAGCCATCCTTCCATATTGGCCCCTGACAAGCAATAATAGTTTCCTCCAGCTTTCCAATTCCAATTCGACCTAAGACAATGTTAATGTCACAACATTGTTCCTGTTCTGGCAATTAACTTGAGAAATGTGCTGCTCTAGTACTAAAACAGGAATATAATTAATAAATGTGATCTATGACATTTCATTTTTAAGTCTGGGATTGAAGAGAGGGTTCTCGTTTTTTTATGAACACTCATAAATTGAAGGTTGATGAAGTTTCCTATAAGTCAGGCTGATTTCCAAAGTGTGAGTGTTTGTGTGTGTGAGTACAGTTGACTTGCTGACTGATTTGTGAGACTCAGAATGATGAACCTTAAATAATTCCCCCTTTTAATACTTGAAAAATCCTGTGTTTGTCAGCTGATTGCTGCTGGGCACCTGGCTGATAGCCACCACATGGAGAGCTGTGGTTTGTACATCTCAGTGCAAATGGTATAAAAGCAAAACCCTTATTTCATTACATGTGCAAATCAATCAATCAATCAATCAATCAATCAATCAATCGCTTAAAGATTCCAGAGATTAGCTGACCACAAGTAAGGAGACAGCATAAACAGGATTTGCTTGCTCTTACAATGCCTTAAGAGGTCAAGGATCTCAGAAACTGTTAGATTAGAACTAGGAGATGTTATTCACATGCCCTAGGGCAGAGATTATTTTTACATATCCTAAGGCTACTTCTTAGGACTCCATTTCATTCACTTACCAAATTCTAGCAAAGAATTATTTGCATTTTAGGCTGGAATCCTACACACACTTACTGGGGACCATAGGAGCCAACTCCCAGAAGCTGAAGTCCCTTTGCCGCCCCCCAGTAAAATATTTGAGGGTCCCCCCCCCAGCTGATGGGCATTGCCATTCAAATGGTGTGCATGCACCATGTCATGTGATCAATTTTGTGGGGTGGAGCTTACTGCCCCCCACCCTGGTAATATTTTATTCAAGCATCCCTGCTAGGCCCATTAGACACAATAGAACATATTCCTGAGTAAGCTATGTCTGCATAGGATTGTACTGTATAAAACCCAAAACTCATTTCTTTCTTTTGCTTCTCCCATTCAACAGAGTGGGTTTTTACATGATAAAAATATGTGCTTTGATATCAGGGGTAGTATTTGTGTGTCTGTGGCAGGGAGAGAACATTAGCAATAAACCAAGGAGAACTCAAAATAAGTCTCCGTTATAAAGCTGACATCCTTCTCTCAAGCACTTTTTCAGACTGTTATTTCAAACTTAGTTGAAAAAGGGGAAGAATGTGTGTTTTTTTTAAAAAAAATGCTCCAAAGTATTTCTCTTATTTCTGCCCCCAAAGCAGCTCGTTTGAAACACACACGATCCTTCCTTCATTTCAGACAGAACATTTTGGGACAATTAGGCTAAAGAATTCAGCTCTTTGGTACATGCAGTACAAAACCCTGACAACAATTAATGAAAAATAGGATATAGGCAGAGTTCAGAGGTGCAAAAAAAGTTTTACAATTCTGCTGTAATGTTGATTTTTAATGGCCACCTTATAAGTGGCAGAGATGGAAGATTCATGATTTGGCTATATTCAGGATTTAGTATTAAAATAGTTTAAAACTGGTTTATCAAAAGTCACAGCATACTTTTAAAACTTTCTTTAAAATGCTGCCAATTAGCTACTGCAGTAGGTTTATGGCATTGGTTTGGTTGTAGAAAGATTGAGACTAGCATACCAAAAGATCACATCACCCCTTATATACACAGCCTAGCACTGTGCTCTATGTATTCCTATTTAAACTGTCACATTTTCAAAAAAAGGAAAAATATAAAAAGAGCTACGATATGCTTCCCCCCCCCCCTTATAGAAGACTTTGCCACAATCTTAATGGCAAGTCCTGCATGAATTGATTGGCTTGTCTCTTAAAATTAGTATTAGTATTGCAGTCTTTACTTAAACCTCATTTAAGATTTTTCTTCAGGACTCCAGGGTAAAACTGTTCATCTCGCCTTACCTG